>NC_089701.1:8426200-8726200 GCF_031753505.1 Anomalospiza imberbis | reverse complement strand
ATTCATCAGCTGCTCGAGGCTGCTTGGCATCACTGCTGCAGTGTTTTGTTATTGTCACACATTTCCATTTCTCCCGAGCTTATGATAAGCATCCAAATTAAACTGTGGCCTCTGATGTTTTTGATATTTCCAGGCAATATTGATAATGAAGCTTGTGCTGTGCTGTGTCATTTACTCAAAGAGCTCCGAGCACCAAACAATCTCCGTACACAGGGATTGTCTCATCCATCACTGCAAGTCAGTGTGCCTGTACCACGGTGCACAATGACATTACTCAGTGATTTGGGGCAGAGAAAGCAGAACTAGAAGCCAAAAGATCTTTTATGGTGAAGAAAAAACCAGGATTTTCTGTGTGTTTCTTCCCCGTGGAGTGGGAGTAATGCTATCGCAAAGAACTGGAATTTGCCTTCAGCAGCCAAAACTTTGGTGCTGCCCATTACAAGAGATGCTATTTATTGCTGTATTTACTCCAGGAGCTGCTTTGCTTTGCTGTCACATCCAAAAATGCTGGTCCAGACAGTCTGTGGTGAGTCCATGAGGCCCCTCCCAGGATGTTCCCTGACAGAGGAATCCCAGTGGATGGGACACATGGATGCCTCATGGGGAGCACTGTCTTGTGTCCATTTATCTTTCCAGCCACGTCTTTGCAAAAGACATCTGACCTCTGATTAAGGATGGAGGCCAGGAGATGTCAAGGAAACAGGAATGGAGATTTCCTTTGGTGGACAAGGAATTAATAAGGCCTGCTGACACTTCATCCCAACAGAAGAACATATAAACAGAGCTCCCACGCTGGCTCTTATGGAAGATCCTGATTTATATGAAACTGAGCCTGGTAGGTGATGTAAGGCACTGGCACAACCAAGCACCACTCCTGTGACAGGCACGTTCTTCTCTCTCTCAGGATTTTTTCATAGAGGAGCACAGAGAGAAGAAAGAGAAAACAATTTCTGTTTCTGCTCCTTGTTTTTCCCATGTGGAATGTGTTTAGAGAATTGTTTACCTGGGGTGATTGCTTGGTTGGATTCTGGTGAGGATTGTTTGAACCTGATGGCAAATCCAACCCACCTGTGGCTGCACTCTTGGAGAGGGTCACAAGCTGTTAGTTAGTTAGATATGGTAGGTAGAACAAGTAGGTTTGTAGTTTTAGTATCTCCTTTAAATAGTATATTAATGCATTATTGCATAGTTATAATAAAGAAATCATTCAGCCTTCTGAACTGGAGTCAGACATCAGCATTTCTTCCCACCAGGTTCACCTGCATTTACAATATCACTCCAAAGTAGCTCTCTTATCCTGAAGGAGGATAACAGGGGCTGACACAGAAATGTGGCTTCTTAAACTGCTTTTAAAAAAAATCAATTCTTACAATATCAATGTAAGTCCATTGTGGTGTAATTCCATCACTGCAATTGGGTTACTCCGGGCTTTAATTCATCCTTGATCACAGAGCAACTCCAGATGATAAATGTAGCTTGCTTTCTCATTTTGGGGTATTTGGGCCAAATTATTGGCACAGGTCAGGTACAGACAAATGACACCAACTTGTGCATTTCAGGGTTTAATTGATTTTTCTATGTAAATTCTACTGCTATGCTGTACTTTGATTTTTAATACTCTGTTTATAAAT
Organism: Anomalospiza imberbis; assembly: GCF_031753505.1. Lineage (NCBI taxonomy): Eukaryota > Metazoa > Chordata > Aves > Passeriformes > Viduidae > Anomalospiza > Anomalospiza imberbis. Next base: position 8,724,569 of record NC_089701.1, on the reverse strand, counting down.
GAAAAATTCATCCAAAATATAAATGCTAGTTAATAATCTTTCAATGGCCATCTTTTAATAATCAACCAATGATGTTTTATCAACATTCAGCAGCTGCATCACCTCAATGCATTTCTGTGAATGAATTAAACCTCAGAAGAGAGAGATCAGCTCCGTTCCCAGGGGCGAACACAAAACCTCTTTGAAAGAACAGACAATTGCACAGCATAACAGTTTAACTTGGGGAATGGAGAATAATAACGGATCCAATTGAAAGTGCAAGGGAATTTAGAGAGGAAAAATGTAATTACCTGCTCTGGAAAGGGGCCAGACACTGTTTAAAATCTTGTTCTTCCCAAATTGTCTGGGAATCCTTAATGACAGCAGGATCATGAGACATGGCACGATTTGCCTGGGCTTGGAAACTAAAAGAAAAGCAAAACCAAGCTGTATTTTTTTTCCTAGATTCTAGAAATATCTGCTGGTATTTCAGGAACCTGTGTGACACATGCTTGGAGTTGTGACCCAGTGTAGAACAAAAGGAGAGTGAGGAGAGATGCAGCTCCAAAATGATAATAAGTATTTAATGCTTGCAGGAAAATAAAAAAGCTTTTGGAAAAAAAAAGAAAATTAAGAGATATGTTTAATTTAATTATCATTATTGTGATCTGTGGAAACTGCTAAAAGAAAAAGAAAATACTTTCATTTGTTTCTTTTGATAATTTGTTTTCCCATCCTAGAGAGCAGGACCAGCCTCAGCCTCCTATAAATATCCTTTCTTCAGTCTCTGTTGAATGTGAGGTGCATGGAATTTAGGATTGCTGAAGTTTATCATCCTCAGATGTCTTTTGCCCAGTGCTGGACAAATAAAAGGATGCCAATGTCAGCGTCAGTAAGAGCTGCCTCCTCTAATAGCAAGTGACAAGCTCATGTTCCCTGAGTCTGAGGGAATAAAAGCCAAGCTCAGAAGTACTCCTGATGCTAATTAATTATCAACCAATTTCTGGTAAAATTCAAGTGGTTCCAGCAGCTTTTATTTATACCTCTGCAAGTCTGAGGATTGGAAGTGATGGGTTTTAGTTTTTTTTTGTTTTTGTAACCAGCAAGAAGTGATTTTTTCAAACATTAAGTGAATGGGGAAGTTGTTCCAACAGCTTTTGGATTCACATGTGTTTCATGTGACACACACCATGAGGTTTCAATTAGCTTTTGGGCAATTGTGAACTAGAAAGCAACACAACCAAGCAAAAGATTGTTTTAAACATGAACTGTTGATGTCTCATTTGTTAACTGTCAAAATGAAATAGCTAAAAACTCATCACTTTTTTTTTTTTTTTAAGGAGAGCTAAAAATTCAGAGGGATTTTTGTCTGAAAATTTAGTGTGATCAGTGCCTAAGTATTTCAGGGGGCAGAAAAGGGCAGTGTTCTCATTATCACCTTACAGACAGAAACTGTGAGTCTGAAAATCACCTTCACCCAGGAGAAAAACACCCCAGTGCTGTCTGTGACTTCAGGGCAGAGCCAGACCCCTTTGGACCACTTTGCTCCGAACCCTGTTTGATCCCTGGTTTCCCCTTCAGAGCATCCTGCTTTGGGGTCACCTCAGGGTTCAGCTCAAGTGATTTAATTAACAGGGAACATTCCTGGAAACACGGGAACAGCTAATGAGCATGGTGGGTTTCTGGATGGGACTGGAGCTCAGGGGCGTCGTCTGAGGGCCGTGGGGGCAAGAGGGAGAGTTTAATGATTTTGTAGCTTTGGTGTGAGGGGAGAGGAGGACAGGGACTCCTGGGGCTTGGGGTCAGATGAGAAGAAACTACTTTCTGGGTTGTTGCTGCTGTAAAGGAGCCTGGATCTGCCCCAGCTGACCCCAGCAGGTTTTTTTGGCTGTGACGTATTTCGGAATAGAGACAGCATGTCAGTAAGTGAGGCCCCTTCCAGCCCAAACCATTCTACGATTTCCTGTGACAACCAGCACAGCAGCTGAGCGTGTCCCCTTGCTGAGCTGCCCCATCCGTGACAGGTGATGTAGGACCACATTTCCTGGGTTTTCCTTCTGCCAGCACGGCCCGGCTGTGATGCCACAGCTCATCCTTGTGCTCCCAGTGCCCCATCCCTGCACCCGAGCCTTCCTTCGAACCCCGGAATTCTGGTCCAAGCTCTTCTCCTCATCTTTCCTTTTATCTTTCACTGAAGCAAATATCCCCCTGAATGGATGGGCACGCTAAGCCCATTCACTTAATCGCTGGGCCCAGCTGAAGGTCACCCTGAAAACACTCACAATTCCTGTTCAGCACTATAAATATGCATTTGATTCATTGTCTCCTGTCCCTTCCATCACGGGGGATGGAGGAGGCGGACCGGCAGCCCCCCCCCGCCTCTCCCGGCAGCGATGAGTCACTGTCCTGGCTCTGAGGCTTCATCAGAGCGATATTATTTGACAATAATTGTAATTTGTGCTCCGAAAGTGCCGGGGGAGCTGCGTTCAGGGCTTTCAATGGCCGCTGGGATGCGATGGGCGAGGGTTGGGCGGGATGGGGGCGTTCGGGGGACACTTGGCTCTCTGGGAGCCGCTGGCAAAGGTTGTCCAGGATGATTGTAAAGCCCTCTGAGCACCAGTGGCTCTGTGCTGGGGGTGACACCAGCGGTGGGGAGGAGACGCCACAGCCCAGGAGGGACCAAAGCATCCCTGGTGCCCTCGCTCATCCGGGGGCTGCCGCAGTTCCAGCGATTAGAAACCACGAAAGAAACAAAGCCAAACCCCACCAGCGCCTTCCTGCCGGGGTTTCAGTGGGTTTTGGGGGCAGAGGGGCCCGAACCAGCCTCGGCCGGGGGCTCCCCTCACAAACCACGGGGCGGGGCCTAACGCGAGGGGGCGTGGTGAAGCCCGCAGGGGGCGGAGCTACTGGGATGGGGCGTGTCGGTGGGCGTGACCAATCGGCGGGGGTGGGGCTATGGGCGGAGCTTACACCGCGCGCCTGGATTAGCCCCGTGAGGGGCGTGGCCTAGGGCGTGGCCGGCGCGGTGTGGGCGTGCCCCGCGTGACGCAGTGACGCTGCCGCGGCCCGGCCGGACGGAGCGGCCGCCATGGCGAGCCAGTCGCAGGGCATCCAGCAGCTGCTGCAGGCCGAGAAACGCGCCGCGGAGAAGGTGGCCGAGGCCCGCAAGAGTGAGTACGGCACGGCCCGGCTCCGTCAGGCCCCGCCGCGGGGGGTGTGGTGGCGGGAGAGCCCGGCCCGGCCCGGTCTGGCCTGGCCCGGCGCGGCCGCCTCAGGCCTTGCGGCCCGGCGCTGAGGGCGGTGCGGCAGCGGGGATGCCCTAGCTCTGCCCCGGCGGTGCTCGGGGCTCGGTGGGGCCCCCAGGAGAGCAGCGCTGGAGGCTCTCCACGAAGGCTCAGTGCGGTGCGAGGGGTCGGAGCCGCACCGGGACCCCTCTGGCAGAGCCCAGCTCAGGAGCCGGGTGCTCGTGGCTCTCTGTAGGACACGGTCACCATAACCTGGCCTTCTCCTGGGGCATGGCTGTGCCTCTCTCTGTCCTTCCTGCCTTCAGCTGGTGCAAACAGTGCGTTTCCATATCGGTAATTATAGCGCTATTCCTAATGGATCCAAGGTAGCTTCTCCTGTTATGCAAGAGAAATTCTGATTGCAAGGACCCCCAAACTTGCAAATCTTTTCTCCTCCAAACAAATAGATATGTATATCAGTATTTATATACCTGCCCTGGTTTGCAGTTCAACCCCCTGACAATGTTGCAAGAGGCAGATTTCTGTAGTTCACCACAGTGATGATAAACTTGGAGGGGAGAATGTGGTGGGAAGTCCAGGAGAGGAAGTTGAGGCAGTGGCCAGGACAGCTCTTGGTTTCACAGCTGCTCTGGCAAAACTAAGATTTAATGCTCTTTCTATTGGGCTTTTATTGGGATTTCACAGAAGCTGCACACATACGTAGGTTGGGACAGTCCTAAACACGGGTACAGACTTGGAGAATTTATTGGGGGGAGCCCTGCAGAGAGGAACTTGGGGTTCTGGTGGATGAGGGGCTGGACATGAGCCTGCAGTGCATTTACAGCTTTCAGGGCCAAACACATCCTGGGCTGAGCCCAGTGTGGGCAGCAGGGCAGGGGGAATTGTGTCCCACGTGAGAGCCCACTTGCAGAGCTGCCCCAGCCCTGGGCCCAGCACAGGGAGGAGCTGGAGCTGCTGGAGAGATCTGGGGGAGGTCATGGAGGTGCTCCCAGGAGCCAGGCTGGGAGAGCTGGGGGTGTTCACCTGGAGAAGAGAAGGCTCCAGGGAGAACTCAGAGCCCCTTCCAGGGCCTTAAAGAGGCTTTGGAAAAGGAGGGAGAGGGACTTTTTATATGGAAGGTGCCAGAGGGCAGACTTAGGTGCGATATTGGGAAGGAATTGTTCCCTGGGAGGGTGGGCAGGCCCTGGCACAGGTGCCCAGAGCAGCTGTGGCTGCCCCTGGATCCCTGGCAGTGTCCAAGGCCAGGCTGGACAGGGCTTGGAGCAGCCTGGGACAGTGGGAGGTGTCCCTGCCCATGGCAGGGTGGGATGGGATGATCTTTAAAGTTCCTTCAACCCAAAGCAGTCTGGGACTCATTCTGTGAATAAGCCAGGCCTGGATGTTGCCTGATGTGTCCACGTGCACTCCACTGCTCCGTGGTGGAAGCTCATGGCTCCGTGACCTTGGCCAGGGTTTGCTGGGCTCCTCCCGAGACCAGCACACTGGGGGAAGGGGCTTGGCTGGTGCTTCCTGCAGAGGGAGCAAACACTGTGCTGGTGGCTGTGCATGAGGAAAACTTGCTCTCTGTGCTTTCTCCTCTTTCTTTGCCTTGGTTTGTCCCGTGGGAGCAGGGAAGAACCGGAGGCTGAAGCAGGCCAAGGAGGAGGCCCAGGCAGAGATCGAGCAGTACCGCCTGCAGCGGGAGAAGGAGTTCAAGGCCAAGGAGGCAGCGGTTGGTTTTCTCCATCACTCACTTTTATCCAGCCCTTTGCCTTGCCCTGGGGCTGCCTTGCCCTGGCAGCACCCTCAGGGTAGAGTGAGTTGCAGCAGGAGCACTTCCCCAAGCGCCTTCCTGTGAGGCACAGCCACGTGTCCCAGAGAAACCCGTGCAAGTGGCTCAGGACATGGTGTGTTGCATCTCAGCTGACAGGAAAAGAGCTTAATGAGCTCCTGGGTGCCCTGAGGGGTGACAGCCTCCCAAAAGCTGCTGTGTGTAGCAGTGTCCAGAAGAGACCGAGCTCGTTGCTCCTGTCACAGGCTCATTTCCTATGGTGCTGACATGGCAGAGACCACTTGCTTTATCCCTGGTCACCAGGAGGGAAGGCAGAGATTTTTATAAAGATTCTCCAAGGGTAGGAGGAGTGGGATGATGGGAATTGTGCTTAAAGTGACTCCTGGGTGTTACTTTTCTTGCACTCTCTAGTGCAGTTGTGCCCAAGGATTCCAGCTGTCTGTACAGCAGGACTTTTATTTTGGGCACGCCTTAGAAACTCATGCTCTAAACTGGTGGATAATGGATAAATTGCAGGGAGTTGGAACAAGATGATCTTTAAGGTCCCTTCCAACCCAGACCATTTGAGATGATTCTATAAAAGAGGCAGGGGCTAAGGATGAAATATGTGGAGAAGTTTAAGGTGAAATCTGAGCAAAAAATGCAGCAGTATTTTTTTTAATAAGAACACTAACATTAATCTTCCCTCAACGAAGATGAATGTTTGAGATGATTCAGAATAACAAAATACAGAGCTTGGCATGGTGATCCCTCTTTCCTTTGCTGTTTGCAGGCCCTTGGCTCCCATGGCAGCTGCACCACTGAGGTGGAGAAGGAAACTCAGGAAAAGATGAGTGTAATCCAGCAGAACTTCCAGAAGAACCGGGAGGTGGTGATGTCCCAGCTGCTGTCCCTGGTGTGTGACATCAAACCCGAGATCCATGTGAATTATCGCATCAATGGCTAGTGCTGGGAGGAGGGAGCAGTGTCCTGGCAGTGCTGGGAGTCAAGTCTGAGCTTCAGGTGGAATGTACAGCTCTTAGCCATACCTTACCTGTCCTCCTTGTACATGTGTTAAATTATTTCAGTGAGCTCTTGGAGTTCTCTTAGTTTCTCTTTTGACACGGATGCAGTGCTTATTCAGACATGAAGTGGCCATGTCTCAGATCTGTGCTAAGTTATTAAATAGATCTTGCAGCTGGCATAGGAATGCTCCCTTTCCATGGTGATAGTATGCAGTGAGAGGCTTCCCTCTGTGAAGCAGACAAGGGAGAGAGCTGCTGGCCTGTGTCAGTAATTGTTAAACCTGTGTACCTGTATTCTTGTTGACCAAACTGCATTTCTCAGTGTGTTGTTAAACCTCTGCACAGGGTTTAAACCCTGTAAGAAGAATTCTCTGGCTGTGCAAGTCCTGGCTGATCATTTTCAGGTGCTTGAGTTTCTCTGTATTGAATCCTCTGTATATTCTGCTGTTAGCTTGAGGTACAAGTCTGGCACTGTGACACATGAAAGTAAAAACACTTCAGTCCAAAGCCTCTGCTCAGTCTGGTTCTTCCTGCTGACTTGTTCTGGGAATGCTGGCAGGTCTCGCTGGGCACCTTGGATGTCTGGACTCTGCGGAGTGACCATCAGGTATTGATAAAAGAAAGTTTAAGAGAAACAGCCGATATCTGAAGGTCACAGCAGGTAAGTTAAAACCCATTATAGAGCTCCTCCTCTTGGCTCCAGTCTGATGCTTTACCTGCCAGATCATTCTGAAAACCTTCAGGAACAAATGTTCTTGTGACCATTAGGGGAAATAAAATGGTGCCAGTTCATTGGAATAGTTTGATAGCCAGGTGCTGCACAGTAATTACCCTTCCTTGGGTCCAGTGCTGGTCACTGCGTGTTTGTACCAAGGTCATCCTGAATCCTGCAGCATCCTGTGCCTGGGAGCAGTGGGAAAGAAGAGTTCTGGGGTTGTCTGCTTCACTTTCCAGCTCTTTAATCAAAGATACACACAAATACATTGAGAGTTTTCATGTTTCAGTGGCTTCTTTTTCTTACCAGCAGAATATTAAATGCAGCTTTGCTTTTTTGTGGAGTTCAAATTCCAGGCTTTTTGTGGAAAAGGAACCTCAGCATGTCCCTGATCTGGCCCAGGAGTTGTGCAGTTTGGGATCTTTGCAAGGAGCCTCACGGATGCTGTTCTGTTCCTCAGAACATCTTGATTTCCACAGCTCCTCAGTGAGGCATTGCAAAGCCTCTTGGACCTCTGGAATTGTGACAGGGAAAGGAAAAAAGCAGGATGAATGTGGATGTGAATCCTGCAGGCAGGAGCAGACAGCTCTGGGGTCTCCTCTTGTCATATTTTACAGTAGTGCACTGTACTCCTGGAAAGATCTCTTCAGGAATTCAAGCTATTAAACGGGTTGTAAAATTGAAACAAAAGCTTCTTGCAAAGTCAAATATACCAGGCTGGGGGAGAAGCCAGGTGGGTACAAGCAGAACAGGATCAAAGCAGTTTTAATCCGTGTGCTGTAATGTGGAGAGGTGTTATGGCCTCATAAAAGGTTGCAGCCATGGTAATTTCACTCTGTCCTTTGGAGATGAGACATTTCTACCTGCTGAGAGCAGGTGCTCAGGCTCCAGCAGGACACTCCTCAAATCCCTCCTTGCTCTGGGCTGTAATTAGCAATTTCATTTCTTCTCTTATCAGTGACAGACTGAGACTCTGTCCAGAAAAAATGAAATGTGTGCTCCACTTTCTCATATTGGTTCATAAGTTTCCCTTGGTTAATGAGGATTTTTATCCTCCTTTAGAACAGAAGCAGGAGAAAAAGGGGAAAAAATCTTCCATGACTATTTCTCATTGCAAATGTGCTGTGAAGAAGCTCCCTTTAGAACATGCAGAAGTGCTAATGTCTTGCAAGAATAATAATTTTCTGTAATACTTCCCTGAAACGTAACTGTTGAGAATAACTCCAACTTTGCACTGAAAGAAGCATTTCCAGTTACTGTTCTCCAGGAAGGCTGGCTTGGTTTGTGCACTGCAGAGATTTTATTTGCAGCTGAGATTCTTTCATCTTGCCCTGTGATGCTCTGGGAAGGGAGCCCTGTGTGCCTAAGCCAGGGGAAATGCTGTGTGTGCCGGGGAAATGCTATGCAGGGAACAGTCCTGACACAGGTATGGAGTGGGACATGCTGCTTCTTGACCCTGAAATCTGATTTTTGGGGCGTTTTGCAGGAAGTTTGAGGAGTAGGAGTGAAGCCCACAGCAGCTGTTAGAACAAATCTGTATCTGAATTCTTCCTGGTGCTCCTCCACTCAGAGAAGCTGTGGCTGCTCCATCCCTGCAAGTGTCCAAGGCCGGGTTGGATGGGGCTTGGAGCAGCCTGGGATATTGAGAGGTGTCCCTGCAGGCAGAGAGAAGGGAGGATGATCTCTGGAGGTTCCTTCCAACACAAACCACTCTGGAAGTCTGTGACAATCCCTCAGGACCGAGCCACAGCCTGCTCATGTACCACAGAAAGAGCAGAAGCTGATTTGGGCCCACACACCACTGTGAGATTCACTTGATTTGGGCTCCCATCCCTGGAAATACCACCTGGCATTGTGCTTCTGGGGGCACTTTGGGCACTAGAGTGTGAGAGAGTGTCTAAAGGAGGGGCACAGGGATGGAGAAGGGTCTGGGTTGGCCCGTGAGGAGCAGCTGAGGGCACTGGAATTGTTCAGCTGGAGCAGGCTGAGGGCAGAGCTCCCCGGGGGCTGCAGCTCCTCCCGAGGGGCAGCTCCCATCTCTGCTCTGGGGCAGGGACAGGAACCAGGGAACGGCTGGAGCTGGGCCAGGGCAGGTCAGGCTGGAGAGCAGGAAAGGTTCTTCCCCCAGAGGGTGCTGGCACTGCCCAGGCTCCCCAGGGAATGGGCACGGCCCCGAGGCTGCCAGAGCTCCAGGAGCGTTGGGCCAGCGCTGCCAGGGATGCCCAGGGTGGGGTTGGTGGGGGTCTGGGCAGGGCCAGGGGTGGCACTGGGTGATCCTTGGGGTCCCTTCCAGCTCAGGATATTCTGTGATCTTGTGGTCCTATGAAATAAAGGAAGGAAATCACCTCTAACTGTGGATCTGGAGTCCAGAGAGCTCTCATTAGGGGGGCAGCAATTCTGACTGGCAGTGCTTTAGCAGGAGCTCCCCTGGCAGCTGGATTTGGGCACTTTCAGAAGCAGGGAGAGGACCCTACATTTCCCTGCTGCTGGACATCCAGGAGCCCTTCCCCTCCCTGCCTCGAGCTGCCAGGCTGGCTGTGCTGGATGGCAACATCAGGGAATTCAGGGTATTCCAGGGGGCAAGTCCACATTTGGCAACCTTAAATTCCTCATTTTTCTGCTTTTGTGATGTCACTGCATGCTTCCTGATGATCTTTATGAAATCTGGAGCTGTTTTAATGGCAGATACAGCCCAGTGAGCTGCTGGCAGTCCCTCTCCCTTTCCTGCTGTCTCCAGCTTTGGGCTCCTGCTGTTTTCTCCCACCCTGGAGCCCAGCTGACACCAGAGAAGGCAGAATTTGGTAACCCTACAGAAAATGCAGCAGTTCCCGGCCTGTGGGGCGGCTCGTGGGAGGTGTGAGCAGCAGGATGGGGTATCCCAGGTGTTGTCCTGCTGTTGTGGGGTGGGACCACCCTGCAGTGTCCCCTGGAGGTGACAGATGACTGTGTAAACATAATGCATCTCCTCTCCCTTCTCTCTGCCCGCATTAAGCCTGCTCTGTTTTCCCTCTTTGCCTCTGTTTTCCTCACCTGGAATCTCTTTCTCCTTTATCTCTCTTCACTAGTTCTTGCATTATTGCATAATGGGAGAGACAAGGCAAGAACCTGCTGATCCCAGCTGAGGTCTCGGCTTTAAAGTCTTAAAGAAAATACTATTGAGAACCCTCTAGATCAATGTTTTGCTAAAAAGTTTTCCCAAACTAATCCAAGGAAGGAGCACAGTGTAATGTTTCTTTGAGGTTGAAAGGAGAAAGTGCTAATTTCATGCAGAAAAGATTGCATCTTGGACTACCATAGGAATAGAAAATAAATTGGTATTAAATTACATTTGTCTGCCTCAAAATAATCTAATAAAGCATCTTCTGGATCAATAGCTGAATCATTATCCCAGGCACATAGTGAGCTTTGCCTCTTTTAATTTGAGATTCAAGAATAGAGGTTTTTGCATTACCATAGTAAAAAGAATAATACTTTAAGTCCTCATAGGAAGAAGGCAGAAGTAGGACAAAAAAAAGATAAGAACCACACTCAGTGCCTTAAGCAAGTGTCATTCTTCATTTGAAACTTGTAATTTATGGGTAGTGTGAAATAAATTTTTATATTTAATGACTGTCAATCTGTCAGCTGTGCTGACAAAAAAATCCAACAACGCTAAGTGAAAGGACTTTGTGTGCAGGAAGGGAAGAGAAGGGCAAGACAAGGCTTTCAACAACTTTGTTCTCCTAATTAAGGCTCACTAGGGAAAAAATAGGAAAGAGATGGCACAGTTCTCCCCTGAAAATGCAGTTTCATCAAAAGAAAATGAGACGTGCCAGTGTTGGCTGCAGTGTGCACAGTCCAAACAAGGCTGACGTGGGGAGAAACTGCAGCCACATGCAGACTGTGGTCAAAAAAGCTGGAATAACAGGGGTGTGGATTCCAAATACTGCAAAGCAGCTGAGTTTATCAAAGCATGGAGTAAATAGAGAGAGAACATGGTCAGAAAAGGCAAAACCAGGCTAAATGTGTGTGTCTGGTTATTTAAAGTATTGAGACTTCAAATAGGTGCTGAAGAGTGACCTCAGAAATGGCATTAAGGATGTGATGAAGGGTGAGGTTATTCCTGAGGCTGGGAGGGGTGGGTGGGCACTGTCAGCCTGGGACAGTCCTCAAATTTCTATCTTGAAAAAGCAGATTTTTTCATTCCCCTGCAATCAGTTTCCCTGTAATATATTCATTAATGCAGCAGGTGGAACAGGGAGTACGATGTAAGTCCAGGGCACCAAGCTGGGAAGAGGTACAAACAGTACAGAGCACTGAATCACAGTTCCAAATGATCTTGATAAGTGGGAGAAATGATCTGAAACCAATAGGCTGAGCCTCCCTGCAGGGAGGAGTAACTGAGAAAGGTGAAACCAAATACATCAGCTCTGAGCAATCCATGAGCAACTGCACAGCACTGCAGGAATTTGGGAAAACGGGGTGGGGGGACTCCCCCAGAGGCAGCAGATGTTGTGGTAAAGGGGAGGGTAAGGCCAGGTTGGACAGGGCTGGTGGAAGGTTGGAATCAGATGGGATTCAAGGTCCTTCCAACCCAAACCATCCTGGCATTCCAGCCTCTGGTGATCCCAACACTCCTGTCAAATGAGCAGGAGTTTTCTGCTGGAGGTGCTGATGCCAAGAGCTTTTGTGTCTTGCCAAACAAGAGGTGCACAGGGGCTGTGCTGCAGCTCGTTATCCACGCTGCTTTCAAGTTATTGTCCCACAGGGATTTGCCCAGAGCGTTTTGCTGTGGAGAGCTGGCAGTGCTCTTGGTTTCTCGTGTTCCCTGTCAGCATCTCTGTGTGGGTGAGGAGCAAACAAAGCCAAAACTTGTGATGAGGAGTGTTTGCAAAAGAGCTCAAAGGTTCCCATGGCCCTGTCTTGGGTGGGGATTGGAGCTGGGCCTTGAGCTGGTGACAGATTTATGGGATTTTTCCCCGTACCTGGATGGTGTTGCCAGTTTCCAATGTAACAAGATCCCATGAGGGTGAGTGGCTTTGGAGTTGTTCCTGTTGCCTGTGGAGCCACGTGATGGGATGAACTCACAGCTCTGGAGCAGGCAGGGCTGCAGAACCCATCCCTCCAGGAGAGCGTCCTTTGCTCCAGGAAGTTCACGCAGACACTGCAAGAGCCGATTTTTCCTTTTCTTTCAACCATCCACCCCTGGATTTGCTTTGTTCCGGCCCTCCATGGATCCTGCAGCTTTTGGGCAGCTCTGACACCACGATTCCCAGGCTAAGGAGTTTTGTTTTCATGGTGTCTCAGCATTGTCAGGCAAACACCTCCAGCATGTGCAGTGCTCTGGAGGATCCATCTGACTGTGCCTGAGCCTCCTGCTTTTCTTCTGGAGCTGCTGGAGGGGAAACTTGCTCCACATCAGCACAGCCTGGTTTGGGGAGGGCTACAACTCCTGCCCTGCCTGTCATCCCTGTTCCTGTGTGCTCTGCATGACCCTTTGATGGATAGTGACCGCTTGTCAGCCTTGAGATCTGCGTTTGCCTCTTCTGATGTCTCCAGCCCTGTCTTGGGTGTTTGGCTTTGACTGAAACACTCACAGGAACTGATGTGGTGCAACCGTGGGATTTGTAGTTCCTGAATCTTGCCTGGCTGATCCAAGAGGAGGAGGAGGAGGAAGGGGAGAGCCTCCTGTCTGTGCCACTCTTCAACTCTTCACATTCCTCAAGCTCTGGCTCCAGCTCTGGACCCCAACCCTGCTGAAGGTGAGGAGGAGAATCTCCCCCTGCGGCTGTGCCTTCGGCGTGGGAACACTTTTGAGGAACTACAGAGGGTTAAACCCACATTTCTGAATGCAGCCCAGGGGGGAGTCACATGCAGCAGGGAGATTTTGCAAGTCGGTGCGTGCAGCTCAGGGTGAAGAGGGGGAGGCAGGGGCACAGGCCTGGGTAATCCCAGGAGGCACAGGGGACAGAGGGACCTCATCCAGCACAGGCTGGAACCTTCCTGCTTGGGGGTGGCACAGTGTGGCACCTGTGCAGTGCAGAGTGGGACAGTGGCATGTAAAGGACAGGCAGCAGGAGGAGGAAGAGGAGGAGGAGGCTGAGCTGCATTCCCAGCACCAGGAGCAAGCTGGAGCAGGTAAGGCTCTGCTGGCTGCTCTGGGAATGAGGCAGAAGGACCTGCTGGGTGTTTCTCTGCTGTTTTGTGAGAGCTTGGAGGTGTCCAAAAAAGGAGGAAGTCAGTTCACCAGAGGGATGTTGGCATTGCACAAAGAATAAGAAAAAATCTAGAGAACACGGAGCCTGGGAGTGCAGGAGAGGAGAGGCTGCTCCTCAAGGTGCCTCAGAAGGGATCAGAGGGAGGTTTGGGAACCCAAATCCCCAGATGGGCAGTTCTGCAGGGAAAGGCAGCAGAGCCAAACTGTGGTGCACTGAGAGGTAAAAGCAAAGCTGCTTTGGCTGAGGAGCTGCCAGCATTTGGGGAAGGCTGTTTCCCACAGGGAGTGGCTGAGCTGCTGCACCTTCACTGTCACCTCCTGGGGACTGTCCTCCAGAGGCCCCAGATTCTCATCATCTGAGCCAGAGAGCCTTGATTCATCTCCAAATGGATGTGCCAGCAGCAGCAACAGGATGGTTTTAATCAGGTTTTTTTTTTTTCAGTTTCTAATTATTTTTTTCCTTTAGTTTCCTCTGTTTTTTCACTCTTTGCTTCTGTCTTCTCTGGGCTTTTCTGTCTTGATTTTACACTCCCTTCTGTTGGATGGCAAAAGAGGGAAAGGAGTGAGAAAACCCAGCCTGAATGCACCTTTTGGTGCTGGGATGTGCCTGTGACACATGGTGCCCATGATCCTCATGTGGCCCATGGTCCCCATGTGCCCAGGGGAACCCCTCCTCACCTGTGCAGGTGAAGAGCAGGTGCTGTGCCCATCCTGTGTGCACACACTCACTGCTTTGATCCTTTATGTTTTCAGGGATCCTTTAAGTTCAGATCCTTTAAGGGTGTTTTTAGCCATTTTGGGTTTTTTTTCCCCAGTGATCAGAAAAAAATTTCACGTTGTTTCTCTTGCCTCTGTTTCCTTTCTGACATTCTTCAACCAGAGACTGTTCTGGCTTTGTGCAAGGGGGTAAATACAGCCACAACCATCAGGAAAAAAAAAAGAAAAAAAGTCAGAAACAAAACAATCCCCTTTGGAAGGAGAGTGGGTGAGATCTGTGAGGGATCCTCCCACCAGGAGACAGCAACAGGCTCCTGGTTTGAGCAGAAGTTAAAAAGTAAGTGGTGGTTTTGGAGAGCTGGAGTGGAAGGTAATTGAAAAGTAAACTCCAGAGTCTTCCAAGCATTTAACAGCCGCCCACAGGTGCTGGCAGGAGGTTAGAGAGCTGTGTCAGCAGGGAAAAAAACACCTGGAAAACATTGGGCACTGTGTCTGCTGGGAGAACTTCCCTGAGGAGAGGGAAGGGGAAAGAAAAAGAGAGGGGAAAGGAAAGTAGAGGAGAGGAAGAAGGAAAATTGAGGAGAGGAGAAAGGAAAACAGAAGAGAGGGGAAGAGAAAGCAGAGGTGAGGGACGAGGAAAAGAGAGGAGAGGGAAAAGGAAAAGAAAGGAGAGGGGAGAGGAGAGCAGAGGAGAGGGGACAGGAAAGCAGAGGAGAAAGGAAGGGAAACAGAGGAGAAAGGAAGGGAAAGCAGACACCTCAAAGGTTTCACTGCTGCTGGGTGGGAGATCCTGCTTGACTCTGCCTTCAGCAGATGCATTTTTCTGCCTCATCTGCACTCCCATCCTGTGGTGAGGATCTGTCCCAGTGTCAATTCCAGGGAGGGGCATTTCCACCAGCTCCAGGTTCTTCTGAAGGTGATGGCAAAGAGGCTTGGCAAGGAGAAACCCTGACTGTTCCTTGGTAATTGCTTACAAAATGTGAATGCTGATGAATGTCAAGATAATTTAAGGAATATTTAAAGATAACTTTTCCACCTCTCAACAAAAACCGAACATACAAAGTGAGTCTGTGTGTACTGAGTTCATGCTGGCCAACACCAGGTGCTGACATCCCCAAGGAGCACAGTCACTGCTGTTATCCTTTATTTGCTGTCTCTGCAAGATTTGGGATGTTCTTTTTCTCTTTTCAGGGCTAAAAAATGCCTCGTGGCTCATGGGAAGCAGGATCCTCAGGAAGGCAGCAGTGGGAGTGAGGGTTTCACAGTCTGCTCCCCACTCAGCTGTTGTGGGGTTGGTTGGTGCTTCCCAGCAGGGAGAGAAAGAAATGCTGAATTAGAGAGAGAAATGCTGAATTTCTGACCAGAAAACACAGAATCCTTCAAGGAGACACACCTTCAGCATGGCCCAGAAAAGGCAAACTGGTGGAACTGAGAAAAATGGGTCCTCCCTCCTGTACAGCAAGAGTGATTTCAAGGAAGGAGCCCTGCAGTGGGTGACAGGTAAGGGAGCAGCTCATTGCTAACAGGAGAGGCAGATCTGAGCTCAGTGTCCTTAAAATAACCACTGACAGATTTTACCAAAGATGCTCTTTAACAGCATCTCACTTGTGAAAGTACCAGAACACTGTGGATGTTTCAGCAGTTTGGGAAAGGGATGGAGATGCTTTGGGGTTTTTTTTAGGAATACCTGATATGCAGGAATGAACGAATCAACCTATGGAAAAGCAGTCCCCTGCAAGGCCTCTCCTCTTGGCCTTTGAAGCTGAGAAATCTTTGGGAAACTTGACCTGTGCTGGGGACAGCAGGGCAGGGGGATTGTGCCCCTGTGCCCTGTGCTCAGGTGAGACCCCACCTGCAGAGCTGCCCCTGCCCTGGCCCAGCACAGGGAGGAGCTGGAGCTGCTGGAGAGATCCAGAGGAGACACCAGGGGGATCAGAGGGATGGAGCAGCTCTGCTGGGAGGACAGGCATTGTTCACCTGGAGAGGAGAAGCTTTGGGGTGAGCTCAGTGTGGCCTTGCAGAGCCTGAAGGGGCCAACAGGAAAGATGGAGGGACAGGACACAGGGAATGACTCCCGCTGCCAGAGGGCAGGGATGGATTGGATATGGGAAGGAATTGCTCCCTGGGAGGCCCTAGCACAGGGTGCCCAGAGCAGCTGTGGCTGCCCCTGGATCCCTGGCAGTGCCCAAGGCCAGGCTGGACAGGGCTGGGAGCAGCCTGGCAGAGCCTTGGATGGCTGGTCACTCAAACCCCCCACACACCCTCCAGCAGGGCCCACTTTTTGCTCTAAATGTCCCCAGGAGAAGCCCAGGGACACCTGGCTGACCCTGGAGCTGCAAAGGGGAAGGCAATTTGGTTGAGACCTTTCAGTGAAACAGGATCTCAGCTGAACCAGCCACTTCCTTCGGCCCAAACTCTTCCTCTCTCTGTAGCACGGCTTGTGTAAGCTCTAGGTGGATGCCAGATGGGCTGCCTGGAGATCACAGCTCTCCCGTGCTGCTCCTCAAATCTAGGACAGGCTGTCCTCACACGTTTTAGGCTCCTGACTTGAGTCTCTAGGATGCATCTCTGATCCTGCCCCGAGCTGACACGGGAAGAGCTTTGAGCAGAGCCACGCTGCAGCCACGCTGCTGCAGGATCTGGGTGTGCTCCAGGGCAGCCCTGCCACATTCCCAAGCAATGGGATTGCTGGAAAGCACTTGAATTCATTGCTCAAGTTGGTTTTTATGGTGGGTGGGCAATGGGAGGGTCTCCAAGAGGGCAGTGAGCCTCAGCAGCACCCAGCAGCCCGAGCCCATTGTTTGTGGTGGTGAAGCAGCAGGCCAGAGGCCTACAGACCAATTCCTGACTCGAGCTGACAGAAGCCACGAGAAAGCCAAAACTGGTTTTTCTACAGCTCCAGGGGCTTCCAGATTGCCATGGCTGTGGTGAGGGCACCACACGCTGCCCAGCCTGAGGGGTTCTTGTGCCCAGGGAGGGAGCGGGGTTGGGCTGGGCAGCACATCCTGGTTCTAACACATTCCTGGTGGGTTCTCTTGGCAATTCCAGCTCACAAAACTACTTGTTTTCCCTGAGAAAGAGCTCTAAGACTGTGGAAAACAAGTTGTTTGAGTCGGGATTCGGTTTGTAGGCCTTTGGCCTGCTGTTTCACCACCACACCTCCAGGCAGGGGTTGCTGAGGCAGGACATGGTTGAGCATCCTGTTATCTTGTCTTAGCTCTGGCTGCTCACTCCTAGGATGTCTGGGGGGTTTCCTCCCTTTCTGCACTCTGTTTCCTTCCAGGGGGTCTAAGGCTGCTTGCAAAGCTCCTTGGCAATGGCCGAGGAGGGGATTCTGGATCAGTTTAAATCACACCAGGGTGGTTTGTGTTCTCGGCCTCCCCTTTGCCAGGTGCTGCTGGGCTGTGGGATAAAACTGACAGAACAAGAGGACACAGGCTCAAGCTACGTCAGGGAAGGTATAGGTTGGATATTAGGAAAAAAAAATTCACAGAAAGAATAATAAAGTACTGGAATTGTCTTCCCAGGGAGGTGGTAGAATCACCATCTCTGGATGTGTTTAAAAAAAGACTGGACATGGCACTTGGTGCTATAATCTAGTTGAGGTGTTAGGGCACAGGTTGGACTTGATGATCTTAGAGGTCTCTTCCAACCTCATTATTCTGTGATTCTGTGAAAACTGCCCTAGTGCTGTGCTCATGGCTCTTTTGGGCTCTTGCAGAACCCCCCCAAGGCCGGGTGCTGCTGGTGCTCAGCATGGACAACACCTGCCGCACCTCCTCCTTCGACATGGACCTTTGTGCTGACAAACTGCAGTCCCTTGGCATCCAGGTGAGCTCCCCCGGGACTTAATTCCAGCTGCATTTGCTTAATTTGCATTTACACCCACGTCCCAGATGGCATTGGGGATTTTTTTTTTGGTTTGAGAGTCGCTTGTTTCAGTCCAACTTCAGTCTATTCCCTGTGGGCTGGAAGTCAACTGGGATGAACTTGGCTTAAACCTCAGTGAAGAAACTCTTTGAAGATAATTTGTAGTGAATTTTGCTTAAAATTCACTCTGATGGGGCAGAGCATCCCTGGGATATCTGCCTTGTCTTGTCCTTCATCACAAAAAGGCGTTTTCTTCCCTTGTGACTTTCCCTGCCCTTCCCAGGCAGGTTTTACTCACTGCAGCTGAGGCAGGAACACAAGTTTTGGGTCTGTGGCAGCTCTGTGGGTGGGATTGGAGGTGCTCCCTGTGGGAGACAGCTCTGGGACACAGATTTGGGTTGCAGTACCCCACGAGGAGTGGTAGTGAAATGTGAGAAAAGAATTTGTAGAAAATTTACACACAAAATTTATACACAGCATATAAACCTTAAACTTTAAAATTAATTTTCTACAAATTCATTTCTCCCAGTGAAACAGCAGGCCAAAGGCCTACACACCAAATCCTGACTCGAGCTGACAGAAGCCATGAGAAAGCTGACAGCTCTTTGTGAGAACAGAGTCCTGCAGCAGTGAAAAACAACTTGTTTTTCCTGAGAAAGAGCTCTAGGACTGTGGAAAACAACCTGCTTTCCCTGAGAAAGAGCTCTAGGTCTGTGGTAAACATTAGCCACCTGTATAAACTGTTTTTATACTGTTAGAAAAATGAAAACGATCTCTCACAAAGAACTTTCCCTGCACGTACACACCTGGGGTTTGAGTGACAGGGTAACAATTTGTTACTGACCAGCTGGGGATAGACGAGGGATGTTCTTAAAAACCCTATAAAAGGGGATGCACAAAATAAACTGGGATGAATCCTTTCTTTTTGCACCATAAAATGTGTCCTACATTGTTGGGAAAGATGAAAGTTCGACAAGACAGTCTCACAGATATGTGTGCTTGGCAGAAAGATCTCTGAATGTAGAACCTGAGAGCAGAATAGAGATGGAAGCAAGCTTTGATATAGAAGAATAAGAGAGGTCTAAATTGAGAATTGCTGAGCCAGTCTTACTGGACAACTAAGAAAGCAAAGGTTAAGTTGAGCTGGAAGGAGGTTTTATGATTAGAGCAAAGGATATGTTGGCCACAAACAAAAAAGATGTTTGTTCCAAGTGGAAATAGGTCTTAGGAAAAGCAGAAGATACCACAGGCAAACAAACATGTCAATGTAGCAAGTAGAAAAAGGGTCTAAGAATTTTCCACTGCAAGAAAACTGAAAAACAACTTTAAGCTTGAAGTGTAACACACTAGCTCATGTGTTTGGACAGTAATGACTATCTAATGACTAGTAATGACCATCATGTGGTAATGACAGTAGTTGTGATAGGCTGTAGGTAATACTGAAGGTATTGATTGGTTCTGAGGTGTTGAGATGCTCAGGAAAGAAAAGTATGTAATGCATTGTAACCAGAACTAAAGGGGCTTCAGCTTTGCCTACAAGCTGGAGCTGACAGCTGTAGGCATGGCTCTGTCACCCATGACCCATGGCTGCTGTAAAATACAATAAACAGCATTTTGTGTACAATAAACAGCATTTTCTATACAATAAACAGCATTTTGTGTACAATAAACAGCATTTTCTATACAATAAACAGCATTTTGAAGAGCCACCTGGTGTCCCACATCTCTCATCTCAGGCTCTTACACTACATCCTTCTTTATCGAGCGCCACAGTGACAACGAGGTTTGCCCAGCCTGGTTCTGCTGGGAACTGGAGCCCAAACTGGAGGGTGGCTCTGGTTTTGTGTTTGTTCCCGGGCAGGTGCCGATGGATCTGTGGAGAAGGCTGATCCAGGAGGGCGTCCTGAAGCCCGAAGTGAGGCGGTACCTGTTCTACAGCTCCAGGGGCTTCCAGATTGCCATGGCTGTGGTGAGGGCACTGTGGGCTGCCCAGCTGGGCACTGGGGTTCTTGTGCCCAGGGAGGGAGCGGGGTTGGGCTGGGCAGCACATCCTGGTTCTGACACGTTCCTGGTGGGTTATCTTGGCAATTCCAGCTCACAGGATTCTTGCAGATGGAGGGCAGGTCCCTCTCTCCACCCCATTGCTGGCAGTCCCACCAAAGCAGGCTGTCCATGGGTCACCAGCACATGCTGAAGTGACAGCACCTACAACAGGATTGGTCTAGAACTTGATTTTAAAGATCTGAAGGCATTCTGGTCCTAATGCTAATTTAGACCATCAAATCAGTCAACTTTTGGTCTTGTTTGTCTTCTTCTGGTGAAAGAAACTCCTCCAGAGACCCAACCGTGAGCATCTGCTGTGAGGCTGGTGCTTTGCAGCCTCAAAGCTGCAAAGGGTGTGATCAAAGCCAAATCTTTGTTTTAATTTTTTTTTTTTTTTTTTATTTAGGGATAGCCATTATACAAATCTTCTCCTTTCACTGATACTGTAGGAATTGGTGCTCAGTGTTTTGAGGGGTTTGGTGCCTGTTTAGTGCACCTGAGTTTTGTCATTATGAGAAGATGCTGTGCCCTACATGTCACACCTGCTCGTAGGCAATGTCCTGCCCAAATCTGTGCTCTGTGAGGTGAAGGAATCCAGTTTTCCCTGACTTTAACACAGCCCTTTAGCCCTGTGTCAGTGCACACTGGTTGAGCATTACTGTAATAGAGTGGTCTCTGCACCACCTTGAAATGGGAACTTTCTAAATTCAGGGACTCTGAGAATTATTATCAATATTCCTCAGTGAGTGCATTCCTCATCTAAATGGAAGAACTCTGTTGAAATCCTTCCTAGGGATGAATCATCATTAATAATTCACTCTTTGTCTTTGGTGAGTGGTGATTTTTTAAAATAAACTAGGGCTCACTTAGTCCTTCCATTCCTTTCTTTCCTCTATTTATTATTGGAAAGAAATTTTGGCCTTTCTCACCCTGTGAAAAATCTCATGGGACCTAATTTATAAGGGGGAAGGGACTGTTATTTTCTTCTTCCTGTGACTTTTCTCACTTTCATGGGTTTGTGACTCTCACCAGCCTCTCTATTTTTCCCCAGGTATTCTACATCTCTCTCTGGACAAACCTTTACTCCACCCTCCAGCTGTGTTCCCTGGGTCACTCCTGGGGGGCTGGCGTGCTGGTGACACTGGTGGCCCTGGCTCTCACTGTCCTGGTGATCCTGGTCATTGATGGGCACCAGAGGAAGGTGAGAGGAGGCTCTCGGTGTGGGAATGTTGAGAGAGGGGAGCAGGATTCCTCCTGCTGGGGCATTCCCTAGCTGCTGGCAAAGAATACAATGATCCAGGGAGGAGGGAATAATTTTACAGCACTCAGGGAAGGCAAGGGATGTTCTGCAGCCAAGGGAGGGGATAGAATGCTTGGAGGGGAAGTGTTAGAGCTGCTCAGGCTGGCTCAGACCTCCTGCTGCTGGAGATCAGAGGCTCAGAGAATCCCAGGCTGGTTTGGTTAAAAGGGACCTTGAAGCTCATCACATTCCACCCCCTGCCATGGGCAGAGACAGCTTCCACTAGACTGAGCCCTGTCCAGCCTGGCCTTGGGCACTGCCAGGGATCCAGGGGCAGCCACAGCTGCTCTGGGCACCCTGTGCCAGGGCCTGCCCACCCTCCCAGGGAACAATTCCTAATTCCCAATATCCCATCCATCCCTGCCCTCTGGCAGCGGGAGTCATTCCCTGTGTCCTGTCCCTCCAACCCTTGTCCCCAGTCCCTCTCCTGCTCTCTTGAAGCTTCTTTGAGCACTGAGAGGCCACAACAAGGTCACCCTGCAGACCAACCCTTGCAGAGTGTGGATTGTGCTCCCACAGCAGCTCTGGCTCCTGCCCTGCTCCTGGTGATTCCTCCTTGCATTCCCTGCTGCCTTTGGCATTACTGGCACCATTTATTTGGCTGAAGAATAATATTGGAAAGTCTTTATTGAAAATCCAGAGGGGGATTCGGAGCAAATGATTCTTCCAAGAGGAAACCAGGCAAATGTGGGGGTTCACAGCGGTTCAAGAAAGGAGACTGCTGGGGGATGGAAGGGAGAACATGACACTGGAACTCAATCCCACTGATTTCCTTTCAGAGCTGCAGTATTTGGGATTATCTAGCTGCAGTTTGTAGACTTTTGCTGTGCATTGTGTTATTTTTCCTTGCATTCTTTAACAGCTAAACGTGAACACAGATGTGAGGCTGGCAGCTGTCAATGAAATCTTTATCAAACACAGCATAATCCTGGGGATTACAGATGTCCTGGATGGGCCACACAACATCCTACAAGTATCCTTGGTGGGAATTGGTCAGATCTCTCCTGGATAAATGCCTCCTGCTGGAGGCATTTATCAGTTACATAAATTACATTTATCAATCACAACATCAATTATTATTGATGTTGTGATCCAGAGGGTGGCATTCCTAGGATCTGCTTTGTCTCCTATGGGATGGTATGAGGAATTGGGACATTTTTATTTCTCCTGTAAGTGAGGACTGAGATATGCCCAATGGTGATTGGAAATAAAGAGTCTAAAGGATTGAAGTGGAATTCATTAGGGCAGATAATTATTCCTAAAAATATGTTATAATTATGTGCCACTGATGATTCTGCCTATAGGCAGAGGGATTGCAAAGTGCCTATGGCAAAAAAAAAAAAAAAAAAACAAAAAAACCAAACCAAAACCACTAAAAAAAAAAACAGGAAGAAAACCAAACAGTCCCCCAAAAACTCTAACATGGAGAAAAACAAAATCCCCATCTTTGGGCTCATTTGCTGCTTTTCAGAGATTATTTTTCTGCACTAGACAGGGATTTATTGGAATGGAGACAGTTTTAAGGCTCCATGAAGGTGTTAAAGGAAGGTGAGAGAGACACAGAGAGAGGCTTGAAATACAAATGGAGAGGGAAGCCAGGGTGAAGCAGGGAAGGGGACAGGGCAGGAGGGCAAAGTCATTCAGGAGAAGGAGGAAACCCTGAAAAACCTGAATTCCACATTTGTAAACCTGAATTCCATGTCTGTAAATCTGAATTCCATGTTTATTCAGGCCAGCATAGTCCATTAGAGGACTAATCCAGGGAGCCTTCACCTTGACCTACCTGTCCCAAAACTGCCTGAGAGCAGCAAATAACCCAGAGATTTACAATGGCTCTGTCTGCTCCAATGTCAGATCCATTTTAACCCTCTGGATTTTACATTTTCCTGCATCCCTGTGCTGCTGGCAGATGCAGCAGATGCACAAGGACAGAGCTCTGGCTGCCTCAGGGCTGGCAGGACTCACATCCCCAAAACCTCATGGAAAACTTTTCTCAACAGTGTCCTGAGAGCAGCACTGAGAATGGGCAAACTGGTAAAAAATAAATGGAGTGAATCCCTAGAAACAAAGGTGAGACAGCAGGAAGGGGTTTAGGGCAGCTGAGTCACTGTGCCCCACAGTTTATTTAGTGTGGGGTCACTGAGATAAGCAATGGGAAATTACCCTGGGTCATCCCAGGCCGCAGGGGGTGAGGGAAGACTGGCTCTGCTTCCCCATTAGCTTGGAGTTTTGTCTTAGCCCAAACCCTCCAGGCTTCAAACCAGCTGTGTTATTGGGGTCCTGGCTGCCCTGAGCACCCTGAGGCCATCACCTGCCTCAGCTCTGCTCCCTGTGAGCCCATTCCAGCATGGGAGGGGAGGCATGGAGAGAATCCTTCCTTAACCTGCCCCTTGCAGCTGTGGTTTGTTCACTTCAGCCCCGAGCTCTGCCTCCAGGCCCTGGCAGCCCACATCACTCACCTGCAGGGGACACAGGTAAGGGACACTGGGGACAGCCTGGGGACACGGGCAGATCCTGCCCTCAGCCCTGGATTTGCTGGGATGGAGGCAGGAAAGGACAAATGAGTGTTTGAGTGCCCTGCTGGCATTCCCCTGCTGTGCACTGGGAGCTGGGCAGGCTGGGAGGTGAATAAAGTGCACCTGTCCCTGCCCAGTTCAGCAGGAATTTGTCCAGACCCCGTGGAATGTGCGTGTCTGGATAATTAACTGTGCAGCTTTAGTGATGGAAAGCCATCAGGAATGAAAGGCAAATTTTGGAAGCATGTGGCACACCTTGAAACAGCTTCCACCTTGAGCTGTCCTCCTGTGGGATAAGTGGGATAGCCTGGAGGAGCAGGAATTGCTGGATTGAGTTAATTATATACAAATTTTGTCCTCTTAGCCTTCAGAAAATGTTTTGCTCTCTGTGGGTGTGTAAATATCCACTGAACTGACTTTGTGGGGTGAGAGGTGAGAGCCCTCTGAAATCTCCAGGCCGCTCATCTCCCTGAAAGCTGCAGCTCAGGGATGGACAGCAGTTCCCTGATTCACACAGGGCATGAGAGAACTCCGTTTTTAAAGACAGGGCTCTCCATGCCAGGCTGTGTCCGTGGTGCTGGGGGCAGTGACTGGCAGCTGAGGCAGTCAGGCCATGGCACGGACACCCAGCTCCAAGTGCTGGGCACGGCTCTTGGCATGGGAAATCGCAGGAGTGAAAAATGTGCAAAAAAGGAGAAAACTGTACCTTTAAACTCTGTCCTCAAGACACCACTGCTGCATGGGGTGGGAAATCCCAGGAATAAAAACCATGAAGGTGTAAAGAGTGCCCTGTAAAGGCTCTCCATGGGACACCACTGGTGCCTGGGGTGGGAAATCCCAGGAATAAATCCATGTAGGAGGAAATGGTGCCCTGTAAAGGCTGTGCTCAGGACACCACTGCTGCCTGCCTTTGGAGACCCCCAAAATCTCCTTCTCTTCCAGGCAGGCTTGAGGCACAGGCTGAACAAGCTCTGGGTGGTCATGGATGTGGCAGTTCAGCCTGAGCTGGAGGTGGAGGAGGAGGCTCCATGTGAAGAATCCCCTCTTTTATCCAGCGGGGTGACCCTGAATAAAGATCCTGTGACCTGCAGTGAGCTTCTGCACCTCATCCCCGAGGGTCCACCCCAGGTGAGGAGAAATATCCCCCTGACAGTGGCACCAAATCACCCCCCAAGGCATCTCAGCTCCAAGACTCATCCCAGCCATGGGGGACACCACTTTTTTTCTCCAGCAGAAGCACCTGAAGTCCATACAGACCTTCTCCAGCCCTGGTGCTGCAAGGAGCAGGAGGAGGAAGAAACCCTTAAAAACCTGAATTCCACACTTGTAAACCTGAATTCAAAGCTGTCTGAGCAGCTGGTGATAATCCTTGAGGAATTCATGAACTGGGCTTTTCCTTGCTGGTCCCAAGGGTCCTGTTTGGAAGAAAACCTCTCCCCAGGGACCTGATGCCCCTGTCCAGGCTGAGCTGAGCCATGGATGAGTCCAGCCTTTGTCTCCTTTGGAAAGTGCCTTCAAAGACTTGTGCCACGCTGAGCAACAAATGTGCCCTGATTCGTGCTCAGCACGGAGCTACCAAAGGGATGGTTTTGATTTCCTTTGCAGTTTTCCTGTCACTGTCACTAAGTGAATTCAGTGGAGGTGACATCCCTGCAGATGGAGGCTCTCTGGCTGTCTACAGGGCAAAACAACCCCCAGGAGGCAGGGACAGAGCAAGCAGGTCCCCAGGGCCACCCACAGCCAGCGGTCACTTGGTGTCACCCCCCTGTGGGGACAGTGTGCCAGCACTGCTGGCCACAAGGGCATCTGGGCCAGTCATCTGTGCCATTGGCTGCTGTCCTGCTCCTGTCAGAGTAGGACAGTCCTTGAAGCAGGGAGAAGATGGGGTTTGGTGTATGCTCTGCCCACAGGGATGCCCTGCTCTGACACCTCTCTTGTTCCCTGCAGGCCATGGCCCAGCAGCTCCTGGTGATCTTCAGTGCGTGCTACGTCCGGCTGCTGGTCACGGGCCGGCTCCCTCGGGCCAGCCCAGGGGGACACCTGGGCCACAGCAGCATTCCCTGTCTCTGCCAGTTCATCCAGAGCACCGTGCTGCAGACCCACCACAGCTGGGGCAGGGGCAGGTGACCAGAGGGAGCAGGAAAACACCAAAATAGAGCTGTCCCCACACTGCAGGGTGGAGGAGCTGTGGGGCAGAGAAGGGAGCTGTAGTTCCTTGTCCTGGATGAACGAGTGGAAAGAGGACTCTAATAAAAGATGCAGGAAAGCTGCTCACCTTGGAGAGCTCCTACCCACCAGCTTGGTGGAGGGGAGCTGCCCCAGGGGTCAGAAACAACCCAGGGACGGCCTGGGACTCGTTTGTGTCCAAAACCTCGTGCCAGGAACCATCACCCCCTCACACAACCTCGTACCAGCAAAGGCCAGACCATCGCTGGGGAGGCAGCAGGGGGCTGAGCCCTGGAGCACCAGGATTTGGCACTTCCCAGGGTTCAGGATGGCTCTGCTCCTTCTCCCATTGTTTATGTCTCCAGGAATGGCGAGATCCATCTCCTCCTACCTGAGGCCCCAGCACCATTCTGTCAGCAGCCAGCCCCTAACACATGATCCTCTTATGAGAGATCTCCACAAAGGATCCCCTTATCAGTGATCCCCCCTCAATGAACGATCCCCTTATCAGTGACCCCCCAAAAAAGGATCCCCTTATCAGTGACTCTCCCAACACGTAATCCCCTTATCAGTGACCTTCAACAAAGGATCCCCTTATCAGTGACCTCCCAACAAAGAATCCCCTTATCAGTGACCCCCCCAAAAAAAGATCCCCTTACCAGTGACCCTGCAACAAAGGATCCTCTTATCAGTGAGCTCCCCAATGATCCCCTTATCAGTGACCCCCCCATGTGATCCCCTTATCCCCCCATGCTGCCAATGCACGATCCCAAGCACTGCAGCGATGCAAAACTCATTCCAGGAGGAAAGCCACCACACTGCAAACCAGCTGATTTTCGTCCACCTTTAATTCTGGCTGAGCTGTCACAGGAAGGGTCAGGCAGAATCCCCCCCACACCAGTGGGGTTTGGGGCTCTGCTGTCATTGCTCTGTGACAGGGCAGGGTTGGGGGCACATCCTGCTGTCATCCCTGCAGCCTCTGCTCTGGGGGTGCTGCACATCACCTGGGGGGTCACTGGGCATGGGGAAAGGGATTCCCACACACCCGAGCTCCAAAACTCCTTATCCCAGCTCCGGAATCGCTTTGGAACCTTTGTGGTAATGGTATGAATTTGTACCAATTTCACCGGGAGCATTATTTGGTTTCACAGTATAAAAATCTATTTCCCTGCTAGGATGCAATGGCTCCTGCTCTTCCCCTGGTATTCCATGGCCACGGGTGCCAGAGGTATCTGATACACATTGGGAATCTTCTTTTTTTTTCTCCTGCCAACTAGAAATTTCTGGTCATGAGACACTGATCAGGACATTTTCTATCAATGTGCTTCTGTGCCGAGAGCAGATCCAGCAGGGATTTGCTGTTATTTTCCCATCCCTGGGATACGGGATTTCCAGCAAAAATCAGGGAAGAAATCTCGTGCCTTCATGGGAGGACCATGAGGGTTTTATCGTCAGGACCTGCACTGGATGGGTTTGATGTTGCTGGGGAGTGAGGCTGGTGGTTCAGGAGGTGCTGGTAGCTCTGGTTTTACATCTGCAAATGACAAGGATGGGAGAAAAGAGAGGGATTTGGGATTAACCAAGGGGAAAGGTTCTGGAAGGGACAGTAAGTTCCTCTGAAAACCTCAGCTATCCTGATTGCACTTAAGCACCCAGGAATTAACTGCAGAAAGGAGCTGAACAGCTTTGCTCAAACGAGGAGTTTGATTCCTCTCCCTGATATATCCAAGTGCTTGCCTTGATCTTCCTGGAGCCTCTGCAAATTCCTGGCTCCCATTGCAGGATGGCAGCTGCTCCTTCCCTCTGCTTCTCCTTCACACACCCTTAATCAATGCATCAGTGAAGGGACACATCCCCTTTCCCTTCTCTGATCAGGATCCAGCTGTTACTTTAGGGGACAAGTGAAATTCTGGACATATTTTAGGTCCCCCTGTGCACACAATTCCCCTTCCTCCCCTCCCACACAGCTCACGGGGGCAGCGGGGAGGGAATGGCTCAGCCCCGTGCCTTCCCTGGAGTCTCCAGGGACAGCTCCGAGCTCCTGGCAGAGGCAGGAGGTGACAGGCATGGCCTGACCCTGAGGCAGCTGCCCGGGAATGTGCTCCTGCTCTGGGAATGTTTGCTCAGGAGCCAGCGGGAGTGACTCAGCCAAACCAATGCAACCAGTACGGGTGGGGCAGATCCCTGCCATGCTGAGATTCCTCTGCCTGCTGCTCAAAGCTGAGTTCACCTTGACAGGGAGCTCTGACACCTGAGCAGTGCAGTCAGGTGATTCTGGAGAATATTCCATGCCTTGGGGCAGGGACGGGAGCCAGGATGGTGCTTGCTGTACCCACCGTGCCAAACTGGGGCTGTGCTTTATCTGCAAAGCCATTGTGGTTCAGATGTGTGCTTTAAATGGGAGCAGGGAGGGCAGTGAGGGCAGATTGGGAAGCAAGGACAGGAATCTCTCGTTGCCAGCTCCGTGTATGGTGCTGTGTTTTGGTGTTTGGCAGGGTTCTGGGTTACAAACAGTGTCCCAGGGACACATAGCTCTGTGGGAGCAGGTGACATCTTCTTGTCCCCCACCCCAAAGCACATCTGTCCCCTTTTCCAAAGGCTGCTATTTGCTCCTCCCCTATGCCAGGGGCTGGAATGACATTTAACAACAAAACAAAAAACAACGGGAGAAATAAAGCAGGGGAGAAGAGAAACGTTTGCAGCTCGGTCCTGGGAGCACAGACAGGGAGTGTGGAGGTACCCCTACTCCTGGCAGAGCCCAGGTGAGCCCTGCCCCACCCCGTCCCAGCAGGCTTGGGATAATGTGGGTCAATGTCCCTGTCCCCTGAGCCCACACTTACTCTGGTGCTGGCTCTGGGACATGTGGGTGTCCCTGTCCCCTGAGCCCACACTTACTATGATGCTGGCTCTGGGACATGTGGGTGTCCCTGTCCCCTGAGCCCACACTTACTCTGGTGCTGGCTTTGGGACATGTGGGTGTCCCTGTCCCCTGAGCCCACACTTACTCTGGTGCTGGCTTTGGGACATGTGGGTGTCCCTGTCCCCTGAGCCCACACTTACTCTGGTGCCGGCTTTGGGACATGTGGGTGTCCCTGTCCCCTGAGCCCACACTTACTCTGGTGCTGGCTCTGGGACATGTGGGTGTCCCTGTCCCCTGAGCCCACACTTACTCTGGTGCTGGCTCTGGGACATGTGGGTGTCCCTGTCCCCTGAGCCCACACTTACTCTGGTGCTGGCTCTGGGACATGTGGGTGTCCCTGTCCCCTGAGCCCACACTTACTCTGGTGCTGGCTCTGGGACATGTGGGTGTCTCTGTCTCCTGAGCCCACACTTACTCTGGTGCTGGCTCTGGGGCGCTGCCTGCGCCGGGCAGGGCGGTGGCTCGCGGGGCTCCCGGCTGCTCAGGCTCCTCATCTTCCTGGCCACATAGCGGCAGGCTGTGGGGACAGGGGACACCTTTGCAGCACTGGGAAACAGCAGCCCCCCAACCCAGCCTCCCCAGCCAGCCCAGAGCGGGGCCCGCGGGACCCCAGCACAGCGAGGGAGGGACTGGATTTACTGGGATAAACGGGACTTCTTTCTGTGCCTGCCGTCCTGGCTGTGTTCCCAACCCCTCCAGGACCAGCCTGGCTCCCCCCACCAGCGAAGGCCGTGAAAAACGCAGAGTATTTCCCCTCTAAGCTCTCTCCTCAAACCAGAGGTTTCCTTACCGTTGATTATTACTCAAACCATTTTCTCGTGGGCTCAGCAAACGCGTCCTTCGCCCGGCTGTGCCCCTCTGCTCTCGCAGGCAGCTCCGCAGTGCTGACTCAACAGCTCGGCTTCCTCCTTCCCCCGCGCTGCCGGCTCCCTCCCACGGGTGCTGCTCCCGGAACGCCCGCTCGGTCACAAGCGGGGATGGGCTCAGCCTGGCGCTGCCCCCGGGATCCCTGCCCGGGAATTCACAGAATTCACACAATCACTGGGTTGGAAGAGACCTTCAAGATCATCGAGTCCAACCCAGCCCCAGCCCCTCACCTAAACCCTGGCACCCAGTGCCACATCCAGGCTTGTTTTAAACACACCCAGGGATGGTGACTGCACCACCTCCCCGGGCAGCCATTCCAGAACTTTATCACCCTTTCTGTGAAAAACTTTTTCCCCAATATCCAACCTAAATTTCCCTTGGTGCAGCTTGAGACTGTGTCCTCTGGTTCTGTCAGTGCTGCCTGGAGAAAGAGACCAGCCCCTGCCCCTCCCGGGAAGTTTAAAGCACTCAGTGCTGGCTCAGGGCAGCTGCTCCGAGGTTTGAGGGAAGGAAAATTAAAGGTGACCTGGCCTCGGCTGGAGGGGTTGCTGCTGTTGCTTTTGTGGCTGTTGGAGAAGCTGGGTTTGGGATGTAGGAGGTGAACCTTGTGCTGTGATCCCAAACTGAGCTGGAGAGGGTCCCTGCAGTGAGCACTGAGCTTGTCTGGGGCAGGAGTGAGGAAAGGAACCTTCCCTCTCCTTTGGTGCTGCTCTCTCAACACTGCAGAGACAGTTTTAGGGTCGCAGGATGGTTTGAGTTGGAAGGGACCTTAAAGATCATCCAGTTTCAACCCCTCTGCCATGGGCAGGAACACCTCCACTGTCCTTCTGTCTCTTAGGGACACCTGCCACTGTCCTTCTGTCCCCTAATCAGACCTTCAAGCCCTCTGATACCCATTGTATGGGGGGGTGGAATGTAGGGGTGATAATCCCTAACAGACAAAATGTAGGGAGAGGATTGTCCTTGGTTTTCCCAGGGTGTTTACCCCATTCCACCTGCAGAGCACTGATTTAGTCCTGACTAAAGCCAGCTACTGAAGAAATGCAGCTTGTATGCGTCCTTTGTCAGACTTTGCTGCTGATTGTGCTTTTCTGTGCTCCCTAATCCCTGTCAGGTGAATTCTGAAAGCTCCTGCTTCCCTCTCTGGCCAGGGCAATGTGCTTCCCTTCCTGTCTCTGCACCAAACACACACTGACCAGGCAGGTCGGACTTTGTTTTCCACGGCCTTGCACTTTGTGGTTTGTGTCAGGCTGCTCGAGCCCATGGTTTCTGTGGAGCAGCGCCCAGAGCACCAGGACTTTGGAAAAAGCAGGGCAGTTTTCCCAGTACTGATGTGAAACCAGAGTTTTACTGACAGACTCCCCATCCTTTTGATTCTACTGCAGATGTGCAAAAATCTCTAAAAAATTAGTTGTCACATTAATCCATGTGCTGCAAACAACCTGTCATCCATTCCAATTCCTACTGCCCCTGTGTGAGCCTGGTTGGAGATGGGGCTGGAGTGCAGGAATTGCCTCTGACAGTGGAATATTCCCAGTCAGGGAGACCCCACAGCCTCCCTGGGCTCTGCTCAGGGCTGGCACTGCCCAGGGCAGGAGCTCTGCCTCCTGGGCAGGGAATTGCTGGGCTCAGGCCCTGCCCGGGGCTCTGGGGCCATCGCTGGGCCTGGAGCAGAGCCTGGACCTGCTCTGCCCTCTGCACACAGGGACAGACTGGGACAGACAGACAGGGACACACAGGGACAGACAGGGACACACAGGGACAGGCTGGGACATCCAGGGATAGACTGGGACACACAGGGACACACAGGGACACCCAGGGACAGACTGGGACAGACTGGGACAGACAGACAGGGATACACAGGGACACACAGGACACCCAGGGCTGAGGCCCCTCTCACTGGGGCTCCTCTCCAGGCTGAGCAGCCCCAGCTTCCTCAGCCTTTCCTGGGCATGGAGATGCTCCAGGCCCTTGCTCATCTCTGCTGGTCCCATTCCAGGAGCTCCTTGTCCCTGCTGTGCTGAGGAGCCCAAGTGGACACAGCACTCCAGATGTGGCCTCTGTTGAAACCTGCAAGATCCGTAGGTGTTAAAAAATATCAAGAAAAAAAACCCCAAACCCTGAGCAGGACCCTCCTGACCTCTCCTCTGCACCTCCCCACCTCCAGTCCCTCTGGAGGACCCATTGTTCCAATTCCCAGATAAGCTCAGCAGGACAAGGGGGATGACTGAACCCTGTGAGGGTGCCTGGAGGAATGCAGTGCTCCTCTGAGGTTTGGCTTCCCCAGACTCCACACCCCGTGTGTGGGTGCTCTCCAGACACATCCCTCTAGATGGTGCTAAGATAAAGAGAAAAGGTGGGTGGTGAGAGGCCTGGGAGGACAGGCTGCCCCTCTGGGCACTGCCCGAGGTCTCCTGGGAGAGGAGATCATCTCCCTCTCCATTTTCCACCACTCCTGCAGGCGCTCGTTGCGTCTATTGGCAGCAAACACATCCCAGATTCTTCTTCCACTTCCAATTTCCCTTGCTGGTATGTAAGACTCCACAAATCCATCGTGACTTTAATCAGTGCATCTGCTCCTATCCATGCACGAGACCAGACAAGTGGGTTTTTAATGGCAAAAATCAATCTTGGCTGTTTTTCTCTCTTCCACCAGGTTTTACTGAGCAGCACAACTCATCAGCTGAGTCCTCTTCTCTCTCATGCATCATTAACCAGAAACTTCACCAAATTCAAGCATAGATAATGTATGATTCATTGATGTGGGCAGTCAAGAGAGAATCCAGCCTGGCTGCCAGAGAACAGCAAGGATCATGAGGATTAGTGTGAAGGGAAGTCTTTTAGATCCATGGCTGAGCAGATTTCACTTTGGAGTCCCACATGGGCAGTAAATGAGCTGTTGAAAGAGAGCTGCTGTTAGAAGAGACTTTAAAAAGGAAATAGCCCTGTTCAGGTCTGTTGTTTTTTTGTGTTTTTTTTTTTTTTTTTTCCATTAAATATAAAATGTGGAGAATGACTCTTTGAAGCTCTGAAGCAGGAGAACGGAGCTCCTCTCCCCATGCCTCTGCAGAGGGAGATGATTTCCTGCACCCTGATGGCCCCAGGGCACAGCCTGCAGTGGTGGGAATGGCTGTGGCACCATGGCAGGAATCTCCTTGGCACCAGCAGGGCTGGAATTGAGGAGCCTCCAGCTGCCCTCCAGGTGTGTGAGCACAGTCCAGCCTCCAGGTGGGTTTTGGTGCCAGTCCTGTTGCACAGCCCAGCCTCCAGGTGGGTTTTGGTGTCAGTCCAGCCTCCAGGTGGATTTTGGTGTCAGTCCAGCCTCCAGGTGGGTTTTGGTGCCAGTCCAGCCTCCAGGTGGGTTTTGGTGCCAGTCCAGCCTCCAGGTGGATTTTGGTGTCAGTCCAGCCTCCAGGTGGGTTTTGGTGCCAGTCCAGCCTCCAGGTGGATTTTGGTGTCAGTCCAGCCTCCAGGTGGGTTTTGGTGCCAGTCCAGCCTCCAGGTGGGTTTTGGTGCCAGTCCAGCCTCCAGGTGGATTTTGGTGTCAGTCCAGCCTCCAGGTGGGTTTTGGTGTCAGTCCAGCCTCCAGGTGGATTTTGGTGTCAGTCCAGCCTCCAGGTGGGTTTTGGTGCCAGTCCTGTTGCTGTGCACTCAGCCCTGGCAGCTGCCCCGCTGTCCCCACTTCCCTCACCCACAAACAGAGGCTGTGACACGTTTTAATTACTCCTCCATCTAGATGGGTTGGCTTGAGCTTTGTATGTGGTTTCTACTGATACACTGGAGAAGGATTCCTTTTGCCAAATTTTCTTTCCAAGAATGGCTCAGCTCCATTTGTGATGAACCCATAAACTGGATTAAGAGCTCAGGGACAGATTTTCTAGCATTTGAAACCCATAATCTGGGCTGGGTTTCCAGAACAGCTCAGTCCCCTTGTAAGCAGCAAATTACAGCCAGAAGTGCTCAGCACTTTGTGGTTTGTGTCAGGCTGCTCAAGGCCATGGTTTCTGTGGAGCAGCACCCAGAGCTCCAAGATTTTGGAAAAAGCAGGGCAGTTCTCCCATTGCTGATGTAAAACCAGAATTTTGCTGAGAAAGAGACTCCCCAGCCTCTTGATTCTACTGCAGATGTGCAAAAATCTCTAAAAAATTAGTTGTCACATTAATCCATGTGCTGCAAACAACCTGTCATCCATTCCAGTTCCTACTGCCCATGAGCACAGAATGTCACCTGAAGTTCCTGAGGGACCTCATCTCCAGCCACCAACCGGCCTGATGCCATTTCAGACCCTCTCCATGACCTGTGGGTTCTGCACAGGCCTGAATTAATCCAGAGCTGTTCCAAGGAGCGTGGTGGAGCTAAATCATAGACTGACAATTTTGGGTTGGAAGGGACCTTAAAGCCCATCCAGTGCCACCCCCTGCCATGGCAGGGACACCTCCCACTGTCCCAGGCTGCCCCAAGTCCTGTCCAGCCTGGCCTTGGGCACTTCCAATGATCCAGGGGAAGCCCCAGCTTCTCTAGGCACCCTGTGCCAGGGCCTCCCCACCCTCACAGGGAAGAATTTCTTTCTAAAATCCAACCTAGCCCTGCTCTCTGTCATTTTAAAACCATTTTCCCTTGTGCCATCACTCCAGACCCCCTTCCAACGCCCCTCTCCAGCTCCCTTAGAGCCCTTTAAGAGAAATGCCCCAAATTTTCCCAGTTTGTTGGTGGATTTTACCCTCAGCACTGCTACACCTGCCCTTCTCCCAGAACTCCAGCTTAGCTCCATGGTGAACCTTTCATGAAACACCAGCTTGCTTAAGAGGGAATAAACCAGGGCAAGTGCATTTGGGGATCTGATGCAGTTCAGAAGAAAGCCCAGTGATCCCCACAACGCATCCTGCGGAGGCCTGGCATGAGGGGCAGAGGGGTCTCAGTGCCCAGGAACCCCTTGCAATGGCAATCCATGACTGTGGATGACAAGACATGGAAAAGGATTGTTTTGGGAGCCAAAGCTGGTGCTGTGCTTTTCCGGATGCTTTGTTCTTGGCATGGACGGTGGGGAATTTCTGTTGAATCAAAAAATTCCTCAGCTGCTTGTGGCTCTTGTCACCTTGGTGGCCTCTTTGTGCCACCAGCCCAGCCTGGCTCTTCCTCTCCAGTCCTTAGAAACAAGATATTTCTGAGTAATCCATCCCAACATTCACTAATCGAGGAGAGATGAAGGTGACTCTGAGCTTTTTATGGCAAGATCCCCACAATCCTTTCCCTTCCCCAGCCCTTGGCAAGGTGGCATCCTTGAGAGGGAAGAGAGACACCAACACAGCTCAGAGCAGCCAGCCACAACATGGAAAATGCCCAGCCCAGTGAAGTTTCAGGAGGAGGGGCAGACGTGGCAGAGCCCTGGGGTGAGCCAGCAGATTGGTTTGTCCCCTGTGGGGCACGGGCAGGCGTTGACAGTGATGCCAGCCAGGTTTGGCACATGCCTAGGCACCTGGGTCAAGACAGGAGCTCCCTCAGGGTGTATTCCATCCCTGCTGCTTGCCAATCTTTCCAGTGGTGTGTGAGCCAATCATTCCCATGCCATGTGAGCCATCTCCCTGCCCGGCCTCCCTGCCGCTGCCATCCTTGGCAGGGCACCTCCAGCAATTACTGGCACCCTGGAAAGGAAGAGTATTTTTGGGATTATTTGCCTGCAGAACACTGGATAAAAAATTCCAGGGCCCTGCAGCTCCCCTGGAGGGACCTCCTCTCCTCCCAGAAATGAGGGAACAAACAGCTCAGAGCTTCAAGGACTTGTGTGTGTGTGTTCTTCAGCAGCCTGTGCCATATAGGGTGGCCATAAAAACCCAGGCAAACCAGGTCTTACAAGGAAAACCCAAAAACCCAGGCCTACATGGAAAACAGTGCCCAAAACCCTAATAAATTGGGATATTTCACCTTGCTTCTTGTCCCCACAACCAGATGGATGTCAGAAAGAATTTATGTGGCACAGTTTAGTCTTGAGAAGGGTCACTTGGGTGTCCCTTGCCATTGCACCATCCGAGGGCTCATGCACAGAGTGTTCTTTGGATGTTCCTGACCAGCCCTGCTCCACTTCCCTCTGGGTGACCAGCTCGTCACTGCCCTTCCTCTGGCCCCCTTCCACTGTCTGCAAGGAAGTTTTGGGGTGCCTGGTAGCCCTTGGAGCCTTTGACCCTTTAAATACCAGAGTATTCAATGCCAGAGTATTTGATGCTTTTTAAAATAAATAGATAAATAAAGAAATAAATGTATTACAGACAGCCTTTATTTTTAGTTTATTCCTGCCTCGTTGTTGGGCACATGGGGAGAATGAAGCATGGGTTTTTCTCTCAGAAAACGGAAACAATAAGGGTGTTTAATACTGTAGCTTTCCCCATGTTTCCTTTTCTTCTTTTAGTTCAGATGAATGCAGAACCCCCTTTTCTGGCATTTCTCTTAACCCTTTATCTACATCTCACAACTTGACATTTGTCACTAAATCTTTGTGCCACTCTTGGATGGCATTTACCCTGATATCCTCATTTCTAGGTGTTGTATTCTCATTCTGATTTTCTGAAAGTCCTCTTTTGCCACTCTGCTGCTTCTTCCTAACACTTTCTATTTTTATGAATGGGGAGGTTTTGCTGCTGAACCTTTCTTTTCTTTTACAAGCTGCCCACTCTCCTGCTTCTCTCTGATTTCTTCTGGTTTCAAGTTTCAGTCTGTTCATGTAATGAACAGAAACTAAAACTGACTGTTCACATGATCTGAAACAATTCAAAAGCCCAAATTTGTCTGTAAAAGATGTGGTTGTGTTTTCACTCGGCGTGGGCACCAGTGCAATCACACCAGTACAAACCAGTGGCCAGGCTGGATTTAGTGGGACATGAGACAGAGAGGCAGCTGGCAAGAAATTCCCTCTGGCTCAGGCTGCTCTGTTGAAATAGTTATTAATTACATGAAATTGTAATAGCTATTAAACAGTTATTAATTACATGAAATTGTGTTTAATTCCTCACCTCAGTGAAACCATTGCTTTGGGATTGGTTTGGGACATGGTTAATCAGGGAAATTTTAAGGTTTGAGCTGTGCCTTACAGAGCCCAGCTTGTCTGGAGCCACAGGGAATTCTGTGCCAAAGGATTTATTAGGGGCAGGGTGGACCAGGGCTGTGCTTGGCTGCTGCTACCTTTATTTCAGGAAAAAAAGTCTTTCCTTACTATTAAAAAGTGAAGATTGCCTGGTGTACCTCATGTTTTGGGCACAGCTTGAGGATTGATGCATCAGCTCCAGGGTGTGTTTTACTTAAAGCTCTTCCTCATGGTAGGAGATTTCTAGAAAGCCTCAAGAATAATTTCTTGAAGGAAAAAATAACCCAGTAGTTTTCATACTGCTGGGGAATTTTTCTCTAGGTGACGTTTAGGTGAAAATTTGAAGGAGAAGTTGTAGGACTTGGTGGTTTTCATTCAGATTTTCTTCTGTGCCTTGAAAAGGGATGGAACAAAAGGTTGTTCCTCAGCCAGGGCAGTGTTTATACCCCTGTTAGAGACAGAAATAAATGTGATTAACTCCAGGGGAGCTACATCAGCATGCAGCCACTGCTGCTGTGGTCTGGCAGCCTTGGGAGCAAATTAAATCAGAACTCTTGGTGCTAACTTAGGTGGGGCTGAGGGTTTTAAGGCAGACCAGGGATTTAGCTGTTAATATTAATGGAACATTTATAGAGAAATTTCTCTGGGCTGCTTTGTAAAGCAGCCCAGGGTGGCCTCAGGCCAGGCTGTTGGCTGCACACACCTGAGGTGACTTTTACTCCTGGTGGTTTTAAGTCTCTGGCATCAGCTGCCCTGAGTTTAATATGGTTAGCCTGGATTTACAGCATTGTAAGTGGGCCTGAAATCAAGTTTGCTGTGCCTATTAGAGGGTGAAATTGATGTCTTTGCAAAGAGCCCAGGCAGCCAAAACTTCTGCAATGCTGAAATCTCAGTGTGGGATTTGAGAACCACCCGACAGATTTGCAGTGGGACTCGTGGTGTGAGTTGTGAAGCTTGGAAAACCCCCAAAAAAGGCCTGAGCCACCCCTCCAAGGCAAACTGATTTCATCAGCCAGGGGAGGTCACAGAATCCAGAACAGCCTGCGGTGGAAGGGTCTCCAGAAGCAGGGAATGTGGGGTAAGAGCTGTGTGGGAGTCACCCCTGGAAGGGGCAGGTGATGTCTCCTCCTGTGCCCTGGGCAGCTGGTGATGCACAGACCCCTGGGGCCACCCTGCCATCCCCCTGGATCCAGGGAGCCTCCTGAGGGTCCATCCCTCCCTGTCACTGCTCACTCTCCCCTGGCAGACAGGCCAGCTGTGAAGGTGTGACAATTGTCCGGGATGTTTCCGAAGCAGGACCAGGTCAGGTGCCCGGGGTGGAGCAGGAGGCACCAGCTCTGCTCCAGGCTCTGCACTCCTGTGCTCTTCACTCCTCATTTTCCCACCTCCTGCTCAGCCCAGGCACTCCCCCCCATTTCAGGGGCTGCCCCTTGTGCTGTTTGTCACACATGACTCCTGCGGGGATCAGAGCCACTTCCATGGCCCTGACCTCTGAAACCTGGCACAGCAAGAGGGGGTGACCCAGGAGCTGCTGTTGGAGACAAACCCACCCCAAAGCCCCTTTTTGGGGCAGGGGGAGCTCTGGGGAAGGGCTGGTGCTGTGCAGGGTTGGTCCAGATGTGCTGGCAGCTGGCAGGGAGGGGTGTGAGGTGTGGAGGTTTCCCAGATGTGCAGCTGGTTTGGAGGATGCTGCTGGCTGGATCCCTGTGCAGATTTTTCCTCGGTTGCCAGCTGGCTGCACCTTTGTTTACTCTGCTTGGGAAAAGGAAAACAAATCCTCCGAGCAGCCCCTGTTGTGGGAATACTTTTATTATTTTATTTTTGTAGTCTTTAGCTCTAGTAAGGTATTTTATGTAACACAGCAAGAATAAATTTGTTTAGACAATGATAAATGCTGTGGGAATAGAGGCCTTTTGGGAAAAAAAACCCTGGAATTTGGTGATTCTCTTGTAGCCATTGACCTGACATTTCTATTAAGGCAGCCCTGGGAGAGAGGCTGGATGGGATGCATCCCACAGCACATCCCAGCTCTCCCATCTCACCCCAGGGCATGTGGCACTGTCCTGGGACCCCAAGCCTGCAGTGGGACCCCAAATACTGGGGGTTTTGGGGTGCTGGTGCTGCTCCCTGTGCAGCCCTGCCACCCTCCCTGTGCTCTGGATTTTGCCAGGGATAATGATCTGGGCAGGATTTGGGTGGGTGATAGGAAGAGGACTCAGCTGGGTGTTAAATAGCTGAGGTGGTTGGGCCGTTATAATTTTTTTTCTAAAGAGAGATCTCAAAAATGGTTAATTTCAGTTTTCTAACTCAGAAACAAAGATGCATTGATTGCAGGAAAATGTTATTTCCTCCTTGGTATAAATCTAAATAAAAAATCCCCTAAAAAGACAATTAATCATCTCCTTTCTGACTGGATTATTGAATATTCACCTGTTAAGAATTATGGTCTCATCTGATCACTGTGGATGTTCAAACCCATTACTATAAGTGCCTCTTAGAAACAACCCCAACCAGCTCCTATTTCTCCTTGGGCCCTGTACACTGTTGTTCTTATTCTTCTCTTGTAAGAACCCTACCAAAAAAACAAACAAACAAACAAACAGAAAAAACCCTTAAAAAACCTTAAAAACCAAAGAAACCTCACGAAAAAAACCTGAGAAATAGGGTAAAAATTACAAAGTACCAGGGAGATTAAAAGTTCTCCTGATGAATTTTGCCAGAGCTGTTATTGTCCTGGAGAATGGTTTGGAATTCATTTCCTCTGATAGACTGTGAGATAAAGAGGGGTTTACAAATTAGCATTCATCCATATTTCTGTTGGCAAAAGCTCTGTCCCTAATCCATCCCAGCAGCTCTATGCTGCCACGTCCATTGGCACTGCAGCAGGAGCTCCTGGAGAAGATGGAAAATCAGTGTTACAAATTACTGTGGCAAAATCCTGCTGCTGGGGAACTCAGTCCCGTGGCTGCAGAGGTTGGGATGAGCTGGGCTTTATCCCAGGCTTCCCCTTGACTGGGAGCCAGCCCTTCTCAAAGCCCTTCCTGTGTTTTAGGGCTCTGTATCCTCCCACAAAGCATTTAAGGCAATGATCCCCCCTTTTAAACTATTTTAAACTATTAGCTTTATTATGATTTATTATTAACTACTACTGATTTATTATTAACTACTACTGATTTTTTGTTAACTCCCACTGATTTACTGTTAACCATTTTTAAACAGAATTCTCTGTGCAGCCCCTTCCCGAAAGCTGATTGTGCTGGGATGGGAGATGCCAGTTCAAAGAAGGATCAGGGAGAGGCTGCTCCTTGGGAAGCTCAAATCATTTGTCCAGAAGGAGTAAAACCAATCCAGCTCTGGACAATCCTGCAGGGATCAGAGGCACTTCCATGGCCCTGACCTCTGAAACCTGGCACAGCAAGAGGGGGTGACCCAGGAGCTGCTGTTGGACACAAACCCACCCCAAAGCCCCTTTTTGGGGCAGGGGGAGCTCTGGGGAAGGGCTGGTGCTGTGCAGGGTTGGTCCAGATGTGCTGGCAGCTGGCAGGGAGGGGTGTGAGGTGTGGAGGTTTCCCAGATGTGCAGCTGGTTTGGAGGATGCTGCTGGCTGGATCCCTGTGCAGATTTTTCCTCGGTTGCCAGCTGGCAGCACCTTTGTTTACTCTGCTTGGGAAAAGGAAAACAAATCCTCCGAGCAGCGCCTGTTGTGGGAATAGCCAGGCCTTTTGGGAAAAAGCTGGAATTTGGTGATTCTCTTGTAGCCATTGGCCTGATATTTATATATATGATATAAAATATATTGTGAGGAAAGGCTGGGAGAGCTGGGGGTGCTCACCTGGAGAGGAAAAGTTCCAGGGGAAGCTCAGAGACCCTGGCAGGGCCTGAAGGGGCTCCAGGAGAGCTGGAGAGGGACTGGGGACAAGGGATGGAGGGACAGGACACAGGGAATGGCTCCCACTGCCAGAGGGCAGGTGTAGGAATGTGCCTCCTGTTGATGGAGTAAACAAGTCACCCTTTCTCTCCTTAAAATGGAAAAAAACCCAGAAGTTTCTCTCCTCAATTTGGTTAAAAGACACCTCATAGGACCTTGGGGACTTCACCTCAAATTTATGATAGCCAATTGGAAAGGAGCCAAAAAGTCCCACCTGAGCAATTCCCTAGAAAAAGAAGAGATCAAAAGAAGTAAATGCTTTTGTGAAGTGTTTTAGCAGGAGCAAGAACCTCTTACCCTGGCCCGGTTTTTCTCAGTAAAGAGCTTTTTTCTTTTGCCTTTTATTAAAACTTTTTTGTTTCCAACACTGTCACAGGAGCCATCCTGCTTCTTTATGCCACCTGAGGTAGCTGAGCTATCAAGGGAATAATACTTGTCTCTGAGGGCTTGTAAGACCTGGATTGAAGAGAAAAAGCATTAGGCAGGGATGGAGGGATATTGGGAAGGAAATGTTCCCTGGGAGGGTGTGAGGCCCTGGCACAGGGTGCCCAGAGCAGCTGTGGCTGCCCCTGGATCCCTGGCAGTGCCCAAGGCCAGGCTGGATGAGCTTGGGATGAGCCTGGGACAGTGGAAGGTGTCCCTGCCATGACAGGGGGTGGGATGGGATGAGATTTAAGGTCCCTTCCAACCTAAATCTGTGAGTCTATGATTTAGCTCCACACCACAACACTCCTTGGAACAGGATTCTAGAATTATATTTGTATAGAATTACATATTATATTTTTAATGTAATATATAAAATACTATATATTTTCTTCCCCATGCTTGGCACTACCTTTTGGATTTTATTTCCTCCCACCATCCTTTTCCCTGTGTATCCCTGGCCAGGGAAGTCACCCTATTTTAGCACCCAGAGGTGCCCATTCCCTCTCAGTGGGATACTGGGAACCAAAGAAGCTTGGAGCAGCCACCGAGCAGACCCTGCTGTAAGCACCATCCTTCTCTTCCCACAGTGGGTGCCAGGCTGTGTGTGGGACGAGTTCCCAGGCCTCTTTTTGTCCTGGGTAAGACATTTTTTCCTTATTAAGAGTGACCTCATCTCAGTTGTTCTGTGAGCAGGGCCAAGGCTGGTCACGTTCCTGGTGACGTCCGGGTCCTTCCTCCCCTGACGGGCTGCCAGGAGCAAGGGCTGCAGGCAGATGACTGTGACCAGGCCTGGATTAATTTCTATTTATATCCCACATCCAGCACTGGGCTAGCGTGGAAATTCAGTTGCGTTGAATAAAACAAGAGACTTAAAAATAGCCCAGGTTACCGGATCTGAGCTCCCTGCTCTGGAACAGCTCATTCAAAAGCTTTACATTTCCAGATAAGCACCTTACTGCTCAAACAGCTGCTTCCACTTGGCAGTCTGGGAAATGAGGGTTATTTACAGGGTGGAAAAGCAAACCAGTCCGGTTTTGTGCAGCTTGTGATCTTTAGTGGGAATTCCCAGTTTAACAATGGAGCCAGGGGAAAAGGCTGAAGGAAAACATGGGACAACAGCTTGGAAAGGGATCTGGGGGTCCTGGTCATCAGCCAGCTGGATCTGAGTCAGCAGTGCCCTGGAGCCAGGAGGGACATCCCTGTCCTGGGGACATCAGGGACGGCATCACTGCTCAGGCCTGGGAGGGATTGTCCTGCTCTGGGCTGGGGCAGCCTCACCCCGAGTGCTGGGGGAGTTTTGGGCACCACAACATAAAAGAAGATCTAAAGCTGTGAGAGAGTGTC
The DNA here is from genome assembly GCF_031753505.1 of Anomalospiza imberbis. NCBI lineage: Eukaryota > Metazoa > Chordata > Aves > Passeriformes > Viduidae > Anomalospiza > Anomalospiza imberbis. The sequence continues at coordinate 8,682,487 of NC_089701.1, read as the reverse complement.
CAAAGGAGAGACACGGGGATGGGGAAGGGCCTGGAGGGGCCCGTGAGGAGCAGCTGAGGGCATTGGGATTGTTCAGCTGGAGCAGGCTGAGGGCAGAGCTCCCCGGGGGCTGCAGCTCCTCCCGAGGGGCAGCTCCCATCTCTGCTCTGGGACAGGGACAGGAGCCAGGGAACGGCTGGGGCTGGGCCAGGACAGGTCAGGCTGGAGAGCAGGAAAGGTTCTTCCCCCAGAGGGTGCTGGCACTGCCCAGGCTCCCCAGGGAATGGGCACAGCCCCGAGGCTGCCAGAGCTCCAGGAGCGTTGGGCCAGCGCTGCCAGGGATGCCCAGGTGGGGTTGGTGGGGGTCTGGGCAGGGCCAGGGGTGGCACTGGGTGATCCTTGGGGTCCATTCCAGCTCAGGATTTCCCATGCTCAGCTCTGTACCAGCACCTGCCCGCCCTGCATCAACCACGAGGCACTTTGCACACACCAAGGACAAAGCCATCCTTTAGAAGGTTTTTTCCCTCAGGCCTTGGCTCTGAGGGGTGGATGACTGGAACAATGTGTGTCCCCGGGCATTGGTGACACTTCCCTGGGTGCTGTCAGTGACTCGTGCACCTGCTGTAAAAGAGAGAGTTATTTATGAGCTGCAGTCGCTGCTCAAACAGGGCAGGACACAGTGAGGGGTGAGGCACTGGGGCTTCAGTGCAGGCTGGGTTTATCTGTGTTACAGCTCCTTATCAGTAGGAAATGGGTGATAAAGGCATCCCTGCGTGTGTGCAGCTCGGGAGGGATCAGTGACAGCCTTATCGCTGCGCAGGGAGCAGCCCTGACTCTGCCCCGAGGTGTCACACGGATCACGATGTGCTGATAAAGCTGCTCAAAGTCCTTCCCTGACTGAGCTCCAGGGCTTGGCTGGAGGAGCTGGGTTTGCAGAAAATCGTGGAATCATCTTGAAATCATAGAGTGCCCCATCCCCGCAAGTGCCCAAGGCCGTGTCTGGGCAACGTGGTGTAGTGGAAGGTGTCCCTGCCTATGGCAGGGGGTGGGATGAGATGGTTTTTAAGGTCATTTGCAACCCCCCAAAAAGGTATAATACAAAAAGAGGATGTCTTTTTGTTAGGTACAACTGCTGGGATGGACTCCAGGCATGGAAAAGCTTTTGGCCTGAGGGGTCTGCCACGTCTCCAGGCCTTCAGGAGATGACTCTGATGGGTCCCCTGGTCCTGCTTGGGCTGATCACATTCCCATTTCCACCGCCCTGAGCCCTTGAGACTAACAGGAGACAGGACCCTGTTCCCTGGTGCTAGTGACAAGCCCAGGGAGCTGTGGGGAGCGTGGGCAGCCCTGCTCCCAGCCCAGGCAGGGCTGCATGAGCCCCCAGTGCCCTGTCAGCAAGAAGAGCTCCCTGCCTGAGAGGACTCACCACGTGTGAGTCACCCAAGTGACAAAACCAGTCCCCTCCTCCCAGCTGTGGGCACAGCCAGGACACAGAGTGCCAGACATAGTTTGTGCTCACAGAGGAAGTTGGTGATGAAAGCAGGAGCTCGGGCCTGGCCCACAGTGAGCTGCAGGATTTTTGACCATCTCTGCTTTTCAACAGCAGCTTTCCAGTCATTTCTGGGTGTTTGAGTGGGTTCTGCTTGATATGGCAGCACTTGGGGATGGGGAAAAACCCAAAATAGGAAGGGCAGACATGAAGTTTCTCAAAAGTTGCAACAGATGCAGAACAATAAAGATGAATGGGTGAACAAGTTTGTCAGGTTAAAATCAGGGTTAAGAACTCCAGTGGAGTTCATGCTGGATGAGTGATCCTGCCCCTCAGCATGTTAGACAAGTCACATTCATGCCTAGAGCTAAATGTACCAACAGGAGAGTTATTTATGAACATGATTAGCATAATTGATCTGCTGATGGATAGAGCTGCCACTGTCAGGTATCAGAGCACAGAGAATCACAGAGGTGTGATTTATATCTGAGATCATGAATTGTTGGTGTATCCACCTTTCAGGTGTCTCCTGTGCAAACATCCAGACATTTCTGGCTTGTGTCAAAGTGGTGGGGGAGTAGAGAGTCTGAGCCAGCACTCACAGCCAAATAAAAAAGTCTATCAAGTCTCTTGGGATGGCTCCAAATCTCAGCAAAATTAGGAAAATATTGTGGGTGATGAAGCAGACTGGCAGGATCATCCTGACCATCCCTTCTGCTTGCAAAACTGCCTGTCTGTGTGGAAAAGAGGGGAGAGACACAAGGTTTCTGTGGCTTTGTGGGGTTTCAGGGGACAGATTTAGTACAGGTCCCTCCCTGGCCTATGAGAGACGCCTGGAGGAAGTCAGGATTCAAGGCAGGTTCGATTTGTTTGGTGCAGGCTGGTGGGATGAGATGGGATATTGGTGCCAGAGGGGGATGACAGGGACCAGGGATGGAGCTGAAATACACACAGGGAAATAGGAATTTGCTCCTGTGGGGGGATGAAGTCCCCACCCTGCCCAGGGGTGGGGCAGGAGCCTCCTCCAGACATCCCTGTGCAGGCAGGGGAGGGTAGAGGGCAGGTCGGGAGGGGTCTGCAGAGCTCCTCAGGGGATGTGATCCCCAGAGATTGCTGCTTTGGGAGACAGGATGTCTCTGCTGGGCTCAGCACTGAATTCACACAATTCCTTTAAGAGCTTAAAGGCTGAGTGAGAGGAAAATTCTGGGCCGCAGGACTGCAGAGCTGGCTCAGAGGCAGCATGAATTAATGATGGCTTTGTGCACAATCTTGCCAAGAGGTTACCATGGGGCACATGTGGGAGTGCAACCCTTTGGCTGCATCTTCAAAAACGCTTTTTAGCCTCTCTGAAACCCTTCCAGCAGGAGGGTCAGTCATGGCACAGCAATGACAGGAGGGAAAAACAAGAACCCAAAGAGAAGGTCAGGGCCTGATGGTTTGGAAGGGATAATTAATTTAATGAAGCCATCGTGGCTGGTTGACTGGAAAGCACTTTCCTGGAAAAAAGGGGCCTTCTGGAAATCAAACAGTGGGGAGGGGAAGGGAGGTGTCAGGGCCATCAGAGCACTGAGTATCCCAGAGCAAGGACAGCACTGGGGCTCCCAAGGAGAGGAACCTCAGTGGCAGGAGGCTCCTTTGTGAAGCAGGAGGAGCTCTGGGGTGTGTGAGAGGAACATCCATCAAAACCCCAGATGTGCTCAACAGCTGTCAGCTCACTCAGACTGTGGCAGGGGAATTCCCCATACGTCCTGGTGGGTCCCAAGCAAGGTCCATGAAGTGGTTTGGGGTCAGTGCCAAGGATGGGTTGGGATGTCTGATGAAAGGCTCATTTCTGCTCTTCCACCCCATTCCCCAAGTCCTGGCCCTCCTTCTCCATGCATGAGGGACTCACATGTCACAGAGGTGCAGAAGAGACAAATTTATTGGCAGTTATTGCAGGGCCCATGGGTACCTCTCTGACCAGGTGGATTTTTGGCAAAGGATAAATGCTCAGAGTTGTTAAGGACAGTCAGGAAAACAAAACATCTTTACAAAAATCCCCCATATGAGCCAACACAGACCAGTTAGATTGTCCTGCAAATGAGAGATGCTTGGAGGAAGTCAGGATTCCAGGCAGGTTTGATTTGTTTGGTGCAGGCTGGTGGGATGTGATGGCATATTTGTTTTGGGAGTTTGGGCTCAATCCCATGTCCCCTCTGCCTGCTGTCCCCTTTGGCAGGAGCAGCTGGTGGTGAAGGCACAAACCCAGAGGTGCCTCCCAGGGCCTGGCAGGGAGAAGGAGAGCAGAGAAAGCAGCAGGAGGGACAAAGTGAGTAATGGTGGCAGCGGCTGCTGCCTGAGTCAGCAGTCAGTCATTCCGGGCCGGCTGTGGGGTGTGAAAAGCCCTTTCTCATGTGGTTGGCGTGAAGATCGCACCGGCAGCACGGGGTTCTGGGAAGTGGTCCCGACCTCAGCACAACCATGGGGCCTCGTTTGTTGAATTTCCCTTCCACCCAATATTTTGCTTCCTGATCGAGCTTTATCCCCTGTACCTGTTCTCTGTGAACTTTAACCGAGAGAGGCCAGCAGGAGCCAGGGGACTTTTACGGGGACCGCAGAGCTGCGGATGACGCTTTAAGCCATCGTTGCTTGCTTTTGATTCAGCCCAAAAGGTGTTTGTAAATGTGTATCTGACTGAATGGAAAGATGGGGTGGATTTTTTTGTTGTTGCTGCTAAATATTTCCATGCATTTTCTGAGATGATTTAAGAGGTGGCTGCTGAAGTCATTTGCGGTAACCGAGTAAGTGGAGTCAGGGTCAGAAACTCAAGGTCTCAACTCTGTTGTTTTGGATGCATAAATGAAGTGTCCTTGAGCTTAATTTTTTTTTCCCTCCCCAGCTCAGAACTGTTTAAAAAGTAAGAAAAGGTTGGAAAAACTTCAGGATCTGCATGTCAATCTAACCTTTTCCACTCTTTTCTTTCCCAGTGATCTGCACATCCTGTCCCAAGGGAATGCTCAGCTCCACGTTCTCCCTGTCACAGATACCACAAGATACTGGAGAATCTTTTTTAGTCATCTGAGGTATGAAATATAATTACTGTTGCTAGACATTGTAAGGGGTTTAAATTATCAATTCTCAGGAAGTCTCTGCAGTGGGAGTTGAGCCTTATCTCCTTCCAGCATGTGACAACACAGCCCATGAAGCCTTGTTCCCTGTTTAGTGGAAGGAATTCGCCTGTCACCTCATTGCCTCAGTTCTCACCCTCCTGTCACACAGTGCAGAGCAATAAACTCTCACTAAAATGCTCATTAGAGACTGATAATGCAGTCCTGTTCAGGCACATCCCTCCTGTTTGATCTAAACTTACAGCAGCAAGTCCACACCCAAACCAGACACCGGGGTAGTCTCAGGTTTCTGGTGCTGCTCTGCTTTCTGAGCTTGGCTGTGGCACCAGAATAACCATTACACCTCTTGGCTGAAGCTCTGAGCTCCAACACCAGAATTTTGGTGGTTTCACCTTTTTTTTTTTTAAAAAAGCAGAGGGAAGGCAGGTGCTTGCTCCAAGCCAGTTAAGATTTAGCCTGCAGTTATTAACAGCAACAGGTTCTGCTGTGTTAGAAACTGCCCACAGCTGGTTGCTTTTGCTCATGTTAGATATTTCCATGGCCCTGGGAATGGCTCAGGGAACCTCCAGGAATGTAGCCAGATCCATCACTGATTGCCTAAGCCACCCCCTCAGCTGGCCCTTGCCAGAACAAAGCTGATCTGGAGTAGGTGGAAAAGGGAGACCCAAACCTTCTCCTCTTGGCTGAACCCATCCCTCACCTGGCAGGAGTTGGAGAGGTTTGTGTTCAAACTGGGCTGGAGTGGTGCTGTGCAGGGACAGGGTTCTGTTTTGCAGTGCTCAGAGATGTCTCTGTCAACATGGCAGTGGCTGTGGAAGAAGCTGTGGATGTCAAACCATGCTGGAATGTGACATTTCCGTGGGAGCAGCTTCTCCTGCGTGTGGCAAGAGCACGAGGGTTCTGAAAGGTCTGTTTTGAAGTGACTCTGCCAGGTTTTGTGTTTGAGTGAAGCCCTCTGGCATCCCTTAGATGTACAGACACATCCCTGAAGGGTGGGAAGCAGCACGGGGGAGGTGGGAAGTTCACAGGGTGCTCCAAAGGAAGAGCCACGTCCTGGCTCAGGGCCATTCACAAAGAGCTCCTCAAAGGCACTTGGGACTTGCTGGTTTCTAAACCACCAAATTGGGCCCTGTTCCCTCCTCCACTGCACCAGTGACGCAGTGCAACACAGACTCTCTCAGGAGGCACCTCAGGTCATCCCATGGCTTCTGCAACATCCTCAGCTGCTGTGTGGGACAGCCAGCCCTGCCCCGTGCTGCTCGGTTCCTGTTCCCAGCAGAGCTCAGGACAGCCAGAGTCGATGTCACCTTCCTATCGCTGTCTGTGGACTTATGACTTCCTCATGAGGGCAGGAGGAGGGGCAGACATGGATCTGTGACACTGACAATGACAGGGCACTGTGAGGGAACGGCTGGGGCTGGGCCAGGGCAGGTCAGGCTGGAGAGCAGGAAAGGTTCTTCCCCCAGAGGGTGCTGGCACTGCCCAGGCTCCCCAGGGAATGGGCACGGCCCCGAGGCTGCCAGAGCTCCAGGAGCATTTGGTCAGCGCTGTCAGGGATGCCCAGGGTGGGGTTGGTGGGGGTCTGAGCAGGGCCAGGGGCTGAGCTGGGTCATCCTTGGGGTCCCTTCCAGCTCAGGATATTCTGTGACCTGCTACAGCAAAAAGTCCCCATGCGGTGGGCTTTGTCCCTTCCCTGAGCTCAGCTGGGGGATGATGCTGGGATGGGCATTCAGGTGCAAAAATACCCCTGTGTGGGAGCTCGGTGTACTGGCATGGGGAAAGACCTGGAAAAAGAGAGTCCAGCCAGAAGCCCGGTGTCTTGGCTGTATCCCATGTTCCTGTCTCCTAGCACCTCATTGGGATGTCAGGAATTCCATGAACAGCACTCACTTGGTCCCACCTGCAGCTGTGACCCTGCTGGGGTGGAAGCACAGGCCATTTGTCCATCAGGTTGGTCAATGCTCCTTCTCACCCTTGGTAAAATAACAAATTGTCTTCCCCACTCTTCACGGGACTTCCAGGAGAAGTGCATCATCTACAGACAAACAAAACCAAAACTACATGCCAATTTTGGAAAGATGGGGAAGAGCAAGGCTATAAGAGCTTCAAATCTCCTTAAGGTGCACTCAGCCCCTGCCTGGACACAAAGCCTGGACTTTGCAGGAGTGGATTGAGATGGATCTTGCCCCATTTCCCTCCTAAGGAGGGAACTAAAAGCTGCCTTACAGATACCTTGTTGGTGCTGAGCAGGGCAGGTGAGGTGGATTTTGGGGAGCTGCTGGTGGTGAGGAGCCCAGAGGAGCAGTGCTGGGCTGCCTCACCCACCACTCGTTTCTGTTTCCCTGCTCTGGCTGTGACTGGAAGTTGCACTACTGAAAAACAACATGGTAAAAGCCCATCCTCACACCCATTAACTCCGCTGAGACGAATGTGGTTGCAGCAGAAATGAGCCTGGCACAAGGGCTTTATTTTATTTTTAGCCTGACTGGAAGGAGAAAGAATAGAAATTTTGTCATTGAGCAATTTCCGGCCTGGTTTTGCAAACTTCAGAAGATTCTGGTGCTCAGGTAAACACACAAAGTGCTCAGAGCTTTGCAGCTCTTCTTCACTTCCCATCGCCTCTGCCAACCTTCAGGCACAGCAAACAGAGATGGAAGGCTGAGGGTTTGGGATGGAGGTGGCTGCAACGAAAAGAACCAGGTTCATGCAGTGCCTCCATCCTTTGGCTGCACCATCCCTGATGGAACTGCAGGGACAGGCTGGGATTGGCACTCAGGGAGTGGCAGGTGTGAAATGCCAGCTGTAAAACCTGGTGTGGGCACAGCAAATTTGTGCCCTCATGGTGAGCATGAGGCTGTGGCTTGACAGTAAAGCTGACACACTGAGAAATTATCTTCCCAGTTACGTCAGAGCCAGGAAACTCAGTGAGAGAAATGTCCTTTCCATTACACTGTTCACTTGACTCAGAACTCTCCCCATCCAAGAGGCAATGCAAATATCCCTGAGGGAAGGTGAAGTCTGGGAGCAGAGCTGTCCTGAGGCTGTGGGTGTGAAGGGTCACTGGGAGGTGGTTTAGAGCAGCAAGGCTGCTGTGGGGCTTTGCAGTCTGGGACTGGGTGTTTGCTGCCTCAGCATCCCCAGCAGCCAGTGCTGTTTTTGCTGGCCTGGTCTAGGTGGTAGCACTGATGCCTTAGGATTTGAGCTTTTCTATTTTCCATATATTTGTAACCCTGCAGTTCTTTAGTGTATAACTCTAAATTCCACACCCAGTGTGAGCTGCTGCTTCCCCATTTTGGGCGGATACAACAATTCCTCTCCAGGCCTGGCAATCAAGGACACCTCACTGCCTCAGGCCCTGAGAGATGGAAACAAAAGTGAGTTGTGGGGGGAGCAAACTTGGGGTAAATGACTTCATGACCTGAAGCTGGAATTGGCAGATGAACCCCCAATATGCAAATGGACCAAACTTATAAAAGTGTGAAACCCGTGACCCATTGTCCATTTTGGGTGTAGCCCCTGCCCTAAATGTACCTGAAGGCCCTTCAATAAATATTCCTGCTTTTTATTGACTTAATTTTGTCTGGCCTCTGTTTTTAGGTAGTCCCAAAAGGCATCACTATGGAGCAGGATGCAAGGAAAAAAAAAACATCCTAATAAATCTCAAAACTTAATTAGTTCTGTCTCATTGTTTCCGCTAGCTGGGTGCTCTGTCTCTCTAGAATGTAAGGAAATACATCTTCCAGGTTTCTTCTGAAGGAAGGAGAACCCCTCAAACGGCACTGGATAGCTCCCACTTGGCTATGCCCAAGCTGCAGAACAGGAGGGTGGGGGGAAATTTGTTTAAAATGCACTTTTCCACAGAGAATAACACAAAGTGATTTTTTGGGGGGCACACCAGCCTCCTCTCCATGCCTAGAAACAGCATGGAATAATCCTGAACTGCACAGACTCTACCTGCCCTGTCCCAGAGGGAAACATCCATTTCCTATGGTGGGATTCTGGGAGCTCCTGTGGGCTGGAAATACTTTACAAATATTAGCACAAGAAACTGTTGCAGAGCTTTTTTCTTATGTGATTCAGTCATTTATTCAGGGAGAAAAAGCACTTACCCACCCAGCCATCCACACCACACAAAGCACAAGCCCTAGACAGGTCTGCAGGTGAGTTACGAACCCCACAGGGAAAACTAAACCTGATTTCAGCCCTTTGCCCATCTGCCCTGTGTAAGAGAGATGTGGGACATCAGGTGACTCTTCAAAGATGTGGGACTCTTCAGGTGAGCTGTTTATTTTATATTACAGCTCTTCAAAATGCTGTTTATTGTGTACAAAATGCTGTTTATTGTATAGAAGATGTTACACCAGTCTTGGGTCATGGGTAACAGAGCCATGCCTAAAGTTGCCAGCTCCAGCTTGTAGGCAAACCTGAAACCCCTTTAGCTCTGGTTACAATGCATTATATATTTTTCTTTGCTGAGCATTTTAACCCATAACAACCAATCAATATCATATACAACACCTTTACTATTACCTATAGCCTGTCCTAACTATCATTACCATATTATGGTCATTACTGTCCAACCACATGAGCTAGTGTGTTACACTTTAAGCTTAAAGTTGTTTTTCAGTTTTCTTGCTGTGGAAAATTCTTGAACCTTTTTCTACTTGCTACATTGACACATTTGTTTGCCTGTGGTATCTTCTGCTTTTCCTAAGACCTATTTCTGCTTGGTAAAATCTTCTTTTTGTTTGTGGCCAACATATCCTTTGCTCTAGTCATAAAACCTCCTTCCAGCTCGACTTAACCTTTGCTCTTTTAGTTGTCCAGTAAGACTGGCTCAGCAATTCTTAATTTAGATATCTCTTATTCTTCTATATCAAAGCTTGCTTCCATCTCTATTCTGCTCTCAGGTCCTACATTCAGAGATCTTTCTGCCAAGCACACTTATCTGTGAGAGTTCCTTGTCAAACTTTCATCTTTCCCAGCAGCCCTGGCTGGCTCTGGCAGCAGTGGGTGCAGAACTCTCCCACCAGTGGAAGTGCTCCACTCCTTGGGTCTCACACTGCTTTTGCACAGGAGCATTTCTTCCAAAGGTGTTTTCAGCCTCAGAGAGTGGCAGAAGTTTAACTTCCACAAACCCAGCAGTGAAATGGGGACTGCCGTGTCCTCCCAGTGTCCCCTGGTGCTGTGCAGGCACAGGGAGCCCTTCAGGACTGGCTCTCTGTTCTGTAACCACCCCTCTGCCACCTCACCTCCCTTTCTGCAGCTGCTTCCTTCGAGGTTTCTCCACTTCTCCCTCCAGGCTGCTGCTCCAGCAGAGCTGTGTTCCCCGGCCTGTCCCAGCAGCTCCTCCCTCCATCGGGATGAAGGGAGCAGGAAATCCAGCGGGGCTCAGCCGGCTCGGGAGCTTTGCACAGGGGATTTTGCTCTGTGCTGAGGAGGGAGCAGCTGCTGGGGCATGAGCTCCCAAAGCCACTGCACGGAACGGGCACCAGCTCTGCTTTCCCTTCTCACCCACAAAAACGAGTGTGAGAGCCAGTTCTCTCACTTTGAAGTGTCTGGCTTTGTCAGCTGGAACAAAACCCAGGTGTGGAGCAGATTTTCCCAGGGTGAGACTCACCTGAGTCAGCGTTTCAGGTGTTCTCTGTCCACAGGCTGGACTTTGCAGCCCAAATCCTCGCTTCCTTTACACTTTTACTGTTTAAAATACAAACCACAGTGGTTTGATTGTTCAAGAAGATTTTTTTTTTCCCCACCAGGAAATGGGACAGCTGACCTGGATTTATTCTTTTTAACAAAAGAAATTTTGATGTGGGCATGTGACAGGTCGGGTGTGTGCCCACCTCTCTGGGACGATCATGTTAGAATTGGCAAGACTAAAGAGGTTCCATTTCTAGTAAGATATGGATGTTTTAATCATCAAGAACAAGGATTTATTCTCCTGGCGTTACATGCCAATTAGCTGAGGTAATTTTCCTTTATGACATTGTCTACTTAATTTCCATTACAAATAAATCAAAAGCTAAATTGCCCAAAGGTCAATCAGGGAAACACTTTGTCATGGATGGTTGGCATGGAGCGCTAGGGATTTCCTTCTCTTGGCACATCCCTGCACGGGAACATGCCTGGCGTGTTTGCAGAGTGAAAATTCAGGAATATTTCACCTGAACAGCTCCCTCATGTCTGCACACATCTCCGCAGTGTGGATGGGATGGGTCCATGCATTTCCTGGCATTTGAGGAATGAAAGGCAATATCTCCAGGACAGCCTGATTCATTCCCAGGCATCCCCAGCACTTTTTCCTGGAGGAAATCCAACCTGGCTCGTGTCCCAACTGTTCCCAGATGTGCTGGGATAAGAATCAGCCTTTGATCTCTCACAGGAGGCTGAGCAGATGCAGAGGTTGGAGGGCTCCTGTTGCTGCAGGAGGGGTTGGGAACTGCCTGGAAGAGCCATGGAGGGACTTTCGGGACTGGCACAGGGCTGAGCTGAATCCCTTCATCTCCCTCAAGCCCAGAGCAAGCAGCATTACAAAGCACTGTGGGGAATAAGAGCCTCATGTGTTAATTCGTGACCAGATTAATTAGTTTAGAGAAGGATGGACCTGGAGAGTTTTGCTTTGGCAAGGAAAATCTCCTCATTGTCCCTGGGGGCGATCCCAAGGTTGTCCTGCCCATCCAGGGGGGTTTCTCTCAGGATTTGGTGCTGCCTTCTCACAATGCCCCCCTTGGTACATCCCCCCTGAACTTGAATTTGTTTTAATTAGCCAAGTTCGTTAAGCAGCCCTCGCAGCCATCCTTACAGGTGTAAAAATATGAGTCAATGAACTCTGAGAGCTTCCAGACAGCTGCAATTTTTCAGCAGAGCCAGCTCCCCACCCCTTGTTTCTATGGCTTGTTTGGGTTTCACTGATTTACAGAATTCACAGAATCTCTGGGTTGGAATAGACCTTCAAGATCATCGAGTCCAACTCAGCCCCAACCCCTCACCTAAACCCTGGCACCCAGTGCCACATCCAGGCTTGTTTTAAACACGCCCAGGGATGGTGACTGTACCACCTCCCCGGGCAGCCATTCCAGAACTTTATCACCCTTTCTGTAAAAAACTTTTTCCCAATATCCAACCTAAATTTCTCTTGGTGCAGCTTGAGACTGTGTCCTCTGGTTCTGTCAGTGCTGCCTGGAGAAAGAGCCCAACCCCACCTGAGCACAGCCACCTTTCAGGAGCTGTACAGAGTGATCAGCTCACCCCTGAGTCTCCTTTTCTCCAGGCTGAGCACCCCCAGCTCCCTCAGTGGTTCCTCACAGGGTTTGTGTTCCCAGCCCCTCTCCAGCCTCGTTGCCTCCTCTGGACATGCTCCAGCTCCTTCCCAAACTGAGGGGCCAGGACTGGACACAGCACTTGAGGTGTGCCCTCACCAGCTGAGGTTTAACTGAATTTACCCAAATTAAGTGACACAAGACTAAATTGAGTAACACAAGATTAAATTGAAAGAGTGAGCACACACTGGGTGTTGTGAGCACTGTGAGCTGACAACCAGCGCCCCTTGTTCAGGGGCTCTGCTCTCGTCCCTCCCTCTGTGGGCAAAACAGGAAAAGCCTCAGGATGTGTGTCCTTCTTCATGTCTTCATCAAGTCTGCAGAATTGTGTTGCTCTTTGCTGCTGCAGCCTTTTCTCTTACTCTGGGAATGCAAAAAATGATGGAGAATTATGGAAACTGCAACCTGGCAAGGAGACTGGAAAGTATTTTGCATTTGGGGTTATTTCACTCTTACATTTTATTCAGAGTCCAAGACTGTAGTGATGGCCCCTGGCTGATGGTGATGGTGCTAATTAGGACTGGATAAGATATTTTTATCAACAGTTTATCCATTGAAATTTCAAATTGAGGACAACCAAGATAATCTGCCAAATTCTGCATTGATTTTCAATTTTTTTGTTTTGAAGCCCAGAGTGCTGCATTTCAGCATTTTTCAGTATGGAATGTTGCAATGTTACATTTCAAAATGAGGTCCTGGTGTTAAATTTAGATACCTTTTGATTAAAAAAGGAAAAAAAAAAAAAAAACTTAATATCCATGAGAAGATTTAATTTGACACCATGACCTTCCCCTGCCTATTTTTTACTCCATGTTCAGGAAGAAAAAAAAAAGTTTTTAATGGGTTTGACCTTAATTTTATGACGGATGGGAAATAGAAATTTATTCAGTGAGTGACAAATGCAGCTGCTTCTTAGTGCCACTAAGGCTACAAAATAAAGGTGTAAAACCAGAGGTTTCTCATGGATTTTTATAATTCTGGCTAAACCAGGGGGGCAGGGAAAGGAGGGCACCCTGGCTCAGTCCTGGCAAGGACAGGAGTGACCCCGTGCTCCTGCTGCCATCAGGGATGGGAGGGAAGGGGCTGATTTTGGAGCAGGGGGAGTGGATCCAGTCTGTGGTCAGACACAGAGGGATAGATAAAGAGTCCAGGATTTATATGATCCAGTCTGGAGGAGGAGGTGAAGGTGCTGGAGCCTGGATGCAGTGCCCGACCTTGCAGGGCAGGGAGCAGATTGATGCTCAGGTGCCCAAAGTGGCTTTGCCAGGAAGGAAAATAGGGAAAAGCAAATGGATCCTCTGTTCCTTGGTCTGAGAAACCTCAGAGCCAGCCTGAGAGAATTCATGCTGCCCACACACCAGAACCAGAACATCCCAGGATGTTACAATGCCCAGCTCACATCTCCCTGTTGGAGTTTAACCCTGTTATCCCCTGTTTCATCCCAGGGAGAGGTGATGAACAAGGTCTGAGTGCCACAGGACAGGTTTTCACTTGGTGTTCATTGGCAAAACTCCTGGGAATAGCAGCAAAAACCATCCAGGGAGGGAGCAGAGCAGGGGAATCACAAGAGGAGTGAGAGCTGAAGTCATCTCCTGTGCTGGATGCACAGACGTAGGGATGAGCCAGGATTGCACAGCTTGGCTGGCTTTGCTCTTTCCCAAAGGGCAGGAACATCTCAGCCTGGGTCTCAGCAGGGTCCCTCCCTGCTGCTGGGCTGGCACCTGGCCCTGTAGGGAAAGGCCCAGCCCCTACTGACCCAAAGAGGGGCTGGTTTTCAAGCCTTGGCAGCTGCTTTTATTATCTCAGTCCTTTTTCAGGTGCCAGAGGAAGGGCTGATCCCCAGAATCCCCCAAAAATTCTTCCCTTAAACATTGTTTTCCCCTCCCTTCCTTCCCCTTCTCTTCATTTCTCCTACAGCCCCATGAAGGTTCACTTCCAGCCTCTTCACCTGCCATCCTTCCCCACTCCTGACTCCACCTGCCCTTGCAGGAGTCTGCTGGCCCAATTTCTATCAATATTAATGGCTCAGTTTTCTCAGGCCTGGAACTTTGCTTTTACCAACAAAATTTATCTTCATCGCAAATATTGACATCAGGAGCTTCATCCAGGCATCTCTGGTGATTGTTTTCCCTTTTTGCTCAGTGGCAGGCTTAAGCAAAACTCAGTTCACTGCTTAGAAAAGCAGTGCTGAGATCAATGGCAAAGCTTTATTTTTGCTTCTTTTTTATAACTGAAATATTATTGCAGCCATTTTGTGAGCTGAGCTTCAGGAGCAGGAGTTGCAGGAGCCCCTGTTTTTCTCTGAGTTGTTTCAGAGGTTTGTGCTGGTGTTAAATCAGGGAAGAGATGAAATAAAGTATTGCACCAACTGTGATGAACGTGCTGTGCCCCATGCTGAGCTGGGAGCTGGCTGGAGCATCACAAATGTCTGGGAAGAGGGAGGGGGGGATAAAGGGCTCCAGGATTTATAGGATCCAGAGAGGGATAGAAAAAGGATGCCAGGATCTATATGGTCCAGAGAAAAAAAGTGATATTAAAGGTTCCAGAATTTATATGATCCAGAGAGGGGGTAAATAAAGGGCTGCAGGATTTATAGGATCTAGAGAAGGATAGATAAAGGGCTGCAGGATTTATAGGATCTAGAGAAGGATAGATAAAGGGCTGCAGGTTTTATAGGATCCAGAGAGGGATAGATAAAGAATGCCAGGATTTATATGGTCCAGAGAGGGTTAGATAAAGAATGCCAGGATTTATATGGTCCAGAGAAAAAGAGATGTAAAAGGTTCCAGGATTTATATGATCGATCCAGGGAGGAAGTAGATAAAGGGCTCCAGGATTTATATGATCCAGAGAGGGAATAAATAAAAGGCTCCAGGATTTATAGGGTCCAGAGAGGAAGGGATATAAAAGGCTCCAGGATTTCCATGGTCCAGAGAAGGAGGAATAGATAGAGGGTTCCAGGATTCCCATGGTCCAGAGTACTTCACTGTGGCTCTCCCTGCAGTTTTTGCCTGGAGATCCCCCAAGAGGGTCCCTGTGCTCTGCCACCTGCCCGAGGTGTGACAATAGAGAGAGCACTGAGCAGCACCCGTGCCATTAACATTCCCAACATTCCACAGCCCAGCTGGAAAGCCTTTGCCTGGAAATGCCTGACCAGGGATACTTTCACTCAGCCTTTTCCTGGCACATTCCTCCTCCTAGCAACTCCTCCCAGGTCAGACCAACACTGCTGGAACCTCCAGCCTGTCCTACTAACTCAGGAAGTCATTTGATATGTAGGAAGACAATTTAGCTTTCCCTAGTCTGCAGAATATCCAGCTCCATCAGCTTCCTGAGCCCTGGAGCTGGTGTAGCTGATTGCATCTCCTGCTGAACCTCTCCCTCTGCAGTGACTCCTCTGCTGTGGGTGACTGTGAGGGCACCACATTTTCCACATTTGCAGCACGGGTTGGACCAGTCCAGTAAAACTCAGCTCAGTCCTGGCTGGACTGACCCTCTCCTTGGCTGCAAGCTCTTCCAGCTGTGCTGTTCTTCCTCCCCAGAGCAGGACACTGACAGTAAGGGTGGCTGTGGCCCAGCCTCACCTCCTCCCCCTCTCTGTGGCATTTCTGTGCTTGCCAGGTTCCTGCTCTCCCCAGGTTCCCCTTTCTGTGCCAGCTGCCTGGCAGATGCATTTGGAAAAGAACAGTTCCCCTTCAGGGGTTTTGCAGCCCTGCTGCTCATGGCTGTTCCTTCCTGCAGGCAGGGACAAGGTGCAGCTGCTGGGGCAGCGCTGGCCACCAATGTGTCTAGCACCAGCCCTTGTCTGGGAGCCTTTATTCACACTGCAGGTCCCACCCACCATCCCTTCCTGGCCTTGGGCTGCAGGAACCTTCTGTGGCAGGGTGTACAAGTGGTGCTGCAGAGGATTAAACACTGTGAAACTCCCCGAGATGATGCTGACAGGTCAGGGGGAGCCATGGCTGAGCAGTGTCTGTGGGGTCCAGCCCAAAGAAAACGGATTGAGGTGGAGAACAAGGGGGACAAAGCATCCCTGCCATGTCCTGATGATGCCTGTGACAAGGCAGTGCCACTGTCACCTCTCGCTTTTGTGGTGCCTGAGCAGGTCTGTGAAATTCCTGCCCACAGCAATCTGTGGGCCCAGTCCAATATCAGTTATTGCACAAATCTGGTGTCTGTTAAACACACAAATTTACTCAGTTGGAGACAATTTCCTAGCATGGCTGTGGCTGCCTGGATCTGCCACACATCCCAGCTTCAGGATGCTTCTGAATCACTTGATCTGGCACTTCCAAGGCAAGGAGATGTCCCCACTCTGGGAACTAACCACACCAAAGGCTGGGAACCTCTCCAACCTCCTCTTTCCATCCCCATGAAGAGGAAAGTGAGAGCCACTTGCCACTGGCAGCTGTGTCAGACAGGAGCAGCTCATCCCCTTGTTACTCCAGGGTGTGCTGTGAGGTGGATCCCCAGCTGGGATCCCTCGTTCTGAGGGAGAACAGGCTGTGGCCAGTCCTGCATCATCCACGCCTCTTCCCAGATGTCAGGGCACAAGCCCAGAGCGTGCACAGCTCCTGCAAAGCCCACGCTCTGCCTTCCTCCTTCGGCCAGGATTAAAGGTTAAGGACCAGCTGGGTTGTTTTGTAATCTCATTACAGTAATGACCCCTCCACGAGATTTATCCCTCCTATCATGCTGTGCTTCCTCCTTTCCTGAGGTCTTGCAGGAACAGCTCTGTTGTGTCTGGATGCTCTGTCTGGACCACACAAAATTAGCCCTTTATTACTCAGAGCCATTACAGCAGCTGGATCCCCATGAAAGCCTTCCCAGCTCAGCTCCAGAGGCAGCCCACGGCCAGCAGGATTCATGGCACAGCAGACAAGAACTGGCACTGGCTGGGTCTGCAGCAGAGGCTCCAGCTCTCCAAATTCCCCGTGCTAGGAGTACAGCTGTGTTTCCCAGGACTGCTTTTCCTGGGACACCTGAGAGGTCTCTGATCAATGTGGGAAATGGATTTGTAGAGAGTTTTCAGAGCTTGACAGAAAAATCACATAGTGAGCTTTTTTCTGTATGTAAACTTTGAGATAAGAAATGCTGCCTCAGAAATGCCATGGACTAGGACAGACATTGCTGAGAGAGAAATGGGGCTAGAAACAAATTTCAAAGGATGGCCTTGCAAATAAGACTTGGGGAAATAGAACTATGAAAGGTGTGTTGTAGTGGGACCCATGAGGGGTAATTTTAGATGATTGGCTTTAAGGCATTTTCAGCATGGTGTGGCAAAAAGCTGATAGGCCAAGAAACACTTAGAATGTATTGTAATTAGGAAATAGTTGGCTTCTGATTGTGATGGTGTGAATTATAACATCTGTATTGTGTCACCCTTCTCATGAGACTGGAAATGGAATAAAAGCTTTTAAAATGCCTCTCAGTTGCCCCATCTCTAGGTCAGTAAAAGGGCTTTGTCCCACACACCCCTATGTTCTTCTGCCACCGATTGCTAACTCAAAATGCCAGAGACCACCCAGTTATCTGGGGAAAAAGGGAAGGAAAATGTGACTTTTTTGGGGGAAGTGCTGGTTCCTTATATTTCCTGGAAGCTCCCTGATGGGTGTTTCCTTCATGCATGACCTGATACTTCACAGGGGGCAGCTCAGGAGCCTGGGCTTTGCTGGCTGCTCAGGGCACATCTGAGGTTTGGGAATAAACCCCTGGGAAAGGAGAAGCTCCTGGGCAGTGCAGAGAGCAGCAGGGTGGTGACCCCACTGCTGAGGGAAGCTGGTGTCACACACCAGCAGAGGGAAATGGTTTGGAGGATTCATGGATGAGGTGGGGCTGAGCAGAAAGATCTGCAGGAGTCACTGAGGGACTCACAGGCTGGGAGAGGTCCTTGATCTGCCTGTTTCCCATGGTTTATTCACCTTTTGGACCTCTGTGGTACTTCTGCAGCTGGGGCAGGAGGGGCTGCCTATGGCTGAGGGGGTCACACCCAGGCAACATTTCCCATCTCCCCAGAAATCTGGGTGGAAAGGGTGATTCCAGAGAGAGGGGCTGTGGCTCTGGCCCAGAGCCACCCTGTCAGTGATCTCTGTGCTTTGGAACACACCAATTTTGTATCCTCTCAGTGCCTTCCCATCTCTGCATCACCTTCAATAACAGGCCCTGACTCCACATGGCCACAAACAGAGGGTGTCCCCCTAAAAAGCACAATTTCCTCATCACAGAAGGAACAAACCATGTCATTTCTGCCTTACATCATGTGAAAATAATTCAAATAGCACACTAGAAAGCCACCTCATTTCAAATGTATCATTTTCCTTCCGATCTTCCCCTGCTTTTCCTGTTTGAGAAACTCCAAATATTTGTCTCTGCATATCCTCTTTATCACTCAGTGCTTAGGGCAGGCTTATCTGCTTCCCACCCTGCTTCCCTAAACAAGTCTGTTTTCTTCCTTATGGGCAAGAAACTCAGGTTTTCCATGAGCTTTCTCCTGCAGGCTCAGCCCTGAAGGTGTGAGTCCCAGCTGGGTCTGGGAGGAACATGGAAATCGCAGCACAGGACATCCCTGTGGCAAGGTAAAGGGCAAGGCAGCTTTTGGATGATAATATCAGCAGCTCTGGTGCTGATGCAGCTTCTCTGGGCACCCTTTGAGTCTTTCTCTCTTCCCTGTACCCATCTCCCCTTCATTCTGTGGGTTCTGGGAAGGGGAATCTGATTCCTCTCAGCCCGAAGTCACATATTCCTCCTCCCTTCCTCCATTTCTCTGCTGAGGAAGAGCCACTGAGCTCCCTCTGCTTTGGGGATTCCCAGCACTGCTGATCTCATGTCCAAATTCCTCCCAGACTGAGCTGTTTACAAAAGGGACCTGCAGGAAGGATCTGGGAAGGTTTGCATTGGCATCTGTTGCCATTTGTGAGGCATTTAGAGAACAAAATCTGAGTGGAGCTTGGCTTCCTTTTCACTCCAGGACTGAAACAGGAACATCTGTCAATGCCAAAGGAACAGATACGAGACACATGTTTGGTTATTTACTGCTGCTTTTCATTTAATTACGGAAAAGTCCCCTGAGGAGGGTGAGAAATGTGATTTTTCCCTCTTATGCTAAAGCAGAACTGAGCTTGAGCCTTTATCCAGCACAGGAGGGAACATTCCCAGGGATTGGAGTCCATGAGCCAGGGGTTCTGTGCCTGCGCCACCCTGGGCTGGCTCTGGGACCCTTCTGGAGTGAATTTCAGCTACTGCAAACAGGATTTTCCTTGTTAAAGAAAACCCACTGGTTACCTGCAGATATGAACAGGAAAAACAAATTTATTTGAGATACACCAGCAGGATGGAGTCAATAGCTGCAGGATTTATGGAATCACGGGGCCATGGAATGGTTTGAGTTGGAAAGGACCTTAAAGCTCATCCCCTCCCACCCCTGCCATGGGCAGGGACACCTCCCACTGTCCCAGGTCACTCCAAGCCCTGTTCAGCCTGGCCTTGGGCACTGCCAGGGATCCAGGGGCAGCCCCAGCTGCTCTGGGCACCCTGTGCCAGGGCCTGCCCACCCTCCCAGGGATCAATTCCTGCCCAATATCCCATCTAAACCTCCTCTGGTTCAGTTGGAACCATTCCCCCTTGTGTTATCACTGCAGTTCCTGATGAGTTACAAACACTGAACAAAGAAAACAACATTAAATCAGCACTTAATCCACGGGGTTTTCAAGGCTGAATAACATTTTAGGAGATGATAGAATGATTTCAGTTCCTGCATCTGCCACTGTAAACCTTTCCCAGTTTAAAAGCCAAGTGCAGGTCTTTAGTGATGTGGGAAAATTAAGGATGTGTATTTTAGTTTCTCATTTGTTGGAGTCCATCATCATTGTAGGATATTTTAAATCTGTGCAATTGAACTGAACAGCTTTATGGAAATAAAATGTGCCTTTGGCACTGAGTTTAAAACAAAATGTGTCCCACAGAGTATCAGATGGGAGACCACAGGTAGAAATACTCTGCTGTCATAACTGACATAACACACATATTACATGTGTGAAAAAAGCTTGTTTTTGGTGATGTAGTTAAAGAAACCACAAAACCTCTCTGTTTGGGGTTAGAAAGCTGCATTTAGTGATGTTCTGAGACATCCTTACCCAAAGTGGGATGACTGGGCAGTGCTGCAGGGCTCTGCTGGAATCCCTGAGCTGAGTTCTTGGCAGGAATAGATGGAAATCCTGACGAGACACCAGTGCTGCTGAAATTTCTTTCAGAGCCTGATACTCCTAAAGACTCTGAGAGAAGTATTTATCACTTCCAAATGAGCTTTCTTTGGGGTGTTCCAGAGAAGGACACAAGGAATTTTCCACACTCCTTGGAAACATATTCAAGTTAATCAAGAGTTGCTTTAGCCCATCTCCCTCTCCAAGTTTCAGTACAGAACTTCAAGTCCCTGCAGGTGTAATAAAGACTAAATCCTTTGCTTCAGAGCTGATAGAGGTTTCATTATCCACAGCTTTATATAATTTCAGCTGGAAGGGATTCAAGCTGTTGTCTCATGAATAATTGCAGCAATGCCAAGGCAAGGGAAAATTCTCATTTCATTCAGTTAATGCTGGGGATGAGCAGACACAAACTTTGAGAAATTCTTGCTTGTACAAGGCAGCTTTAAAATTTCCCACCACTCTTGGAAAATAAAAGTGCCACCAGAAAGAATTTTCATCGTGGTAGATCCTGATTTAGGTTATGGATGTGAGCAGAACTTTGGGTGCCTCAGCTGAATCCCTGTTTGTGTCTTGGTGCCTTTGATTCTCTTTCATGGGTGAATCATTGGTGGATTTTCACTGAGAACAGCACTCAAATTTCTTTCTCACCTTTAATTTTTGTTCACAGCTGCTCTGGATCTGATTTCAGCTGTGCAGTTGTTGTCACCTGAAAGAAAAGCCTGATATGTTTTCTTCCAGTGCCATCAATTTGGAGGCTTGTATGGGAATTTAACTGGCTCCAGAATTTTGGGAACATCCAGCTGAGGGACAAATCAGTGAGCAATGATATATTCATCTGCCTAAGCACCTTGATTACTTAACAGAACAACATTTGGGTCCAGACCTGGTCTATATCTCAGTTCTTGGTTTGATTCTGCAGAGAAAAGTGGATTTTTTTGGTTAATATTGTGTTGAACATCAGGTGGCTCCAGGAGCTGCTGAAATCCTATTTCATTAATCCTCCCTTCTGTTGGATTGTGTTTCCCTCTTTTTCTGCACCGTGCTAGGATGCAAGTAAAACCCAGTTTTGCAACAGAAGAGAATAAAATAGGTGGTGAATTTCCACCATTGTCATTGTAAATGTGGCACTTTTTAAACAATTTTTGGCCTGACCTGCTCTGCACCTGAGAAGCTCCAAGTGCAGCTCCTGGACAAGGGCAGTGCTGCTGCTTCAGGGGTGTTTTGCCACTTCCCTCCTGGCAAGTTCATATCCAAAATGGACAGGGAGGCCAGAAAAATGTTTTATTTAATAGGGGAGTTCTCAGAAAGGAGATTTTGTGCTAAAAAAGGAATGTGAGTTCTGCCAGTGCTCTGATTTTGTTGTGTTTTTTTTTTTTTTTTCTGGATTTATTTTTGGTATTCTTACTCTTAAATGCTGAAGAATATTGCTAAACTCCAGAGAATGGGAGAACAAATCAAATTTGCTATCACAGCAAAAGAGAGCTAATAAATTTGTTCAGCTGTGCCCTGATCAGGTCTTTTGCTTGGGGTGGGGTGAGGTTTACACTCAGCCAGTGCCATTTGTTTTCCTCCTCTTCAGGAGATTTGATTTGGCCCAGACTGGAGAAGTGAAAGTGCTGGGAGCTGAAAATCAAGAGTCTGCTCACCTGGGAGGTGATGAGTGCAGGCTTAAGGAGAGCTCCTGGGAAGATGACTCAAGCAGGGTCGAGTTCCCTGCTCTGGAGGAGGTGGGAGAGGTGCCAACCACTCTAAAATCAGTGGTGCTATTTCGGAGGGATGATTAATCCCTATGTGGGATGCTGTTTGCACAGGAAGGGAGAGGCTGTGGAGCCTTTTGACTGCAGATGTTGTGCCCTCGGATTGGGAAACGTTTCATTTCAAGGTTTCTGTGTGTAATTGCCCTGGAATCGTTTGTACTGTTGAGGAAACAGGAGGGCCCCTAATATTTTGTCTCTTCGAGCCAGGTCTTACAAGCTCTCAGAGACAAGTATTATTCCCTTGATAGCTCAGCTACCTCAGGTGGCATAAAGAAGCAGGATGGCTCCTGTGACAGTGTTGGAAACAAAAAAGTTTTAATAAAAGGCAAAAGAAAATAGCTCTTTACAGAGAAAAACCCAGCCAGGGCAAGAGATTCTTGCTCCTGCTAAAACACTTCACAAAAGCATTTACTGCTTTTGTTCTCTTCTTTTTCTAGGGAATTGCTCAGGTGGGACTTTTTGGCTCCTTTCCAATTGGCTATCATAAATTTGAGGTGAAGTCCCCAAGGTCCTATGAGGTGTCTTTTAACCAAATTGAGGAGAGAAACTTCTGGGCTTTTCTCTTTTTAAGGAGAGAAAGGGTGACTTGTTTACTCCATCAACAGGGGGCACATTCCTACAGGCCCCCGGAGCCAGGTGTGTTTGGGGCTCCCCACACCTCAGGATTTAGAGAGGGGCCATGGGAATAATTCACAAAGGATGATGAAATCCCTGTTTGTGAAGTCACGGAGGTTGCTTCTCCAGAGGAACAGAGTCATGGAATCATTGAGGTTGGAAAAGACCTCCAAGATCATCGAGTACAAGCTGTGACCAGTCCTCACCTTGTCAGCACCTTAGAGCTCTGAGTGCCACCTCCAGCCCTTCCTGGGACACCTCCAGGGATGGGCACTCCAAACCTCCCTGGGCAGCCCCTGCCAGTCCCTGAGCACCCTTTCCATGGGGAAATCCCTGCTGATGTCCAAGATGAGCCTCCCCTGGCCCAGCCTGAGGCCGTTCCCTCTCCTCCTCTAAACTCAGCACCTGGCAGTGCAAGCTGGGCATTTTGGAGTTGGATGAGACCTTTGAATCAAAAGGAAAGTCCACTGATTTTCCTGACATTTAAACTGGAAATGGAATTAGATTTCTTAATTATTGCAACATTGGGTCACCTGCTCCCACCCAGCTCTAACAGAAACACTTGAGGGAAACCCAGTCTGCCCCTGGAACGGGTGGGGGAGAGCTGGAGATAAGAACAACCTCTGCTGATCACTTGGTAACATCTGTGAGCCATGAAAGGCCATTTTCTGTCCAGGGAGGGTTTTCTCCCTGTGCCACAGGCAATCACAGCTGTTTGGGGCTGTTTTTTCATGAACTGGACACCCCAGGCAGAAAATTCACCTCAGTCCTTGAGTCAGGTGGCACTGAGCAAGTATTCAGTTCTTTGCAGACCTTGTTCTGTACCTTTTTCCCCTCAGCAGACATGGAATGAGCCCAGGACAGGCTGTCCCAGCCCTGTGCACCCAGGGCTCTGCCAGGGGACAGGGCAGTGGGAGGTTCTGGTGCTGCTGTCCTGCAGCAGCCCTGCTCAGGGATGTTATTTCATGACTCAGCTTCAACAAGGCACAGTGATGTTGTTTCATGACTCAGCTTTGTTCTGACAAGATTTTTCACTCAAAATTGGCATCCAAAGAGGCACCAGGGAGGGAACCCTCTCTTTGTTCCCTTTAAATCACAGCCAGCATCCTCCTGCTTTCCTGCTATGCACTGTCAATTCTCAGGCCGGTTTGCATCACTGATTTGCATCACAGAGTTACAAACCCTCCTGGAAGGGCTGCTGGAGAACTGCTTTGGCCTCTCCTAGCAAAGAAAATATTTGTTTGCTTACTCCCCTCCTTAGGGAGAGCCAGTGCTTTTGTATGTTCTCATATTTCCATGTGTGGTTTCCTTATTCTCTGATTCCACGCTCCAGGCCAAAGTTAGTCTCATTTTGCAACATTCCTGAAGCTTCTCCAAACTTCTCATCCTCCCTTGTCTCTGTCAAGTCTTCTTAGGAGCCTTTTGCTGTTTCTTCATGGCATCAGCTTCAGGAAGTTCATCCTCACTGCTGGGAATGGGGGTTCAGGACCAGCTGCAGAAAGGCAGAAAAAAGGGATATTTTAAAAAGGGATATTTAAAAAGGGATATTTTAAAAAGTGAAGAACTGGAAAGTGTCACTGGAAATTGAACCTACAAATCATGAGCTCTCACTGCTGATGCCTTGTGAGGGCTGCCCTAGAGCAGAGCCTGCACAGAGCTAAAGAATAAAGCAGGGATTTATTCAAAGGATCTCCTCCATGGATCCACCTTAGGCAGCACAAGAGCCCAGCCAGGGCTGCACCCAAGGTGAACCAAAATGGTCCCAAAATGTACGAGCGCTCCCGGGGGCTCTCACTGTGATCAGCTCTGCTCCATTGGCACATTGCAGTTCATTGTCCCATTCCAGCTCCAGCCCATGCAGTCCCATCCTGCTTGTTTTTCTCTCTCCAGCCCACGTTGTTTGTGCTCCTGGGCCTGAGATTTGGATCATTTGTCCTTGGTACCCAGCTGGAGAAGGAATTGTTTTGTCTCCCTGCTCTGTGCAGAGAGCTCACCATCCCCTCGTGTGAAGCCCAGACCCACAGACTAAAGTAGCACAGAATGTGAAAATAGAAAAGCTCAAACCTGAGGCATCACTGCCAGCCCAGCTTTGGCATGGATGAGTTCCATGAATTGGTTGTTCTCCACCTCTCTGACTTCTCAGGCTGTGAACAAGTCACTGGCAATTAGGGAGGGAGCTCAGCAGGCCCTGAAAATGTGTCTGAGGGTGAGCAAGGGTTGAGTGTTTATTTTCTTAAAACCAGCTGTCTCCAGAGGTGCCACAGATCTGATGTGAAGCACTGGCAGAATCTGAAATCAATGATTTATTTTCCAGGGTCTTAAGGGTAATAATTGAATGGGATTTTTTGAGTTGGAAGGGATCTTAAAAATCACTCAGTCCCACTCCCTGCCATGGCAGGGACACCTTCCACTGTCCCAGGCTGCTCCAAGCCCTGTCCAGCCTGGCCTTGGGCACTGCCAGGGATCCAGGGGCAGCCACAGCTGCTCTGGGCACCCTGTGCCAGGGCCTCCTTGCTCTGCCAGCCAGGAATTCCTTCCCAGTATACAACTTAAATTTCCCCTTGTTCCATCTGAACCCATTCCCCCTTGTCTTGTCACTCCAGTTCCTGATGAAGAATCCCTCTTTGGTTTCCTGGCAGCCTCTTCAGACATTGGCAGGTGCTGGGAGGTCTCCTCTTCTCCAGGCTGAGCAGCCCCCAGGTTACGTCCCTGCTCTGAATTCCTCTGGCTGTGCCTCCTGAGAAATGCTCTGCCTGGCAAATGTCCTGGCACCTTCCCTCTGAGTGCCCCTGGCACCGTGCTGGTGCTGCCCATGGCTCTGCTTTCAGGAGAAAAAATAAGAATAATAATAAAAAAGCTCCATGTGTTCCCTCTGCTTAACATCATGAGCCAAATTTGTAACCTCAGGAGTTTTTGAAACTCCTCTTTTGAACCTCCAGTCTGAGGTGACTCTGTCTCCAGCAAACTCTGGGAGCTCCAGGTGGAGATTGGACTTTCAGAGGTGGGGAAGACGTGGGATTCCTGTGATACCTTGGGGTTTAAGTTTTCCTGTTCTGTTTTGGTGCACAGCTTTTAGCTTTCTATTAAGTGTTACTGGGATCTTTTCACAGGGTGGTGAACACAAAACAATCCTGTTCTAGCTGGAGAGTCAAGGACAATCTCTTCAAACTTCAGGCCCAAAGCATGAAAAACGTGAAAAGAGGAGGGTGGGCAAGCAAGCAAGGAGGGTGAAACTTCATCATTTGAAGCTGTTAATTGGACAGTTAACTCCTGTATGCAAATGGACTAAAACTTATAAAACTGTGAGATCTCGTGATCAAGCTCTTTGCTTCCATCTTGGAGCCATCTGGGCACTGCCAGGGTGTGGCCTTTGAAGGCTCTTCAATAAAAATCCACTTTATTCCTCTTAACTCCATCCAGCCTCTGTTCCAGCTCCTTAAGGTTTCACCTGAGCTCAGCACGGTGAGATTTTCACTCTCTCTTCATGAACAGCTCGTTTTCCCTGCCTCTGGTGTCACTGGAGCTCCGTGTCCCTGCCTGAAGGTGCCAAAGCCAAAGCGAGGGTGTGTCCAGGGATGTTCCCAGCTCCCCGTGCCAGAGCTCCATCCTGCCCCCTGAGGGGACAGCAGGGGACACTTGTCCTTGGCAGCAATCAGGTCCTGAGTGCCTCAATCTTTGCTGTCATGGGCAGAAGAGAAAAAAAAAAAGAAAATTATTATTATTATTATTATTATTATTATTATTATTATTATTAATAATAACATCGAATAAATAATAATGAAAGATATAATAATAATAACATCCCAATAATAATAATAATAATAACATTAGTAGGAATAATAACCCAAAGTAATAATAATAATAGCAACAACAATAATAACTGTAATAATAGTAATAAAAATAAAAGCTCCATGTCCCTTCTCTGAGCCAACTTTGTAACCTCAGGAGATTTTATTCAATGAAACTCCTCTGTTGAAGCCCTGCTCTGTGGTGACTCTGTCTCCTGGCCTGCTGGGCTGGCACACCCCACTTCTGCATTTCAGCACACCCCAAAATTTGGCTCGTGCTGCTGCAGGACTTCCCTGGTGTGTTCTGGCAGGGTGTGACACCGAGGGCTCTGCCAGACTCCCGTGTCCCCCTGATGGAAGCCATCTGAGGGATGTGCTCTTATCTCCTCTAAAAAAAGCACCATAAATACACCTCCTGCTCCACCTCATCCATGAGATAAGAGGAGGAGAAGAGTAAATAGCAGAAAACCTCCAAATTTCCCAGCTTTTCCCTAAGGTCCCGTCACCTCCAGCAATCTTTCCACAGAAATATCTCATTGAAGGAAAAAAACCCTCAGCCAGGAGTGATGGAATGAGCATCGTGTCCTCTGCAAGCCAAAGGCAATTAGGGATGGAAAATGCAACGTGAGACAAGGGAGTTATTTATGGTCCTGTCAAGGCTTCCATCCAGGGAGCAGCTCTGGCTTACAGGCTTCAACAAACCCCAAAAATGAAGAAAATTAATTTGCTGGTGACACTGGGTGGTCCCTGCAGGCTGGGAGGCTGCTGGAGATGTTTTCTGGGAAAGGTCAAAGTAAACATTAATTTTGCTGTTCAAAAAGTGGGAGGAAAAGCTCCTGATTTTACAGGCAGTGCCAATAATTTGCTGTGCTTGGAATAAATCTAGTTGTCACTATTTGCAAGTCTTGGCTTGGTTTGCCTCATTTTTTTAAACCAAAATTTCACCCTGTGGAATGTTTACAGCTGTGAGTTGTGATTTTGCTTTATGCAAATCAAGGTGAAAGACAAAACAAGGAATTTCGTGGGTGACTTTCCCTTCTGTCCATTCACCTTTCCAAAGTTTTTTCTCCCTTTTTTTTGACCTTTTTGATGATCTAAAATATATTGTGGGGGAAAACACCTTGTAAAATTTGGAGGGTTTTCTGAGTTTATAATTTATTTCTTCGCTTGCTGCTACATTTCCCAATTCTCTCTCATTCTCTCATTTCATATTTCATGTGTTCAAGGCTCTCAGCTGCAAATTTTCTCCTCTGACAAACTGTCTGAGTCATTTTTTGGCTTCTTGTCAGTGGCAAAAGTATGTGCAAAGCTCAGAAATATTTCCTGCACGATGCAATGCCTTTGCCTTCAAGGGTTGTAGTGCTCATTCCTTGTCCTTTCCCTGTGGTTTCAAAACAAAAACACATTTTGAGGGAAATCAAAATAATCATTATAGTAGATTTTCTTCCTCTGTGGCATGTTAGGTGCTCCTGTGCAGTGGTTTGAAAATGTTTATTAAAAGAAAGCCATTAATTAGGGTTCAGGATCTGCTGTTGAACTGGAGATTGGATAAAACCTTTTCACTTCAAGCAATAATTCAATGAGTGATAGTCTGAATTGGGTATTTTTAATGGGAATAGGGTATTTTTAATGGGAGCTTTATGTTATAGAGGAAAACCTCATTTAGAGACAGGGAAATATTAACAGGGGAGACACTTTGAGGCATTGGAGAGGAAATACATTTCTTTAGAAATGACAAAAGTTTTTGTTTCACCTTTTTCGCCAGAAAAAAAAATCTTGGGTGTCTTTATGCAGCAAATTTCTGCATTTCTGGTTTTCATCTCACTTTAAAATAAAGAAAACCCAACCCAAATGTCAGAAATTGCCGTGGGGTGCAAGTTCTGTTTTCGGCTGTGATAGACCAGGACTTTAAAGCCACAAATCTCTCCATGTTCCCATCATCAAACTTGCTTAGGGAAAATCCTTAAACTTCATGAAAAATCAACCTTAGATTCTCTCCCTGCTTAAAGAGCTTTGTGTGTTCGAAGGTTAAAGGTTCCAAAGATTTTTACCTGAGGAGTACATACAGAAAAATTTGGGTAATTTGATTTTTTTGTCCTCCTGTGTTTTTCAGGGCTGGGTTTGGAAGAGGAGCAGCAAACTGTGGGAGCTCCAGGTGGAGATTGCACAGGACTTTTAGAGGTGGGGAAAGATCTGGGATTCCTGAGCTCAGCACGATCAGATTTTCACTCTGTTCATGAAATGCACATTTTCCCAAGCCTCAACATCTGAGATGTCAGGTTTGGACTAAAAACACCCCAGAAGCAGCTCTGAGCATGACAGGGACAGTCAGAGGTGACTTGCTGGGAGAAAAAGCTGTTCTGGAACTCTGGCTACAGAACTGAGCAGGGTCCAGCTCTTTGTGCCTCCAGGGAGGGAATCCAGGACCCAGCCACACCTGCCCTGCTCAGGTGGGGGTCTCGAGGTGCTCCAGCCACAAAGGGGTCCCAAAATCTGCCCCCACTCAGGTTTCCAGAGGCTTTAGTTGATAAGAAACCTCAGGATTTGGGCTTTTCACCAGCTCAGTGACCTGAGCAGTGTCACAGGTGGCCGCTGCCTTTGGAAAGTCTGATGCAATTGTTCACCACGTGTTTGGAGCTGGATGAAGTTGCTCATCTCGAAGAACCAAAAGAAAATCCCCAACAAACCCAAAAACAATCACCGTTTGCTCAGGGACACTGGTCTGGAAGGAGAAGCCTGAACCCAGATTCAACTTTTGGTTTTGCCTTGTGTTTGTTTTGTGGAGGAGAAACAGTTTCAATCTCCAGCTTCCAGGTCCTGCCCCAGTTCTGCTTTTCCTCTTATTTCCATGTTTCTGTGCTGGGCCCAACCTGTCTCTCCTCCTCCTTTGCTTGTCTTGACCCCAAATTTCCTCAATGACTCCTTAATTTTGCTTCAGGTAAGAGGCAGTGTCCAAAAGGACACATTGGGGTCCTGGGGGAGAGGTTCTGGTGACATCTGGAGTGTTCAATCCTTGGAATAACTGCAGGGAATCTGTCTCTCTGTCTGTCTGGACAGGCACAGCCCCAGAATTTTCATGTCCTTGGCTTTTTGGAGTGTCCTCAACACAATTTGTTTATTTAGTGGCTGAGTTAAAACTCAGACATCCTAGGGATGAATGCTTGGAGATATTTTATCCCTTAAAAAAACAACATTTGAGGACAAAACTGAGAGGAAGGAGCTGCTCAAGAAGAGGTCTTATATAACAGGAGAAGGCTTCAAGGAGGTATTTTTGTGGCTTTAATGGGGACTTGTAAGAAAGAGGGGAGAGACTTCTGAGAGGACAAGGGGTGATGGGCTTTAGCTTTTAAACTAAAGTAGGAACAATTTAGATTAGATATAAGGGGTTTTTTACAATGAGGGAGGTGAGGCCCTGGCACAGGGTGCCCAGAGCAGCTGTGGCTGCCCCTGGATCCCTGGAAGTGTCCAAGGCCAGGCTGGACAGGGCTTGGAGTGACCTGGGACAGTGGAAGGTGTCCCTGCCCATGGAAGGGGGTGGGATGAGGATGACTTAAAAAATCCCTTCCAACCCAAACCATTCCATATTCTATGACCCTCTGTGAGTGAACTCTTGGGGAGCTTAGGCTAAATCCAGGAGGAAAACAGGAATTCTGCCCATGTGCTCACCTCTCTTACAGCACCAGCAGTGCCCTGCTGAGCCAGTCCATCACCTGGCAGCTTTTGCACATCAGTTTTATCCTGGAGGCTCAGCAATGCTCTCTTTAGGGCAATATTCACTGGATGGACCTTCTATCTTGGTCCATTTTGCATCTCCCCCAGCATCAGGGCAGATGCTGCTGTGCAGGGGTTTTTTGGATGGCCCAGGGCCACCAGCTGTGCTGTCCCAGCCCCCCAGCCCTCCTGCAGTCATCCAGGCTCTACTCCCTGCACACCACATCTGGCCTGCTGCAAATCTGTGCAAGAGGTTTTACAGAGACTTCTGTGAGCCAGAGAGAAGTTTGATAAGAGGATCCACATTCACCCCTGGAAGATTTTTCTACCAAGGTCGTTGACATAGAAACCAAGAAAGAAAAGAAAAATAAGAGAAACCTGCAACTGCCTGTTCCAATGAGCACTTGGTTTGTATTTCCTGACCAATGAGTAAACTTCTGAGTTTGTAAGTATAAAAAGCATGCATGCTAGAATAAAACCAGTTTGAAACCTTCTGAAAATGGAGTGTTGCTTTGGATTGTCTCTCTCTCAACTCTGACACAAATTTTGCCCAATATAGAGCTTCAGCCCAACATCCCAAACTCCCAAAATCCTTAACACCATGCTGAATACCTGCAGGTTTTATGGCTTTGCCAGGTAATGTTCAGGTAGTTTCTGTTTTAAGGGAGGTTGGGCAAATAAAAGAAGATTTTACAAAAAAATTCTTCAGACACTTAATCCTGAAGCTTCCTATGAAAAAAGAAATCACTTGGAAAATTCGGAGCACACTATGTATAAAACTCCCAGGAGACAGGAGATGAGTCTGACCTCCCATAAGCTCAGCCCTGAAGTCAGGCTCTCTGCAGTGATTTTCCCTCTCCTGTTCCTGATGGTGCTTGGAGAAGGCAAATTCTCCTCCTGGCTGTGGTGAATCAGCACCACAGTGGCTGCAGGGGCTGCTCTCCTGGGAGAGTTTATTAAAGAATCATGGAATGCTTTGGCTTGGAAGGGACCTTAAAATGACCTCATTCCAAGCCCTCTTTGTGAGCAAAACCAGCCAAACATGGATTTTCCTGCTTGGTTTGACAGGCTGCAGGATCTGGGGTGCTCAGTCAGCTCCTCTCCTTGAGTGCACACATTGCCAAAGCTTCCCTTGCCTTCAAAGCCTCACAGGAGCTGACCTTTTGCCACATGACAACATTTCCTGTCCCATCAGCTTTGTCTAATTAATGGGTCCGAGGGTGTAACCGAGTCATGCCTTGAGATCATCTCCAGCTGAGTCCAGCCAGGAATAAACACTCCTTGTGCCTGATTAAAAGCACCGTGCTTCCCTCGATGGGGACATGGGCAAACTGCAGCAACACCTGGGGCTTGTGTCTCCCGGGTGAGGGGAAGAGTGGGATGTCATTAGGTGTCCCACAGGGACACCAGTGGGTCCTGTGAAGTCTGGGAGGGGATTTGGGTCTCTCTGCACCCTGTGTGGGCTCTGGCAGTGCTCTGGGTGAGGGTGGAACTTCGAATATTCATGGGAATGACACTTAGGAGACTTCACTCGGCTTTCTTGAACAGCCCCTGGTGTTCATCCCTCTCCTACATGTTACAGCAGGTTGGAGGTGGTTCCCACCAGTGACTTTCTCCTTGGAGGCCCTGCCTTGGCACAGCAACCTGGCCTGGTGTCTCCTGCCGTGCCAAGGGAAATTCAGGTTGGATATTGGGGAAAAAGATTTTTACAGAAAGGGTGATAAAGTTCTGGAATGGCTGCCCGGGGAGGTGGTGCAGTCACCATCCCTGGGTGTGTTTAAAACAAGCCTGGATGTGGCACTGGGTGCCAGGGTTTAGGTGAGGGGTTGGGGCTGGGTTGGACTCGATGATCTTGAAGGTCTCTTCCAACCCAGTGATTCTGTGAATTCTGTGAATTGTGTGAATTCTGTGAATTCCTGGCTCTGTGCTGCTCCCAGGTCACCCCTGTGGCCAGCCCTGGATAACCAGGAGAGGATGTGGATTCCCAAAAGCAAATCCAAGCCACTTTGCTAGGCAATAAACGCTTCCTAAGCTCCGTCCTATCACAAGCAGAGTCACCTCTGGGACAGATATTTATTACTAAGAAACTGCAAGTGGGGTTTATTGACTGAGTAACCACTAACCACCGACTGCAGTGGTTTTGCAGGAACCTCTGGGGAAATGCTGGGGAAACCCTGACCCAGGGAAGGCTCGCCCTCCCTGCAGGCCCTGGGAGCTGCCACAGCTCCCTCCACCTGCAGGCTCCCAAGTGCTGCTGCTCCCTGGCACTGCCAGCTGGCATCTGATGATATCTTCCTGATGGGTCTCTGGAGTAAGACCATAAATCAGAGACTTTCACCCTGCATGGATGATAACAAGTCCAAGGACAAAGACAGATAACAGTAATCAAGGGCTGGATCAATAACTTTAATCCTAGAACAAAGACAGCCCCTATTAATTCAAAGTAAAACATTCCAGACTGAGAATTTACTAGTTAGAAACAAAATGGTTTTGAAAATTATTTGTATTCTTTTTTCCCCATCCCTTCTCTAATTCAGGAGAAGCAGCAGGGGGTGGATTTCTTCCTGAAAGCAGGAATATTGCCAACCTTGTCTCCGGTTTCTGTCTGGAGATAGCCAACAGAACAGGCAGGAGTGTGGGGAGAGGCAGGACAGCTTTCCTGAGCACAGAGCATTCTCCCAGCAGGGCCTTTTCCATGGACAACAGACAATTCCCAGATTTTTGGCCTTGGGGCTGAGCATGCTGCAGAGCCAGCTGGTCCCAGCCCCATCCTGGTGCCTGGGAGTTGGGCTGGAGATTTCCCTGTCCCAGGGAAATGTTCCATATCCTGCTGGTGGCTGGGAGGGACCCCAAGGGACAGCCCAGGCTCTGTGCTGACCCCGTAAGAGACTGGGGTTGCTGTTCCTGGGCTCCTTCACCCCCTGCTCCTGTGTCCTGACCAGGGGATGCTGTTGGTGGCCAGAGGAGGTGGATGAGCAGCCGGGGCAGGGTGACAGCAGTGACAGCAGTGACAGCAGTGTCCATGTGACCCTCTGGAGGAGGGGGACTTCCACAGAGGAATTCCACAGAGGGGGCTCTCACTGTGCCCTCACCAACAACCCACGGCAGGGGATGGGCGACAGGGGGGACCTTGGAAGACCTCTCAGGTTCCCTTTTCTTTCCCCACCACAAGTTTCCTGTGTGACTCCAGCGAGTCATTTAATGTCTCCGAGGTTCCCCATTTGCAGAAGCGGACTTTCCCACTCTCCCAGGAATGTTACAGGGATAAATACACCAATGAGCCTTGAACACTCTTTTGATGTAGCCTGCCTGAGGCTGGTTCAGTCAGGACCTCCCCATAGCAAAGAGGCAGGAAAGGTCCTGATTTTCTGGGAACACATCGGTTATTTCTATAAAAAACAGGAGTATTTTGTGTGGCTGCATCAAAGCACACAGGAATGTTTGGAAGATGTTCTTGATAACAAATTCCATTTGTCATGGACAAGATATTGGAGTAAAGGCTGCTGCTTTAGGTCCTTGAATAGCTAAAGGGAAGGCTGGAAAGGCAGAGAAAACGAGAAGTAAAGTCCAAAATGTTCTCAGTGTAAGCAGGAAATATTCCTGATGAGGTCACTTGAGCAGGGAGAACCTTCTGCCATCCATGGGTGGGATCAAGGCATCGCTCCCAAGGTGCAGAGGTCTCCTGGCAATAGCAGAGGTCTCTTTCTTCTCCACCTCACCCAAAGCAGAGCCAGCGTGGGGGCAGAAAAGCAATGAAGGTGATGCCTCAGGTTTGAGCTTTTCTATTTTCACATTCTGTGCTGCTTTAGTCTGTGGGTCTGGGCTTCACATGAGGGGATGGTGAGCTCTCTGCACAGAGCAGGGAGACAAAACAATTCCTTCTCCAGCTGGGCACCAAGGACAAATGATCCAAATCTCAGGCCCAGGAGCACAAACAACGTGGGCTGGAGAGAGAAAAACAAGCAGGATGGGACTGCATGGGCTGGAGCTGGAACTGGACAATGAACTGCAATGTGCAAATGGAGCAGAGCTGATCACAGTGAGAGCCCCCGGGAGCGCTCGTGCATTTTGGGACCATTTGGGTTCATCTTGGGTGCAGCCCTGGCTGGGCTCTTCTGGAATAAGAAGGGGAGAGTGGGTTGGGGTGGGGTGTTGCAGCCCAGGAGGTGTTTTAGGTGGAAGGGTGACTCTGGGTGTGCTGATCCCTGAAGGTTCAGAGGGAAACTGAGGCAGAACATCTCTGCTCTGGAGCCAGACTGGGAGAGCCCCTTGCAGGGCCTAAATGGGCTCCAGGAGAGCTGGGGAGGGACTGGGGACAAGGGATGGAGAGATAGGACACAGGGAATGGCTTCCCACTGGGAAAGGGGAGATTTGGATGGGATATTGGGAATATTCCATAGGGCAGGGGGTGGAATGGGATGGGATTTAAGATCCCATCCAACCCAAACCAATGTGTGTTAATGTCCTATTTGGGGTGGTTGTGAGGGAAGCTGAGGCACTCTGACTCCTTATGGTCATCTATTTTTAAATTTTTTTAACAACTTAGTTAATTCTGGCTACTTCAAATACCCAGATGAAACCCATTCAGGCTCATGACTGGGATATTTCCTGTCTCCTGTGCCTTTGAATGGACTGAGGGCTTTGCTGCTGCAGCCAAAGGCTTTCCCTGGTCCATTTCCAGTTAAATACCACTGGGGTGAGGAGTTGTGGCTCTGTTCTTTGAGCCAGCTGCTGGCACTGCTGGACTTCCTTGTAAATCCCTGCTGTGGGAAGTTGGGCTCGGAGCAGCCTCCTGCCACGCTCCTCCTTAATCCTTGGAGCTGCCTCTCCAAGAACTAGGTGGGCTCCTGGCTCTGTGAATGGGAAAAAAGGGAAAGCAAGTAAGGAATATTGATTTTTGCTGCAGAGCCAGCTGGGGAAGCCACCACAGGGGAGAAGAGTGACGGGGTAGCAATGTCCTGGCTGCTCTCTGTTTTCTCTCTGTCTCACAGAGAGGAGATTAATGATATTACAATGTGGGGACGGCAGGGTAAGAGCAAATATCTCATTCAGTGTCATTTACCCGAGTCTGGAACTGGCTGTGCTGTCCCTTACTCATCCCCAAGTCTAAGGGCGTTCCTCTGAGCCAGGGCTGCTCAGGCAGTGCAGGGAGCTAGCTCTGTGGGTTATCGGCAATCCTGCTGATCCCCGTGGCTCCAGGAGGGCTCTGGTAGCCAAGAAGACAAACAGGGTGGCCCCTGTGTGTGCATGGGAGGGAGAGAAGATTCCTTGTGTCTCTGCTGAGGTTTCTTTCATGTGGCACAGGCTGCTGAGTGATGAGCAGCAGGGAACACGGGTGCTGACACTCAGCTGTCGTGTTCCAGAGCTCCAGCAGAGAGGGAGAACCTGTCCCAGACCGATCCCAAGTGCTCCAGGGGAGGGCTGCAGCTCCAGGGCTCTTCCCATCTTCAGGTTGAAACAGGAGAGAGTGTTCTCATGCAGTGGGCAAAGAATTAAAGGAACCTGTTAGAGGAAGCTGGAGGAACAGATAATGCCAGCTTGGTTAGAGAGTTCTGAGGCTGTTAACTGTGAGTTTAATACTGGGGGATAGGTGTGGATGCACCTCTGGAATCATTGCTGGGGCAGAGGTGGGTGTGGAGGCAGCAGGACAGGAGGGAAAGGAGGCAAGCAGTCCTCAGCCCCTCCTGTGCTCCTTAAACAGCATCTCCCACCACTGCTGTTCAAGTCCTGGCCTCTATGCTCCCCTGGCCTGATCTTTTAGGGTGTTCCCCATGTCTGTAAGGGTCTCCAGCCCCTGATTACCTGGGGGAATGCTCAGGCTGGCAGCCTGGCTTGTGTCAGTCCCAGCAGGCTGCCTGGGGAGCAGGGATACCAGCTCTGTGGGATCCTTCTCTCAGGGATGGTGAAAACAAACCTTGGTTTTGGGCAGAAAACCATGCCCCAGGTAGTATTTTTCCATTAAACCTGCTCTCTCCTCACACCAACCTGTGATTTTGCCCAGGTGGTGTATTTGGAGGAGAACCCTGAGCTGAGTGTGCTCCTGAGTGGACTGTGCTTGTAGTAGATTAAAATATTCTTGGAGGTTTTTTGGCTCTGAGTGGCAGAAAGTTGCTTGCTCTCAAACTGGGAGAAGCCACTGGAGGTGGAATGTTCCCAGATGCTGGGTAGTGATTCCTGAGGCTGGTGAGGGCTCTCGGAGAGGACTGGGTGTGTTTAATGAAGCTTCAGCTGAAGTAGTTAACCTTCTGCTGATTTCCAAGCTGTGTAAAAATCAACGTTAATGAATGAGCCAAGGTTCCAACACAGAAATTATTCGTCTTATCCTACCAGAGGATGGGCATAAACCCATTAATTATGAAATCAAGACACTGAGCTTTAGCAGCTGGAGCTTTGCTTTGATGCCTGGAGCAGGACTACCTAGTAACAGAGGCCAGAAAAAGTTAAAAATATGAAAGTGGATATATTTAATGAAGGACCTTCAGGTACATTAAGGACAGATGAGGCCTCCCAAGGGGCTACACCCAAGCTGGACAATGGTCACAAGTTTTTCAGACAGTTATAAGTTTGGTCCATTTACATATCAGGGGTTAATTCTCCAATTACAGCTTCAGGTAATGAAGGGATTTACCCTCAGTTTGCTCCCCCTAAATTCACTTTTGTTTGTACTTTTTGGGGTCTGAGGCAGAGGGTGTCCTGGGTTCTCAGGCTTAGAAGGATTGCTTTGTCTGACCAAAATGTGAAAGGAGCTTAGTAACACTCTGTCTGGAGTTCAGAGTTATGCACTAATGCACTACAGGATCTGAAAAATAAAAAAGCTCAAATGTCCAGCTTGCACCTGCTCAAAGGGCAAGAGGAGAAGTGGCACAGCCCAGAACTGCCTGGGATGGCCCAGGAGCTTTCCTGGTGTCTCCTTCCTTTGGCTGTGGGTGAGCAGAGGTGTGCCCCGGGGTATGGAAGTGGAGGAAAGGGGAGTGCAGCCGGAGCAGTCCCTGGTGGCACTGCTGCCACGGCCATGCCCAGCCTGGAGTCTCCTGATGGGATTTTCCAGGATGAGCGGGGCAGGAGCTGGTGTGGCAGGACAGTTTGTCTCATGCCGTGGGAGATCCACCCAGTGATGCTGTCAGACCTCTCTGGGAAGGAAGGAAGGATGTGGAAATTCCCTGATGCAAGTCTGAGAGCAGCTCTTCTTTACCCAACAGTTTTCCTCAAAATAGCGAGGCTTTGCTCAGCTACATCTTGGGAATGTGCCAGAGGCACAAATAAAGTCAAAGCTCTTTGAAAAACTGTGGTGTCATTGCTACAATTCCAGCCCAAAAGCTTGACCCTGTGGGATCCCACTGAGGCAGGAAAATCATCCCAGAGTAAGCTGTGCTTGCCAAACAAATGGTTTGTGGCCGCACACATGGCTTTGGATGGGTGTGTAAATGTCTTCTGGAAACTGGGATTGGGATTTAGAAGCTGGAGTAAGGAATAACAGATTTGCTCAACAGAACCTGCCTAATGAATGAATATTGGACTGTGGATTATGGCCACAGAGGGTCAGGAATCACAGAATTTTTAATGTTGGGAAAGACTTCACAAGTCCAAGCTGTGCCTGATCCCCACCTTGTCCCCAGCCCAGAGCTCTGAGTGCCACCTCTAGGAATTCCTTAAACACCTCCAGGGATGGTGACTTCATCATTGCCCTGGGCAGCCCCTTCCAATCCCTGAGCACCCTTTCCACGGGAAAATTCCTGCTGCTGTCCACCCTGAGCCTGCCCTAGCCCAGCCTGAGGCCGTTCCCTCTCCTCCTGTCCCTGTTCCCTGGAGCAGAGCCCAACCCCCCCGGCTGTCCCCTCCTGTCAGGAGTTGTGCAGAGCCACAAGGTCCCCCCTGAGCCTCCTTTTCTCCAGGCTGAGCCCCTTTCCAGCTCCCTCAGCCTCTCCTAGGGTCCAGCCCCTTCCCCAGCTCTGTTCCCTTCCCTGGACACGCTCCAGTCCCTCAGGGTCCCCCTTGCCAGGAGGGCTCAGAACTGGACACAGCACCTGAGGTGTGCCAGCAGTGCCCAGGAAGGGGGCAACGACTCTCCTGGTCCTGCTGGCCACTCTACTCTTTACACAGGCCAGGATAAGATTGACCAACTGTGACACATTGATGGCTCCAAAGCTTTTAACTCCTGTGAGAATTGGCTGCAGCCAATGGATGAATCCATCCTCCTTAGCCCATCTCCTCTATTAAAGAGTTATAAAGGGAAACATTCTGAAGGGAAACTAATGAGCTGCCATTGTGTGTGAGGTAGTGAGAGCTCCAGGGACTGTGGTTCCAGATTTGCTCACAGATACTGCAGTTTTGCACATGCTGTGACACCTTTCCTACTTTCTCACCACATAAACTGGCAGCAGACAGGAACAGCTCCACTTCTAGAACAAAAAGCTGTTTCATATCTCCTTGGTTTTGCTCTAGAGATTCCCCTGATTTCCATACAGCTGCCCCACTTCCTTTTCTTCACCCAGTGAAGTCATCTTGCTGAAGGGCCACAAGCAGTGCCTCTCTGGAAGGATTTCCCTGCTGGGAGAAGGGGAGAAGCTCTGGGTTGTGTGATTTCCCACCTGGCAGAGGTTTGCCCGGTGATGGATCCCTTCCCCTGCAGGCAGGAATGTGCCTCCACAGTCTGCAGGATGAACCCAGCCCTGGTGAGGTGGTGCTGTGCCTGTGGAGTCTGGGCCACCAGCACGGAATGCTGAGCCCCTTCCCCTCCTGGCAGTGCTCTAACTCTGAATTAATGAGTTTATTCTCATCAAATGGGGCGGAGGGGAGGGAGTTTTGTTGAAACTGTTGAAAGGAGACAGCCCTGAGGGCTGGTGCAGGAGGCAACCTCAGGCTCTGCTTCTGGGAAATGCTACAAACATCTTCCCACCCCAACAGGGTCTGCTTTGGCTCAGAAATGGGGGCCAGAGTATGATTCCTACTTCTGAGACCTCTGCAATCAACTGAGGAAGGGAGATGGTCCCTGACAGAGTCAGCCCATCACTGTCAGGCTCTGGAGGAAGCCATGCTAACACCCAAATTCCAGACTGCAGCTTGCTCCTTTGGCTGACGTCCATCAGCCAAATCTGCTACTGCAGAAAACAGAATTAATTTGTCCCGTTGGTGTTTTTTTTTGTTTCTGTTTACAGAAATAGCAATTGACGGTCTTGGTCCAATGGAGCCTATTGTGAGAATTAGCAATTTGGTTAATCCCCATAAAGGCCTATTTTGTGAATCATAAAGCCTGTTCTGTTCCAGTGTTCTGAAATTCTAAAGAAATCCCAAAACACAGCAAGGTTTTACTAAATAATCTCCTTATTGTTGAGTAAAAAGCAGTTAAATGGGAGTTTCTCATTCAAAAGCAGGGTACTTTCTTTGGGGTTTGTTTTGTTGTTTTGGGGGGCACCCTTAGAAATGAGACTTGGGCACCCTTAGAAATGTAGGTGAGATTCAGTTGTGTCTAGAGACTGAAAAAGGAAGCTGTGGAATTGAAAATTACTCAATCAGATGAGACTGGAACAAAATTCTCTAAAGCCCTTAAAGGCTCATGGAAATGTCTGAACCTTGTCCTTGCATGAATAGGGTTTAATTTCACTGCTCTGGAAATTCCAGGATTACTCATTTTCTGTGTGCATTCTGAATGGAATTAATAGTTTATATAAAAACCCCAACCCTACACGTTTATAACACACGATAAACTTTGACATGGGGAAATGTCTGCCCTTCCCAGCTGTGAATAGAGCACTTGGTGGATGCTTATTAGAATTTAAAAAAACACTCAGGAATAAATATGAATCCAATTAATTTTATTTTTTTTGCTTTAAGACATAAAGAACATTTTAAAGAACTACCTATAAACTCAATTTTCCAAAGAAATAGCATCAAGTATAATAGATCTAAACTTTATACCATGAATATTACAATTTCTTTTCCATAAAATTAAGACATCTCTATGTACAGTACCAATAAATATGCAGCAAACCTTTTCAGTGCCTTTTTTTTGACGTTTTAATATAAAACTCTACAATCAATGGCAGAACATGAGGAGATTTGTGCAAGAATGAGAGCAGCTGGAAAGCTGTTCTAGTTCATAATTCAGCAAAAACCCCGAACACTGCTGACTTATGTTGTTTAATAAACTGGGTTGTGATCTCCCAGGCAATGATTTTCATGTTGTTCCGAGGGATTTAACAATCAGGAAATGGGAATTTGGAAGTGTCACTGCAAAGTTCACACTCTGTCAGAGAATTGCACCCAGTGTTGGCACCAGGACTCACCAAGAAACGGACGTGGAGCTCTCGATTCGTTTGGGACCCTGTCTGGAAGCTGAGTGGGATGGGAAACACATCCCTGCCCATCAGCTGGAATTTTTATAGGGTTGGTTGGACCTTCCTGGGAGGGAAAATCATTTCCAGTTCATCTCAGCTCATGCAGCATCCTCCACAGGGATAAAAGCTTGACCAGAGAAAACCCCAAAGCTGGATGTGCTCCCTGGGATCTTGTCCCCAGCTGGGAAAAGGGGGACAGGGCTAAGAGGGATCAATCCAGCTGTGGTTGGATCACAGCCAGCAGGGAGAGCTGGGAATGTTCAGCTCCTGTGGGGAGTGTCCTGCTCTGCAGGATGGATTTCCTGACATTCCAGGATGAGAGTGAGGCCACCCTCCCTTCAGGATTTGTGTCCACGTCTGTATTTAGCATTAAACCCTGCAGGAACCCTCCCCACAAAGATTTATCCACGCACCCCCCAGTGACAGCAGTGGGGTTTTCCCTTTCACCAGCTGCTTGGGTCATGTTTACCCAGAAAAACACCACAAAATCCCTCTCCAGCCTGGGAGAGAAACACCTCAGTTATCCCCACCTTCCCTAGGATGTGCAGCCTTCCAGGGATGTGCCTCTCTCCCCCTCCACTCTCGACAGGAAGCCTGGATTTATTGAGAGCAGACACTTTTGATATGATTAAAGGAAGCCAAAATGCTCACACTCTGTGTTTAGACCACAAAGAATCTCAAGTTATTACCCTAAATGTGCAAAGCACGGAGTAGAATGGCAGTGAAATTGAATTCTGCTCTGCTCAAGTTAAAAGAGAAAATAATAACAATAAAATTCTGTTTTGCTTTTGCTAAATGTGAGGTAGTTATTGGATTAAAAAGAAAAACAAAACAACATAACAGGAAGTAACATCTTTTTGGTGTCACAGGGGAAAGCAGCCTGATTCCCACTGTCTAATCAACTCCTGGCTGATCTACAGAGGCTGCTAACAAAACCTCTCAGGGATCTAAAAGTGTGTGGAAAGCAGGGGGAACAAATGTCCTCCATCAGAGTATTCCAGTGAAAACCTTCCTGGAGCCAGACCACAGAGCCCTTCCCCAGAAACCTGTTCTGAAGCAATTTAGACGTGGTACTCCGAGTTCAAGCCAGGAAAACAAAACAAATTTCGAGAATAAGAAATAATATGGCAAATGGGAGAATGTCTCTCAGTTCTGCTGGCGGAAAGAAAGGAATCTGCATTCTTGGCAGCAGAGGAATTGAAGATAACAGCAGCCAGGATGGGGAATAAATAGCCAGGGGATGCTGCTGCTCTGCTGGGAGGGTGAGGACAACCAAGCTGGAGCTGGAACAGGGTTAGGGGTGCCCAGGGCTCTGCTGCCTTCACTTTGACTCTCATTTGGCCAGAATTTTCTGGTTGGGTTGTGCCTGGCAGCCAGGAGCTGAGCAATTTGGAACACAGAATTCCCAAGATGCTGAGATGTGTTTGTGTATTGTTTTTGCCTTATGAAGTGCAAATGTCTCTAAATTTCCAGGGGAAAGTCTGGGCCTGACTTTGCTCTGCTGAGGGACCTCTAACTGTATAAAATAATGATTATTGACACATTTACACACAATCAAACTGGTTTCTTACACATCAGCACTGCCTGCCTACATCAGCTGGTTGTGATTAGTGTTTTGGGAAGGGACTGGGATCAAAAGTGGTCACATTCGTTCAGTTGCATTTTTATTATCATAAAACTTGGGAAAATATAAAGAAGCTAAGTCAGTTCTTATGGTAAAGATACATCTCAGTGCTGAGGCACAAGACAAAAGACAGTCCCTTCTAGAGAATCCCTTACAATAGCAAAATGCTACTACTGGTGTGTAACACACACATCGGGCAAAGGTCCTTGACATTTTCTGATTCTTCTAAAGAACAAATTCT
This sequence comes from Anomalospiza imberbis, assembly GCF_031753505.1. NCBI lineage: Eukaryota > Metazoa > Chordata > Aves > Passeriformes > Viduidae > Anomalospiza > Anomalospiza imberbis. The sequence goes on along the minus strand of NC_089701.1, from coordinate 8,640,322 downwards.
CTCCTCATTTCTCATCTGAAATGATGGGCCACTCACAAGACAAATAAAACAAAGGACAGGGTGTTCAATTGTGCCATAGAGGGGTGAAAAAACAAGATTCCTGCAAAATTCTGGAATATTGTGTTGAAATTTTCAAGCAAATTCCTAAATCTGTTGGGCTTGGTTGGGCATCCCCTTTGTGGAGACGTTTGCTCATCACATCCTCTGCCAAAAATCATCTCAGTAGCATCTTTTTGGGTGAAACTTGACACCCTTTGGACATTGATCCTGCCAACTGTGCTGGAAAGTCCCTGCAGTCACTCCTTGATTTGGAAGATAGCTCCAAACCATGATGGAGCTGAGGATAAACACAATTAAAACTTTCTATCCCCTTTTAGTTTGAGGCATGCAGGTTTTACTCCTCCCATCCACCAAACAGGAGCCGGTTTTTACCATGTTCCCTTCATGATCCCCTTCCCCTCGGGGCTATGCTCAGCACAAATAAATGTTGGAAGGATTGGAGCTGTTTTCTTTATACCTTAATTAAAATTCCCTAAATTTTCTTCTGTGTGTACATGGAGAGAAAGTTAATGCTTATTTATCAATATTCAGTTTCTAAGGGGAAAGGAGGTGGTAGGTAATGAACTCTTTGATGAATTTGGGTTGTGCTTAGTGTTAGTTTTTTTGGGGATGAAAAAGATTAGGAAAGAAGACAACTCCTAAGATCTAGAATAATTTGAACAGTTGTTAAATAATAATAATAATTTTCTACTTCTACTTTCAGTTGTTTTGTTCTGAAAAGTGCTTTCGGGTTCTTTTTCCTAGAAACGGAAGGGTCAAAACCTAAAATCATATGTTTAGCCTCATTTAGCTCAAGCTGCCTATTTCACCCTTTTTTCTCCAGATTCCATTTTTTTTCCTGATAATGGTTTTAGTTTCACAGCCCCTCCCAAAACAAAGCACATGTTCAGCTTGACCACAGGCTTTAAGGTCACTGCTTCCCATGATCAGATCTCATCAGCTTCTCATTCAATTTGAAATGCTGATGCCTGGGCATTTTCATATCTCCAGAAATGCTTTACATTTTCTAACTCAACAAATACAAGTTTCTGAGAATACAAGTCTCTGTGTTGAGAGTACAATGTTCTGAGAACATACAAGTTTCTTGTGTCCTTATTTAACTTAAAAAAAGATTAAAAATCGGAGAATCCACAGTTTAGGTTCAGTCTGTTGGAGTATTTCCCTTTAAGCTTGACTTTGGTCTCACTAAAGTGGCTTCACCTCATGCCTTTGACTTCTGTGGAGGAATATCTCATATAAAACAGGGCCAGGATCAGCCCCTGAACACTTATTTTATGTGCTGGTCACTGTTACAGTAACATTATTAGCACTGAAAAGGGGGAAAAAGGGAATATAGAGAATTTCCACGAGGATACATGTGGGGATCAATATGCCTGCACCACTTTAAAACAAGTAATGCCACATATATTGTTTTATGTCCTATAAAATGTGTGCTAAATGTGCTCAAAGCTGGTGTGGGTAATGGGGTGCAAAAGCTCTAACTGGACTGAAATAAATATTCCTATGGGTTGTGAATCAGGAGAATCACACCTGGAATGGAGCTGCAGCGGGCAAAGTTTTGCTGGTGAAATTCATCATTAGTGTGCAGTGGACACAGATTATGTGCTAGAAAAGGCTCATTATTGCCAATGGAACTTTTATGGAATATCCACCAAAAAAAAACCCAAAAGAACCAACAAAACAAAAAGAAAAGGTGTGTGTATATCCCACAGAAAGCTCTTTGAATGCCAAATGTTGCATTCCCCACTCCTCTGCCCCAGCCCTCACAATACCCATCGTTCAGCACACCAGGACTGAGTGATGATGCCTTGGGATACAGTTTCCCTGGAAATCTGCTGTCCCAGCCTGTCAGGATTGCCTTGTGCCCTCAGAATGATCAGCTCATTCGTAGAAAAGAGAAGCTTTCTGAACTACTGTAATTATTTCAGAATAGAGAGAATTTCCCCTCCAGTTTCCTCCAAGGATAAACCACATTCACCCTATTTTGCCCTTTGCAGGAGCCTCCTGCCTAATTGCTGGGAATCACCTGTCTTGGAAAGATGATTTCAAATCTTTCTTTATGAGACTGACCACGTTGTTTTGTGTGCTGGTCACCTAAAGTGCTCTACATGTTCCAAAAGCTGCAGATTTTGTGTTTTCACGAGGTCAGATCCTGTTTTGGGCACACAACCAAGTGATCGAAGACTCAACATGAGGTGTTGATGGAACACTTCACAAAATTTGAGATATGGAAAGTCTCAGGGTTTCACTGGGAGTAATTTTGTCTAGAAGTGCCAAGAGGGGAGAACTTCACCAGATTTTACCCTGGTGGAGGGGGGTCTCTGAGCAGGAGGAAGAGCCCTGAGAAGGAGCTGGATCACCAGAACAAGGCTGAGGTCGTGTGTGCTAAGCACTGAATGGATAATTGGGGAATAACTGCTCCAGACCCAGCTTAAAAAACTAGGCTGAGCAGGTGGAGACAGAACAGGAATAAGGACTCAAAGATGGAAGTGATCTGAATCATAAAGACATAAGAGGATCCCTTGACTCAGAGTGTTTCCATCTGCATACAGGATAATTAAATTTGCTTTCTCCAATCCAAACCTATTTTGAGATGTCAGTTTTCTTTGTGGGCTGGATAAATTGAGTTTAAAAAATGGCATTTGGAGAAAGAAGTGTCCTTGCACCTAATGGACAGGGCCAGGAAGGCAGGAGGGAGCAAGGGCTCAAGAGGACAGCTGAGATGTGGATGTGGGGAAGGTGAAGGATGAGTCAAAGAAAGGATGGGAAGCCAAACTGGGATGAGGTTTTGATGCAGGAAATTTGTCAAGCTCCCCAAACAGGCAGAGTTGTGCCAGGGGCCAACACTCAGTGATGAGACTCAAGGAAAATCTGGAAGCAGGAAAAGAGGGGAGGGTAGGGTGGCAAAGTTTTAGGTATTGTGATGTGCCTAAAACAGGGAAGGACTGAGACTGTGGGATCCAGGAATTGCAGGATAGGGAGGAATGGGCAAAAAGCCACTGGTTTGAGGTGATTTACTACAAAAGACCTGCCAGTTTTCATGCCAGCAGGAAGGTCCTTACACCAAGACATGAAGTCCTGGTGCTGCCTGGTCCTTCCCTCCTCATGCTCTGCTCCTCTCCTCCCTTCCCAATCTCCTTGGCCTCTCTCCCTGCTCCAGCTGCTCCACTGACTTCTTCTCAGCTCAAGCAGATCTTCCCAGAGCAATAAAAGGGCTCCTGGTGGGAAGGGGCTTGCCATGGGCAAAGCTGCAGGATCTCCCACGGGTTTGTCTCCACTACAAAGCCTGTGCCCAGTTCAGCTCTCCAGACACAGCCCCTCACCCCCAGTGCTGCAATCCCCCACCAGTGATGGGGGGACTTTGGGCTCCACCACAGCTTTGAGTGGAAACATCAGCTCAGGCAACAAAGCCTTGCTGTCATTTCTGGGCAAGAAATGGAGAAATGGAGGAAATCCAAGGAGGTAAGGCAGGGAGGAGCTGCAGAGAGGGGAGCCTGGAGGTGGTTGGGGGGCGGGTGCTTGGCTGTGAGACCTTGGGGCTGCTCAGGGTGTAAAGTCCAAATCCATGAGGGTCCTGAGCCACTGCTGGAGATGTGTTTGCTGCAGGAGGGGAGGGGAAAATGGGAATTTCCCTGAGAGGCAGAAAGGTCTGTGGAAATGAGTAAGTGCAAGGTGGGAAGTTAAACAGCCCTGAGCCCCACCAGGGTCGTGTCTTTGGATCTTTTCACCTTATGTGGGGACAACTGGTGGCCAACCTTCACCCAGGGCAAGGCTGGAGAGTCCGTTGGGGTCAGAGGCCACCATCAGCTGTGGTTGGAGCCCAAGCAGTGACTTCTTCAGTTGCGTTTGCTTTGAATTAAATATAATGCAAAGCAAAACATTGCGGAGGTTTTCTCCCAAAATTTCGGTGGCTGATTTAAAAGTGTGCAAAACTTTGCTCTGTGTCTTTCTCTCTACCCTGTTTGGGGTTTTTTTGTTTTTTTTTTTTTTTTTTTTTCCTGTTATCCTAAAGTTAGGACCTGGAGGGGACATTCTACTTCCATGCTGAAACAGAAAGTGTTTTGTGTGCTCCCTAGATCTTTTCCAGAATATTTTGAGGCTGTATATGGACTTAGAGAACTGTAAACAATTTTTTGGAAAAACCAAAAACCTCAAGTAGCTGCTGCAAAGCACAAGATATAATTTTAATCTACTTTACAGGGAAGTTGGAAGGGATTAATTAAGCAGTTAATTATTAACCTGAGCTTTATGTTAGTGCAAAGTACTGAGTAAATGTATTCATAAGGAAATGATGAGAAGTAAATTACCTTTTAGAAAGGAGAATCTGAAGAAGGGTCATGCAAAACTATACTGGAACTGCTGGGGAAAGCTCAAAACCCCTTTTTTTTTTTTTTGAAGTTGAGGAAATTGTACATTGAAGGTGGAATTAGTGACATAGCCTAGCTCAATATTCAAGAGGAAACTTCCTACCCACAAGTACCAAACATTCCTCCTTAGCTTACAAAGTTTTGAAGAACTTTCAACTTTTGCTTTCAAAAATACATTTTCCCCCCTCCAATATGACTTTCATTTTTCTGTTTTGGCTTTTCTTTTTTTGTTTCTTTTGGGATATTTTTGAGTGGTTTTTTTTTTTGGGTGTTTTTTTTTTCTTTTGTTTTTTTTTCTAGTTAGTTTTTGGCTGGTTTTTGTTGGTTTTTTGGGAGGCTATTTCACTTCAACCTGCAGCTTCACCTTTCCCTACCCATTAAATTAAGGCTCTAGCAAGCTGCAGGGGAGTGATGGCACAGAAGAAGAAGAAGGAAGACAGCAGAGATCTCACCCCAACACACACCCACAAAACCAAAATCCATCAAGACCCCCTCGATGAGCCTGGAGGGATCTCCCACCAGCTGCTGCCAGAGCCCTACAGCAGAAAGGCCCCAAAGAAAGTTTTGTGCTCCTTGGTGTAATCCACCAGCTTGATGTCACTCACGTTGACCATCAGCTTGTCTCCCACCTCCAAGGAGACAACAGCGCCCAAATAAATGGGCTGGAACCAACCATTGCCGTTCTCACTGAGGGTCTTGGTGCCCATCAGCAGCTGGGTGGGCTCGGGGTAGCTGTCAGTGACCTTGGTGATGATCTCAGTGACAGAGCTGGTCTTGTGGCTGCTCTCAACGGGCCCTCGGAACGTGACCTGAGCGTACACATAGTAGTCCCCAGACACAGGAATCACCAGGGCGTTGCTGGAATAACTCAGGTTGTTCTTGGTGAAGGCCAGGCCTCGCTTGTCTTCCCACTGCAGGATGGGCAGGTGGCTCCCCACAGCGCTGGCCAGGTCCTGCTTCTTCACTGCACGAGGGAGAGAGAGGGAGAGGAGGGTGGGTGAGGTCGCCACAGCCAGGGGTGTGGATGCAGCAGGAAATCTCTGCTCCAAAGGGGGAGGAATTTAAACAGACTGAGCAAAATGCTGGGACAGAAATGTTCATATTTCACAGCTTGCTAACTTGCTGCAGGACAACTGTCCAGTGGTATTTTCCCACAGGGAGTCCAGATCTGAGCTGCCACGGCTGAAAGCCAAGGGTGCTCTAGGAAGATCTTGACAGTGTAAGCTGTGCCTGGGGGTCCTGGTTGTGGGTCAGACCCCAAAAGATGAGCTGTCCCTCCTCAAGGCTGAGTCTCCTGGCACTGGGAAGCAATGGAGATGGCTTTACCTTCCCATCTCACCCATTTCCAGAGTGAAAACCTTGTCCTTAAGTGACACGAGCACTGCGACAGTTGCAGCATGCTTGCACCTAAGGGCTGGGGACAGGAAGAGGACACTCTAAACCATCTTTTCCTTCAGAAGGGGTGAATTGAAATTCTATTTCTTAGAAAGACACTGCTGAGCTTGCAAAATGTCCACACTGGTCACCAGGATGTGTCACCAAGCACTGAGACACTTGGACTTCTCTTCTGGCCAAGCTTCTTCTTCAGGGGCTTGGGGCTCCCCAGCCCTTCTCCTCCTGAGTGCTCTCAGTGACAACTTTTGTAGAATTGCTTTTGCTTTACCAAGGTCACTGGATTTTAGCAAAAGCCCCAAAGACCCCACTGTGCTTCAAGGGGGTCTAATTCCAAAGCAACACATTGTATTTTAAACCATTCTTATTCCCATCTTTCCCTTTTTTTTTTTCTTTAAAGCTTTTCTGGAATAAAATGCTACTTTTGGACTCAGCCCCAACATTCCTCCAGGCTTTTTTTTCCCACTCTTGTGGTGAGCTGATTACAAGCAGAGCTCCAGTCCTGACCCCAGCATCAATCTGATCCAAGCTGAGGATGCTTCCCAGCATGCAGGGGAAAAATTAGGGAATTGCTGCCCTTTTGCCTTCACCACTTTGATTTCTCACACACAACAGAGAGGACAATAAACCTCAGCCCTTGCATGCTTTTCTGCAGGGAATCAAGAGTTGTCTCTGCTCTTTACTGACTGCCACATAGAATTGTTGTGCTAAAACAGCAGCAGTGCGGAGAAGAGGATAAAAAGCATCAAGATTATCTCAGGTATTAAAATGAACCTGGAAAATGAATGATGAATGCTTAGAAAAGATTGAGGGAACAGAGTTCCAGCAACTGAGACCTTTTAAATGAGCTTGCATTCATGCTTAAAGTTGATTTTTATTCAGTATTTGGGGAAGGGAGGTGTGTGCATGGGAAGGAGGGCAAATGGGATGCAGGTGAGGGAAGGCTTTGGAATTCCTTTGGCAATAACCATTAGGTCCATCCTGGGTGAAATGAGACTCAGAAAAAGGAATGTGTTCATGCCCCAGTGGCATCTGCTTCCCTCTTTTCCAACAATAAATAATCCATGAGGAGACAGGAAGCTGTTAGGAGTGCAATTGCATTTATATTCTCTGAGTAGCACAACAAAATAATGGCCTTTTTGGGGTTTTTTTTTTTAGTGCTGCTGAAATATCAAATCTTTCTGATCTTTTCCCAGGAGGCAAAGTGGATGAGGAAAGTATTTCAGGGAAGGGGAAGACAGACAGGGATTATGGCAGCAAAGAAAGCTAAATTATAGAAATATTATAAAGTTTAGAGGCAATGGAGCTTTGACACTGAGAGGGGAATAAAAGAAAGTGAAAGTGCTCCTGGTCTGCCTTCATCTGCATCCACCTCTCAGTTTAGGGACTGTCTGAATCCTGGGAAAAGCTCAGCTAGCTTTGGATCGCTCTAAGGTTTGCATCAGCTTGGAGCAATTCATCTCAGAGAGCAGAGGAAATCTTGCTTGAGGTGGGAAGGATGAGGAAAGATCTGAATAATTCCAGAAAATGTCCTGGGCTTTATTCCATCTCTGGAATTTTGGGGGAAACATGAAGAGAAGCTGCCTGTGAAATATTCTTTTCTTGTAGAATGATGCATTTAAAATGTCAATGACACTCAATTCCACAATGATTTTTTATATTAGTTATAAAATAGATTTTGTTAGTTATAGAATATGATAAGATCTCAAATGAACTACATGACTTCCTAACTTTTAGAATTAGTCAGGTTTCACAACTCTAACCTCCCTTTTAGGGTGAATCTCCCTCTATTGATGCTCTCTACTTTCAAGTTCATTACTTTTTCCCATGCTTTCAGTAACAGGAGAATAAAATGAATGTTCAAGTGCTTTTTAATACAGCACAGCTCCTTTTCTAGCAGCAGATGTACTTTGTACTTGTCATTTATTTATTTATTTCCTAATTTCTGGAGCTCTACTTCCTGCAAATATACCTATGAGGCTAATTCTTAAAGGAATTAAAATCTGCTTTTAATAAGAGATTCATTGCCATAGTTCCTTCTGTTTTCTCACACACTATAAATTTCTGGCATCCCTTAATTCTCCTGTCCCCAAATCCCTTTTGGTTCAGTCCCTTGCTGGAGAATCCCTGCTGCCTGTCAGATTTGGGGTGTATTTTGTGCTGAATTTGTGGGGTTTCTGCAGTTCTCAGCACCAATGGCAGGGCCTATTCCTGAACTCTGAGTCTCAGCAAGAGACTGGGGCCTGTGGTGAAGCCCTTTTGGGGCAGGGTCCTGTGTCCTCTGGTGCTCCAGTTCATGCCCTGAGGATTTAATAAACGTAATTTGGAAGCAGAAATGAAGCTCTGCCCAGATTTAGAGGGGGTTTGGGGAAACACCAGCATGAGGAACACAAACCAGGTCCTGCAGCATTGGTCACTGTGCCACAGGCTGGTGACAAGAAGGAACAGGCACTGCCCTGAATCCTGACCCCAAATCCAACTAAATAATTGGGGAGGGGATGATGGCAAGGCAAGGAGAAGCCCCAAGTAAACATTAATGCACAGGAGAAAATGGGCTTGGAGGGAACTCTGAGCTGGGTATTGGCACATCTCAGTAGGTGAAGTCATCAGGGAGGGGAGATATTGATACCAGTCTGGATGAATAAAAATTCTCAGTGTGAGTTAAAAAGGCCAAGAGCAGCTGGAAGATTATTATGAAGGAACAGACACCAAAACATGGAGCTATTCTGCTACTGCCAATTAATCAGTGCATTCCCAAAGAACCTCATCCAATTCTCATTCCTCTCCCTCCTCTGCTCTCACCTTTGCAAGAGATGTGCCTAAAACTAGAAAAAGACAGAACAAAGGTGTGGAAGAGATTTCCTACAATTTAGGATTTGTAGTCTGCCACCTTCATGTTGAATAAGGCACCTGAGGTGGGGGAATGTAACTAGGATCAGGAGAATAATTATTCCTTTTACACTTTCGATGCGCAAGTCATGGTTTCTGAGAAGAGAAAACCAGGGTGGAACCCAAGATATTATTATGCACAGAGTTGAAAATAACAGGAAATATTTTCTGCCTGCAAAGTGCTGTCGAGCTGGGAAAGTCATTCCCACAGGGAGAAGCACCAGGAATATGTTCAGGCTAAGAAAAGGTCAAAGATAATCCATAGATATTGGGTTCCTTGATGACTACATAGCACAGCACAGAAAGGAGAGGGAAAATTCCCTCAAGTTTCCCCTTTTCTTGCTCCTTTCGATGGCCAGCAGTGACTGGCCCTCAGTGGAATGCCAGAGAGGATGGACACAGTCCCAGGGAGGCCGCCTGGGAATGATGGCAAAGGAATTTTTGTAAATATGGGGGGTGAAGAAATTTGGAGAAAACTGCTGGGTGTTTCCCCGTGGCAGCTGGGTTTTTGTGCAACCCAGGGAAGTTCCCAGCAGCAGAGAAGAGCTTTGGCTGCTCCTCTGAGTCACTGGAGCCTCTGGGTCTCTCTGCCATGGGGGATTTAAAAACCCAAAACCTTACAGCAGCAAACATGGTCCTCTTGCTCCTTAAAACTTGCACTTAAGCAAAGATGTGATTGTGGACAAGGTCAGGTCAGGTTTGGAGCTCCAGAAACCCCTGTGTCAAAGGGAAAGGCACCAAGGATGTGCACCAGGGAGGAGCTGATGATCAAGGAAAGGAAATTCTGCTGGGAAATACATCAGCCCTGAGCTGCAGATTGATCAGACCCTGGGGGTGGATTTGGATCTCTGCAGAAGGGTTTGAGAGAAACATCCCTGCACTTCCTGCAGTTTTCAAGTTGCAAAGTGCACCCTGGGACAGCACTCGGGGTGTTGGGGTGGCCTCTGCAGTGAGCTGTACTTTGGAGAGGGATAAATGGACTCAGGCCAGCTGGAAAACCCTTTGGCACTCACTCCATCCACACTGGAACCAGACAGGAACTTTTCTCTGGGAATACCTAAATTTTCCATGTGGGTGGAGGTGGTGATATGGGGACCTTAGAGATGCTGGCAGCCCCTTGGAAAGGCATGGAAACCTCTTGGAAAGGCATGGAAACTCTTTGGAAAGGCATGGAAACTTATTGGAAAGGCATGGAAACCTCTTGGAAAGGCATGGAAACCTCTTGGAAAAGCATGGAAACTTCTTGGAAAGACATGATAACTCATTGGAAAGGCCTGGAAGCTCTTTGGAAAGGCCTGGCAGCCGACCCTGTGATAGGATTGTGATGGCACCTTCCTAAGACAACATAAAAGCCTGGAGGTCTCAGCTTGGAGTTACCCTTTCCCTGCTTGCTCTGAAATGTGTTAGAGATTATCTCACTGAAAACAGGAGGGAGGATTTATAGGAGTATGGTGTGTATGGTTTGAGTCAGGCCTTGCAGAAAAATAAAATAAAACCGGCCTGATTTGACCTGATTTTGTTCCAAAACTTGTAATTCTTGCCAATTCAGTGCTCCACGAGGGCTCACATGAGCTCCTTCCTTGCCTTTTCTGGAGGATTCAGCAGATCACTGAGACATTAGGTACCTGTTCCAGTTCAGTTACAAAAGCTGGTCATTCAATAAAAGAAACAGCTCAGAAAAGTGACATTTCTGTCAGCTGTCCCTTCGTGGGCCCTTTCCTACAGACACACTGCACTCAGTCTGGCATGCTCCACAAGGCAAAGCTGATTATTCTGTTCCCCTGTTTGCTGCAACACCTGCTCCTATCAGATCCACACAGACCAAGGTTACTGAACCACAACATTGGCTGTAAAAAGGATTTATTTGTGAACAAGAATTACCTGTCAGGTGAGCTCGTGGCTTCTCTGCGCTGGAAAGTGTGTCTGTCACTGAGAGAAAAGGGGAAAAAATGGTGTGAGGATGTTTGCTGCTGTTCAATAATAAAATCACAGAATATCCTGAGCTGGAATGGACCCACAGGATCACCCAGCCCAGCTCCTGGCCCTGCCCAGACCCCCACCAACCCCACCTGGGCATCCCTGGCAGCGCTGGCCCAACGCTCCTGGAGCTCTGGCAGCCTCGGGGCCGTGCCCATTCCCTGGGGAGCCTGGGCAGTGCCAGCACCCTCTGGGGGAAGAACCTTCCCTAAGTCAGCAAAATATGAGTGGTGAGTGATGCCCATGAGGAAATGTGCAGGCCCTCTCCCTTCTGCAGAGTGGGGAATGATGTGCTGTGATCTCTCACTGACACCTCTGAGGTGATAACATGCAAACGAGGGGGTTTCTCAGAGCTGCTGCAGCACCAGCAGGGCACATTGTGGCTGTGTCCTGAACTGCTGGAGGGCGAACAGAGGGGAAGTGTGAGGAGCACAGGCTCCCAAATCCCTGCTCGTGCTTCAGGGAGTCCCTCTGACCCTGCAGAGTTGTGGGGGAAGCCTGTGCCTGCACAGCTTTGACAGCCCGGCGTTAGAAATGCTCCCATATCACTCTGCCCACAGTTATCTCCCTGCATCTTCTCCCCCAGTGTGCCCGGGCTGGTTTGTCTGGGCGGCATTGGGGTGGTGAGGGCACAGGGCAGTGGGGAGGTGTGCTGGGATTGCAGCACCGGAGGGGAAAGGGTGGCAAACTCACCAGCAGCCACTGCTCGTTGCTTCAGAAAGTGAGAGTCCCTCTCCTCTGTGACCTGCAGGGGACAGTGACAGGAGTCAGCTCAGAGGGTCTTGTATGAATTATCCCAGAACATGAACAGCAGCAGTAACTTCAGTGAATTCAGATGGAGCATTTTGGCAAAAAGGTGAGCCCTGACACGTCTTTGCTTCACTGCAAAGCATTTCTGCTGTTGGTTTAGAACTGCCTTCATCTCTGCCAGGGTTCCAGGACCCTGGGGGAGGTTTTTTAGATTCTGAGCTGGACAAGCCCTTGGCACAGCTGGGAGAGCAGCAGCAGAGAGGCCAGCGTGACCCAGCCACGCGGAGATGGCGACTGTCCAGCACTGCTGCTTGGAGCTTCTCCTGCCCTTAACCTGCCCTCAATCCAGGCACAGCAAGCAGAGCAGAGTGAGAGATTCTCCTCAAGGCAGGGCAGGTCTGAGCCTTTACAGGAGCAAAGGCTCTCTACAACACCAGCAGAGAGACAGAGGTGGATCAGCTCCACCTGCCTTTTGTCCTGCACCCGGACTAAGCCTGTTCCTTGGGTCTGTGTGGAATTTTGGGGGACCTCCTGGGGAGGCAGGAGCCGAGCAGAGCCGAGGGAGCAGCTGCAGGGTGAGCTCTGCTGCTCAGAGCCTGCTCTGGGGAAGGCTTATCCTTCCTCTCCTCTGCAATTCCCTTGTGGAGCTGGGCACTCCCATTCCCCCCGGGCAGGACATGGCCCTGGGCCCTGCCCTGCCGCCACTGAGCTCCAGCAGCTCCGGGGGACTGTGCCTGTCACACCGTGCCCTGAGTCACCTGCTGCTCCCGAGTCACCTGAGTCACCTGCTGCGCCTCCTGAGCCACCTGGGCATGGCACGGCCAGGGCTGCGCACCCTGGCAGCTCCAGAGGGAGCATGCTGGGGGTGCTGGGGGTGCTGGGGGATGCTGGGGGTGCTGGGGTATGTTGGACGAGGCTGGGGATGCTGTGAGATGGTCGGGGGTGCTGGGGATGTTGGGGGATGCTGGGGGATGCTGTGGGATGCTGGGGGATGCTGGGGGATGTTGTGGGATGCTGGGGATGCTGGGGGAGGCTGGGGGATGCTGGGGGATGTTGTGGGATGCTGGGGATGCTGTGGGATGACGGGGGATGCTGGGGGGTGCTGGGGATGCTGGGAGATGCTGGGACATGTTGTGGGATGCTGTGGGATGCTGTGGGATGCTGGGGGATGCTGTGGGAGGCTGGGGGATGCTGGGGGGTGCTGTGGGAGGCTGGGGGATGCTGGGGGATGTTGTGGGATGCTGGGGATGCTGTGGGATGATGGGGGATGCTGTGGGATGCTGGGGGATGTTGTGGGATGCTGGGGATGCTGTGGGATGATGGGGGATGCTGGGGGGTGCTGTGGGAGGCTGGGGGATGCTGGGGGGTGCTGTGGGAGGCTGGGGGATGCTGGGGGATGTTGTGGGATGCTGGGGATGCTGTGGGATGATGGGGGATGCTGGGAGATGCTGGGAGATGTTGTGGGATGCTGGGGATGCTGTGGGATGCTGGGGGATGCTGTGGGATGCTGGGGGATGTTGTGGGATGCTGGGGATGCTGTGGGATGCTGGGGGATGCTGGGGGAGGCTGAGGGATGCTGGGGGATGTTGTGGGATGCTGAGGATGCTGTGGGAGGCTGGGGGATGCTGGGGGATGTTGTGGGAGGCTGGGGGATGCTGGGGGGTGCTGTGGGAGGCTGGGGGATGCTGGGGGGTGCTGGGGATTCTGGGGATGCTGGGGACAGTGCAGGATGCTGTGGGGTGCTGGGGGATTCTGGGCATGGTGGGGTATGCTGCCTCTGCATCCAGCCTCACAGGGCTGTGAGGAGCAGCCCTTGGAGAAGCCTGGGTTGTGCTGACCCTCAGGGCTGACCCACAGGATTGACCCTCAGGGCTGACCTCAGAGCTGTCAGGAACCCCCATCCCAGAGCATCTTTCAGGAGCACACAGGGCTGGCACGGTGTGTTTTACGGACAGACACCAACACCACACTGAATAAACTAAACTGAATAAACTGAATAAACTAAATAAACCACCCCTGGTCAGCTCATAGCAAAGTATTTGAGGCACTTTGCCCAAAAAAAAAAAAAAAGGAAACAATATCAATATCTAGATGCTTCTGCTGGCTGTGTCTCACACAGCTTCAAACACTGCAGGAGAAGGAGAAAATAGATAATTTATATTGGCTGGGGAAGGGGAATGTTTGTGGAAGAAGAGTCAGCCTGCCTGGGGTTGGGGGCTGCTGGCCGCTCCAGGAAACCCAAAAATAGTTTAATGTTTTACTGGAAGTAAACATCCGTGTGCTCCTGCAGAAAACAGCCATTTCTAAAATAGCTGCTCCAGTGTGGTGGGTAAAAAATGAAGAAGGAAAACAGTAGGAAAATTCTCTATTTTTTTTTTTCAGCCTCCTGGCAGAGTCTGGTGTGAACTTCCAGTGTGGGGCTGAGGGAAAATTGATGCTGTGCTGTCCAGCAGATTTCTGAGCCTTTCACTGTGTGTGAGGAGTTTCAAAGTGCTGCTTTCTGTGGTGACTAACCATGAGTGCCCTGTTGATGTGACTCAGACACAGCCTGGTGACTTTGTCCCTGCCCTGGTGGGAAGCACAAGGTCAGAATTAAGGATTTCCCTCACAGTCCCCTGGCTTTCAGCCAGGTGTATTCACCTAGGAGTATATTTACACATTCCCTGTGTGGCATTTCTTACCTATTACACAAGTGACTAATTCTCAGTAGTGATCCTATTCTCTAAGGATTCTGCAGCCAGGGAAAAAAAATCAATCCCAAACCTATATTTAAGAATGTAACTTCTGTGGAACTGTTTACACACTTGAAGCTTAACTTCTACTGAAGTTCCTTGTATAAACTTGGATGTTGCAATCCAAACAGAGGTGGCAGGAAAATGGGAAGGAGAGCAAGAAGAATTCTGCTTCTTTATAAAAGATAACAAAAAGGTTTTGTTTAAACCTAAATTTACTTGTTTCCTAAGAAATCCAGCTGGAAACTCCAGGGGCAGGAGCTGCATTCAGAGATGCTGAAAGACAGAGCAGACGAGCAAGGGGACACAGCAAGGTGTGAAATTATTCTGTTGCTGGGCAAAGGTATGGCTGTTATTTTTTTACCTAATTGTGCTATCTCATAAAGGTGTAAATATAAATACAAATCTCCTACAGAAGATGCTTTAGCAGTAGCAATGCTGTGTAATGACCAGGTATCACAAATTCTTGTTCTGAATAGGCACAGATACTGTGCATTGATGGGGAGGGAGCACTGAGACAATAGAGAGAACATTCACACAATCAGTGCTTTTCTCTCTTTTCCCTTTCTTGCTCAGCTGCGGTTCTGAAAAGTTCACAGCTTCAGTTTTCCCTTTGGTTACTGTGGAGAGCCCAACCACTGAGTGATGTTGAAAATCCCACCTTGAGCTGACTCACAGATATTTGGACAGGCAGCTCCAATGACCCTGGGGATTGCTGTGTGCAGAACACTTCTGGTACCACAAATGTCCAAAAAGCCCTGGTGCATTTATATCCAGGTATTGCTAAGCCCAAAAAGAAGGATTGCTGTCCAATGGCATGGCAAGAGCAGCTGGCACTGCAGGCAGAGGGACTGGTAAGCAGAAAAGCCCCAGCTCCTCCATGCACTCCATTTCCAGCACCGCTTCACAGGGAGGATCTCTGCAGGCCATCTGCAGTACATAAACCCAATCTTTTCTAACTCCCGAGATGCTGCATGGCCTGGGCTGGGAATTTTTGGCAGCAAGCCAGTAAAAACTGGCTTCAATCAGAACATTTTACTGCCCAGTGGAATGCTGTACCCAAGGCATGTGCCCACAAGGAACATCTGCATCCAGCAGCAGTGGCCAGGCAGGGATTTAACTGGTGCTGGCTTTGGAAGGGGAATCCCAACACCTGGGTCCATCCAGGTGTGCTTGCTGGTCCTCCCCAGGCATTTCTCCTTCCCCAAAGATCAGGAAGCCTTTTGAGGTTCTCCTTCCTTTGTGGGCAGGCCATGAGGGCAGATCTCTCCTGGGATTTGTTGCCAGCTTTCCGGCAGGATCCAGGTGGAGTCTGGGATTTTCCAGTTCCTCCTGCTCTGCAGCAGGTCCCTTCTCCACTGCCAGCTGACATGGCACAGACCTGGCACACAGCTGCACATCCAACCCCTGGGACAGGGTTTGGAATTCCTCGTTATGCTTCCTGTGGCCCTGATGTGCCAAGGATGCCATGAAAAATAAACCCAAATACCAACTTCTCCAGGCCACAGGACTTGATGCTTCACTGAGTGGGATGCTAAGGCAGCCAGAGCTGCTCTCCTGTGCCATTCCATTGATGGTTTTGGGAACTCAGCCCGAAACTTGGTTTCCCTTTGAGGAAGGATGGCCCTTTCTCCAGCAGGGTACCACTATGGCCTTAATATAGATTTTCTGCTATTAACACAAGTCACGTGTTCTGGTTTGAAAAACCCTTTTTCCTCTCCTCACTCTGGACTGAAGCACAAAATAAAGTAATTTCTCTTTCCCAAAGGAGCAGTGGATGGAGCCTGGCAGCTGTCCAGGGAAAACCATCACCAGACTGCATTATTCATTCAAGATGCATCACACCATGACACACAGAGAACACTGGTGGCCCACACATGTTGCTGTAATGATATAACTTGCTCTCCTTTTTCCTGAAACGGACATTTCCAGTGAAAGAGATGAGTTTGCATCCCTTCAGAGGCACCAAGTGACACCACGTGCACCCACGGTGAGGCAGGGATGACCAACTTGCCTCGCCCTGCGGGCAGCTTGCCCAGGGACACTCCCCTGTTGCACAAACCTTCCCAGGCTTCCCTTCTCCTCCTTGCTCCAGGAAGGACTCAGGAATTCACTCCATCTGCTCCTCGCCTGCTGAGTCCCTCCCTCCTCCCAGGACTGTCCCCAGAGCACTCGAAGGTGACAATCGTGTGTGGGCAGAGCTCTGTGGGGCAACCAGAGGACTCCTTCCGTGGGCTGCAAGGGTCAGGAGGCCAATACTCATCTGGGGAAAACTCAGGGCTGCCCACTCATCCCACAGTGCCCAGGGCACCCACACCCCAAAACCAGAGCTCCAGAGAGCTCTGCCACTCGTGGCTGGTCCTAAAAGTCCTGATCCGAGCTGTCAATGGGGCACATGAGGACGGAGCCATTTAGCAAACTTTGAATGCAGAAGGAAATGCAAAAAGACATTTTCCTGAGAGCTTTTATGCCCAGAAATATTCCCAGGGACTGAACCAGCCTGAACCTGCAGGCTCCTGGGGGATATGGCTCCTTGGGGCATCCAGAGCCAGCCACACGGGTAGAGACATCCACCCCTCTGTGCTGTCCTGCTGGACACCACCGATGAGCACAGAGAGCAGCAGAGTGAATGAAACATCGGGAACAGGCAGGGCCCAGCTGAGGTGCAGCTCCTCCCACAGCACCCAGGGCACCCCGCCAGCCCCAGTGACCTTCCTCTTCCTCCCTGGGACTCACAGAGGTTGTAACTCATCTGATCACCTCGTAACATCATTGTGGAAATATGATGTGTTCCTAAGTGGGAGCAGGTGCATGGGAATGCACACCAGCATTGCAATTCCGACCGTTTACATTGTGCTCTTCCTCTTAAGAAGCCAAACCCACTCATAAAAAAACCCTTTTCTCTGCTAACCCTGACAATAGGGTCACGATCCAGGAACGCATTGGATTGATTAAAGAAGTTAACACTTTATTCTTCTGCTCCAAGATTTCAAGACTGAACTGTTCTTCTCTCGTGGGACACAAACAAACCCAGAGCATCAGCAGAGGATGCCCAAAGCACCTTGTGAATTTTACCCCCAACCTTGAGTAGCACCCAGCTTTCCAAGCTCCTCCACGTTCAGCCTCTGCTCTGCTGTAATTCCACATTTCTGGAACTGAAGGCCTCCAGATCCTCTCAGATCATGCCCAGCCCCTGAAGCAACCTGTGCTCTGGCACCTGCAGGTAGGGCAGCCTGGGTTTCTACAGCTGGAACCGACGGCAATGACACAGTCACGGCAGCATCACAGCTCATACCCTCAAGGAATTGCCAGATTTAACAACCCGAGGGGCTGCACCAGGTTAGAGCCAGGTCAGACAGAGGATGCTGCACCCTGAGCTTGGCATCCCCCGGGCAGAGCAGCCTCGGGGACACAGCGGGGCCAGCACAGCCCTGGGAGCCACCAGCAGAGGCGCAGCCGCGGCTCTCACCCTCCCTAAACATCCCTGGGCTAAACGTGAGCCAGGTGACAAACCTGCCTTCGAGGCCACTGAAAACCAACCCCCCTTTCTGAGGCCCTCAATCCTGCTGATTAACTGTGGAATTTCAGTCCTGAAGCTAAAATTCAAAGCTTAATTCATCAGACCTACAGCATGAGGTGTTCCTGCTGAACTCACGGCTTCCCGTGGGAATAAGCACTTGCAGGACGAATGGAGCAGCATGGAAGAGGGTTGGAAGCAGCAGAGCAGAAGTTTGTACAGCTGTGAGTAAAGTGAAAGTAGCTGTCTGGCAAAGGAGAAGAGCTGAGAAGAGCCCTGGACTGAGAGAGAGTTTTAGTGGAGAGTTAAAAACGATGCAAAGTTTAGGGTTAGACTCTCTTAACTGTCTCAAAAATCGGATCTCCGCAGAAGTTCACATTAATAAAAATTAATTATCCACCAGAGCTGTAGCTGTCAGCCCAGTGACGGGTGACTGACCCACTGACATCAGCAGATCTTCCTGAAATCAGACACGGAGAGGGGAAGCCACAGATTTAACCCAAAAGAAGGGAGGGAAATGACCCATAGCATCAAAAATCTGGCAGAAATCAGTGCACAGACAGTGATTTTCACCAAGCAGTGATTTTTTAAGCATTCCCTGCGGCACAGCAATAAAAGTTTTAAAGTCATGTACTCCTGAAACCAGACAATGCAAGGGGAAGCCACAGATTTAACCCAAAAGGAGGGAAATGAACCATAGCAAAAATCTGGCAGAAATCAGTGCACAGACAGTGATTTTCACCAAGCAGTGATTTTATAAAGCATTCCCTGCCGCACAGCAATAAAAGTGTCAAAGCCATGTACTCTGCTTGTGACCCCAGTGAAAGTGAGGAACCGTTAGTTAAAAAGAACGAGCAATAATTAGATTTATCCTCAGGGTGAGGAAGAAGGAATGCAACAGCGAGCCTCAGACGTGCCCTCGAACACGCGAAATTCATCAAGAGCACTAAAAGCACTCCACAGCGGCTCCGCTCGGAGGCGCGGACGGGGACTCAGGTGCGCCCGTGCCTTACCTGGCTGCCGCAGGAGCTGGGCGCTCGCAGGTTCCCGACCAGCAGGTAGGCAGTGGGCAGCATGAGCAGCAGCACGGCCAGCAGGCAGAGCAGCAGCGCGCAGCGGATCCTCCTGAGATCCTGGCGGAGGCGCATCCCGGCGCCGTGCCCGCTGCCGGCAGCCTCCGCGCCCATCTCCACCGCGCTCGCCATGGCAGCAGCGCCGGGCTCGTCCTGCGAGGGAGCCGGGCACCGCCAAACCTCCAGTGGCGCCTGCCCTGCATGGAGACCCCCATTAAATAAGAGCTGTCCCGAGTGTGGGAAGGCACCGGCGCGCACACCCTCCCTCCCTCCCGAGGAATGCGCCGCCTACAATAGAAACCCGGCAGGAGCAGCGGGAGCGCTCCCCGCGCTGCCGGGGCCGGCTCCTGCCTCCGACCGCTCCTGCTCCCCCCGCTCCCTGCAGGAGGAAGCCAGGAAAGTCCCGGTGGGCGGAACCAGGATCAACCCTCCTGCTGCTGCTGCTGCTGCCGGGCTGCATCGGCTCCGCAAGATTTTTCGCCTGGCAGAGGGAACGTGAAACCGATGGGAGTGAAAGTGAGAAGCAGGGGGAGAGCGAGAGGCAGAGGCGAGCGCAGCCCGGCAGTTTCTTCTTTCCCAGAGAAAGGGGAAGAGGCTTTTGGGGAAGGTGAGATGACAGGAAGCAAGTGACCCCAAAGAACGGGCCCGGTTCTCTGAAGTGTTGCTTCATCCCCTCATTTTAGCAGAATTCACAAGAGGCTTCCCGTTGCTCAATGTGCACCTTTTGCACCAAACCGTCGGGGCTTAGGCCCAAAATTGGATGTTTGTCTGCAATGGGGCTCATCTTCTCCCAAATCATCTTAATTAAAAATCTTAACAAAATGTTGTGCTCTCACAGGAGTCTGTTATTGCTGCTTGTACAAGTGTGATTTTACTGTACTTGAGGGAAAATGATGTCAGTGTTACTTGGCTGGCAGCTGCTATCCCTGACAGCAGAGAGGGGCTGCAGCCTGTGGAGATCCTCTGGAGCTGGTCAGCAGCACAGCCGGGAGAAACAAGCTCTGCTGGCAGCCGATGTCCCGCTGGAAGGGATTCCTGTATCCCAGGAAAGTTCCTTCCTTGCTCCCTGCCACTCTGCAGCAGCCCACCCTCCCCAAGGAAATCCATTCATTTAGGAAGGGCTTGGCATGCAGATGTTGCCATTTAGACTTGCCCAGACTGTTGAAAATGGATTTTTTTTTTTTTTTTGTCCCCAGGAAAATTCTCATTAAAACAGGAACTTTCATTGAGGTGTATGTGAACACACAGTGATGTGCAGGAACTTCTCCATTTTCCCTGGGTAGAGAAACAGGCTGGAAACTTCAACACTATTTTTAGTGAGAGAGATTTGGTTCCCCCCACCTCCCCATGAAAAGCTTCTCAGATTTAGGCTTTTAAAAAATAAGATCAAAGAAAGAAAACTATTTTTTCATGTCCCAGGCTGTCTATAATATCCCTTTCCCTCACAAAAATTTACCCAGCTCTTCTCATTTCAATGACATGGAAAAAAATCTTCCAATTGCAATAGTTGGGTGCAGCTCTTGATGCAGAGCTCCAAGTCATGCTCTGAGCAGAACATGTGGTTTGGTCCGCAAGGCTGATTGAGGCTGCCAGCAGCAAGAAGGGGATCCTTGCCAGCAGAGCAGAGAGGGAAGAGACCAGGGAAAGAGAAAGTAGAAAAGAGTAAGCAAGAAATAGTGAAAAGCAGGAGGTTTAGGGAGATAAGAGAGAATCCTGGAATGGTTTGGGTTGGAAGGGATCTTAAAGGTCCTCTAGTTCCACACCCTGCCATGGGCAGGGACACCTCCCACTGTCCCAGGCTGCTCCCAGCCCTGTCCAGCCTGGCCTTGGGCACTGCCAGGGATCCAGGGGCAGCCACAGCTGCTCTGGGCACCCTGTGCCAGGGCCTGCCCACCCTCCCAGGGAACGATTCCTAATTCCCAGTATCCCATCCATCCCTGCCCTCTGGCAGTTTGCTGCTATGGTCCCTTGTCTTGTCACTCCAGGCCCCAGGACAGTCTCTCTCCATCTTTCCTGTACCTCCAGGCTCTGCAAGGCCACTGAGGTCACCCCAAAGCTTCTCCTCTCCAGGTGAACAATCCCAGCTGTGCCAGCCTGTCCTCCCAGCAGAGCTGTTCCATCCCTCTGATCCCCCTGGTGCCTCCTCTGGATCTCTCCAGCAGCCCCAGCTCCTCCCTGTGCTGGGCCAGGGCAGGGGCAGCTCTGCAGGTGGGGTCTCACCTGAGCACAGGGCACAGGGGCACAATCCCCCTGCCCTGCTGCCCACGCTGGGCTCAGCCCAGGGCAGGGGGTTCAGGGCTGGCTCCTGCCCAGCTCCTCACCCAGCACAGCTTTGTAAAACACCAAAGGCTGCGTGCTCCAATCCCAGCCAAACCACATCGCTCCTGTCAGACCTTAGACAAGTGACTGACTCCGTTTCCTTCCTTAATTCACTGTTTGTTTTCATTTCGACTGTAAAACCTTGGGGACAAGGACTGCTGTCTGCTTTTACAGAGCCCAGATCTCATTTCAGGGTAGGTGTGGCTCCATTTATCCTCACATGAAACTCTTCCGTGTGTTCCTGTGAAGTGCTGTGTAGACAAGTGATTTTTTTAACCTTTCTTTTTTCCTTTGGGGTCCCAGTTGCATATTCTAGGGCAAAATACTAAAAAAAACCCCAATACTAATATTTTGACCACGATTGTCAAAGTTAATTTTCTCTTCATTGTGAGTGCTACAAAAAGCTGAAAATAGATTCAAAGCATGAGTCTTGCCAGCAGACGGACCCAGATATCTCCAGGGAAAACCAAGAGTTTATTTTTATTTTATTTGCCAAGCATTTCCAGGGTAGCCAGCTCTGAGTTATAACAGCTTGTGAGAACTTTTATTGCCTCAGCCTTCTTGCAGCAGTGCCCTGCAAATCTTTGGCTGGAAGAGGAGGAGCAGCCGGAGCCTCTTGAGATGAGCTGGGAACAGGCGGATGCTCTGCCCCTGGCACGGAGGCTGAGCTGAGAATTTGCTCTTAAAGATCCCAAGATAGGTAGGAGAAATTTTTCTCCTGTGCAGACAAGTGTGCCAGGCAGAGAGGAGCCTGGTGCTTGCAAGGAAAGGACTCTGCAAGGCAGCTCTGGAGCTGCCAGGAGAAACCCAGCACTGGGCTGCACTGGGATGCACTGGGATGCTCTGGGATGCACTGGGCTGCACTGGGATGCACTGGGATGCTCTAAGATGCACTGGGATGCACTGGGATGTTCTGGGATGCTCTGGGATGCACTGGGATGCTCTGGGATGCACTGGGCTGCACTGGGATGCACTGGGCTGCACTGGGCTCTACTGGGATGCACTGGGATGCTCTGGGATGCTCTGGGCTGCACTGGGATGCACTGGGATGCTCTAAGATGCACTGGGATGCACTGGGATGTTCTGGGATGCTCTGGGATGCACTGGGATGCTCTGGGATGTGCTGGGCTGCACTGGGATGTTCCCCAGCCATCCCTGGCTGCACGACAGGGAATGGGGACCCTGGGGAAGCTCCACAGTCTCATCCTTCCTGTGAAGGGCTCTGGATCAGGGCAGTCAGGGCACGGACAGGGAAGGTCCTGCTCAGCTGCCAGTCATGTCACATCATGTCACATCATGCCATGCTTCACATGTCTCTTGCTGCTCCCCATTTGTCCCCAGCTCCTCTCTCAGCCCAGACTGTTGCGCAAATTCTCCGGCTCTTGTCAGACATGTCCCAGCCTGTGATCCTTGAGTAGTTTCTACTGATTAGAGAAATCTGCAGGGGTTATCAACTGCTGCTGCAGCTCAACGAGCTTTAAAGTGGGCAGATGTTCTGCTGGGGAGTCACTTTGGGGCTCAGAGATGTTTTTGAAGAGCTGAAAAAGTATGAAAGGAATTAGGGATCCAAAGAAAACAGCTTGGCACTGGAGCATGTCACTGCTGTGCTGCTGAGTTTTCTCTGCTGCCTGAAGTGTTTTTTGTTCTCCCTGCATGTTTGTGCGTGATGTGTCTGAGAGCATTTTGTCTGAGGACAAGCTGGATCACATCTAGAATGAGGAGAGAGAAGTGCACAGGGATGGTCTGACAGCTGTTCCTGTCTTTAGCATGAAAAATTCTCATTATACTGAATCTTTATTCATTCCTTGTGTACATCAGGTAGTGGCTGTGCTCAGTTTTTGGGCTCATCATGACAAGAAGGACACTGGAGCATGTCCAGTGAAGGGAACAGAGCTGGGGAAGGGGCTGGAGCCCCAGGAGAGGCTGAGGGAGCTGGAAAAGGGCTCAGCCTGGAGAAAATGAGGCTCAGGGGGGACCTTGTGGCTCTGCACAACTCCTGACAGGAGGGGACAGCCGGAGGGATCAGGCTCCAGTCCCTTGATAATAAATGACAGAAAAAGAGAAAAGCCCTCTGCCAGGGGAGGCTTAGGTTGGATATTAGGAGGAATTTCTTCACTGAAAAGATTATCAAGCCCTGGCACAGACTTCCCAGGGCTGTAGGTGGTGTCACCATCTCTGAAGGGATTTAAAACCCATGTAGATGTGGCACCTGGGGACATGGGGCAGTGGTGGCCTTGGCAGTGCTGGGGGAATGGTTGGACTCGCTGACCTTGGAGGTCTTCTCCAAGCTAAACAGTTTTATAGTTGGATGACTCTATGTCTGTCTTTTAAGTTTTGAAGATTGCACTGAGTGTGGAGAAAAAATACTTGAGCATTCAAAGCCCATTTCACAGATTTTCTGAGGGTTTTCGAAGTGATTTTTCTTCACTTTGTGGGGAATGCTTCAAGTTTTATTTGCATCACCATTTCTGCTGAATCCTGAGAGACTGCCCACAGAAAGACAAAGCACAGAGGATCCCTCAGCTGGGAGGAGAGGGGAAATCAGGGTGTGAATTTGCTCCCCTTGATCTCATAATTTCCTTCCTGCTTGGCACTTGCTTGGATCATCTGGAGTCTCCCACCAGAGGCTCCACGTGCCAGAGGTGCAGCAGGACTGGAGGGGAGGCAGAGGGGTGGGAGGGCTCCTCTTGGCATGATCAGCTCTTGGGATGTCTGTGGAAGGGTTTTCTCATGGGCACGGGCAGGTGATAGGCTGTGTCCCAAAGGGCTTTCCAGGTCACTCCTGGCCCTTGCACAACTCCTGACCCCCAGTGAGCAGAAGTAGGGCAAACCCTGCTGCTGTGTGGAAACATCACCCAGTCAGACTGGGTTTGCCAGCCGGCAGGAGATGGGGACCAGCTCCTCAAACGCCCCTGGCCATGGGATGTCATCCCATGTCCCATCTTATGTCATCCACATAGGACGGGAAGGAGTGGGAGGTGCGGGATGGTTCCCCACCTCACCGCCGTGTCCCTCCTGTGACCTCCCAGCTCTGAGCTGCTGCACGGCTCCTCCTGCCACCACTCTTCTCTCCCACGCACCCGAGTGAGCCCTGGGCTAGGCTGGGCGCTGCCGAGGTGGCAGGAGCTGGCAGGAACGTCATGGCCCAAAGGGATGCTGCTCCCATAAGTCCTTGGCTCCAGCCTGTGGCTGTGGAGGAGGCAGGGGCTGTGGGATGGCAGCTGAGCCATTCCAGGGACTCTGAGAAAGCCTTACACCTGGCCTGTCCCCTCGCGTGTGCTGTGGGAAGAGAGAATGACAGGGTCGGCCTGGAATTCCGGTATTTAGAGTGGTGCACTGGACATAGCTTTTGCTTTTGCTGGAGCTTTGCAAGAGAGTTTTGTGCTGTCAGGCCCAGATTGGCTGGACATTTCCCCATCCATTCCAGCCCCAGGAAGCTGGCTCTGTAAGTGCTCCCTCCATGGGCTAGGGCTTTGTTCCCCTCCTGGCTGTCCCCAGCAAATGCTCCAGCGAGGTGGAGCCTTGACTCTGCCCCAGCCTCCCTGCTCTACGAGCCTGGGTGTCCATCAGCAGCAAACCACAGCTGACTGCTGTTCTGTGGATGTCCAGGGGTTGCTGAGGATACACAGACCAGCATCAGGGAGCCGTGGTTCTACGTGACAAACACAGAGACAGAAAATCTGGTTGTACAATGCAGTGAGTGGTGATTCCGTAGAAAGGATTGTATGGCGTGGAAGGATGACTTGTTCACTGTCTTCCTTGCACACGTCACAGCTGGGCACAGCTGGACTTTCCCTTTCCCTCCTTTGGGAGTGATGCAGCCCAGAGCTGGACTGAATGAGCAATGGGATCTTGCAGCTTGCTGGCTCCAGACTCCGAATTTCCCGAGCACAGCAGTGCTGACATAGTCTGAGCTCATGGTCACAGCCTGCAGTGCTCTGAAACACTTCAGCTCTTGAGCTCAGTCTGCCAAAGCTTTGTTTCCCTTTTAGCATTGGCCTTCAAGTTTTAGGCTGCTGTTGCCATGTGAAGTGAATGCTGTAAAAACCCAGAGGGTGGGAATTGTGTTCTTTCCCTGAAGGGATGCCCCATGCTCCCCCAGACAAAGCCTGCTGCTCCCATAGGCACCAAGTCTGCCAACACACCCCCAGGCATGGCTGGAGTGCCAAGTGGCACAGCCTTGTGCCATCTGGGCAAAGGAGCCAGAGGTGAGCACAGCCAGGGTGCCATTCCTGTGCTCCTGCTCCCCAAAACCACAGGGCATCAAACCAGGGTGCCATTCCTGTGCTCCTGATCCCCAGAACCACAGGACATCCAGCCAGGGTGCCATTCCTGTGCTCCTGCTCCCCAAAACCACAGGACATCCAGCCAGGGTGCCATTCCTGTGCTCCTCCTCCCCAAAACCACAGGGCATCAAACCAGGGTGCCATTCCTGTGCTCCTCCTCCCCAAAACCACAGGGCATCAAACCAGGGTGCCATTCCTGTGCTCCTGCTCCCCAAAACCACAGGACATCCAGCCAGGGTGCCATTCCTGTGCTCCTGCTCCCCAAAACCACAGGGCATCAAACCAGGGTGCCATTCCTGTGCTCCTCCTCCCCAAAACCACAGGACATCAAACCAGGGTGCCATTCCTGTGCTCCTGCTCCCCAAAACCACAGGGCATCAAACCAGGGTGCCATTCCTGTGCTCCTGCTCCCCAAAACCACAGGACATCCAGCCAGGGTGCCATCCCCATGTTCCTGTTCCCCAAAACCACAGGGTGAAACATAAACTTTAAGGGATTTAGAGATTTTAGAGGACCTAAGATTTTAGTTAGAGATAAGCCTTACTAGAGTTAATTAAAACAAATGAGTAGGCCTTGATGAAGTTAAGAGTTAGTAGTTAACTAATAATTGATTGCTTGTCAACCCAATGTTTAGTTAGCTGGGTTTATAATGAAGAATATAGAAACTGACAAATAGCTTTTAGGAACATAAGACATTTGTGGGCCTCCTCTGTTCTGAAACCAATGGAAGACAGGGAATGGGAGCTCTACCAAGGTTTATTTGTCATATTTGCATTGAAAAGGTATAAAGGTCAGAATGAGGAAGACTTCATTTACTTCCTCATTTTGGGACCCCTCCCCATGAAAGAGGCCACCAACCCATTTCAAGGAACAAACTACACATGCTTAATAGCTTTTGAAATTATTAGCATATGAAGCGAGGAATGGGATGTACCAAAATTATGAACATGTATTTGTATTTTGGGTATTCAATATGTGTATGGATAAAAGGACTCTGTAATCATTTGAAATGTGCGGTGTGTATTTGGGAGCTATCTGTTGCCCTGATTTCTTAGGATTTTCTAAAGCCTTCTGGATTTACATTCTTGTAAGGAACTTTCTCACGCAACTTTCTGTAAACAACCTATTGTTTTGCATTCTTTCATAGAGGTGGAGAAATTTGATGGACTGGTAGTTTGTCCAGTGTCGTTGGAGAGGTGGCACATTCACCCTCCAATCCACTGGCACCTTTTGAGAGCTATAAATGATTGGAGTCAGAAGAAATAAATTAGTCTCTTCATCGTGACCAAAGCTGTGGTGCGTTGTTTTTCATTGTGTCCTCAGGTGACAGCTATCCTGTACGCTGCCCGACGTCGCAATAAACATACACTTTCTAACTTTAAACTGTTAGAGAGTTTTTGTCGGTCACAGCTGGATCTCGGTACTAGATCAATATCCATATTTCTTTAATAAATCAAGGGCATCACCAAATCCTGCAGGAACCTTTTCACAGGAGGTCCAAAATTCAGAAGCAAACCCCAGATGGTTCCTCACAGATCAATGAGAAAGGATTGTTTGCATGACGAAATGGAGACTTATGGATTTTCTCAAGTTCATCATGGAAAGTTTGTGTCAGACCCAAACCTTTTCTGCTGTATTTCTGAGTTAGCTGCAGCCTTTGTCCAGTGTGTTTAAAAACCCACTCACAAAGGAAAATGTTGACACGTCAGGCTTTGCTCAGGAAGCAGAGAGGTGGCTGTGGAGGCACAGACGGAATGACTCTGCTAAAGCAGAGCCCTCTGACAAAGTGCACGGACTGTGAAATCCAGACACTTAATCCTTGTGCTCTGGGAAACACATAATTGTGGTGAAAACGAGGGCTCCCAATGCATCAGTCACTCTGATCACACCTGGCCACATTCCAGGTCCAGGCCCTGGCCAAGGACAGAGTCAGGAAAGAGAAATCAGCACAAATTTTTGTCAGGACCTCGCTGTCCTTCTGTGCATGTGAAAAGACAGCAAACTTTGGTTTTCACATCTGGGAGCAATTAATGACTTCCCATGTGCCAATGATTTCCTGGCACTGATCTGGCCATGGTTTTCCCTTGAAATGAGCAATATCATGGGTTTATTCCTCGTTCAGCCATCCCTTGCCACACTTCTGCTATCACGTAATTTGCCCTTTTGTGCCACTCTGTAATAGCTTTATGGCTTGCTTTGTCAGAGGCTTTATGGATCATTTCCCATTGGGTAAATAAACAAAGACAAGGCCAGTGGCCTCCACTGGGATTAATTTCAGAGTTCTCCTTCCCAATAGCTCACCCAGGAGAAGCACCTGAACTCTTGTGAGTATTGTGATGTGCTGATCTGTCTACAAAAGTTGTTTGTGAGTGTGGTGATACCAAGAAAGTCCTTGTTGTGCGGAGAGAATGCAATTAATAATTCAGTTAATTACAATTAATTGAATGCAATTAATAACTGTACAGGAAGAAACCCAGTGCCCTCCTGCTCTCTCTGGTTCTGGGCAGGATGCCCAGCCCTGAGCAGACCAGGATTTTACAGCTGATGTTACAGTTTGGTTCACACTGAATGAACACCAGATGAACTCACACAGAAATTTTATCATCGGCCTTCACTGCCAGGTGTTTATGGCCACCATCACCTGAACCAATTAAATTCATAGAATCAAAGAATTCCAGACTTATTTTGTTTGAGGAACCTTAAATATGATCAAATTCCATCCCCCCCGCCATGGCCAGGGACACCTTCCACAACCTCAGATTGCTCCAAGCCACATCCCACACTTCCTGAGACGGGACATCCACAACTTCTCTGGGCAACCCATTCCAGTGATGCCACCTAGGCTGCCCTAGAACAGAGACTGGAAGGAATTAAAGAATAAAGTAGGGATTTATTAAAAGGCCTCCATGGATCCGCCTTGGGCAGCACAAGAGCCCAGCCAGGGCTGCACCCAAGGTGAACCCAAATGGTCCCAAAATGCACGAGCGCTCCCGGGGGCTCTCACTGTGATCAGCTCTGCTCCATTGGCACATTGCAGTTCATTGTCCAGTTCCAGCTCCAGCCCATGCAGTCCCATCCTGCTTGTTTTTCTCTCTCCAGCCCACGTTGTTTGTGCTCCTGGGCCTGAGATTTGGATCATTTGTCCTTGGTGCCCAGCTGGAGAAGGAATTGTTTTGTCTCCCTGCTCTGTGCAGAGAGCTCACCATCCCCTCATGTGAATCCTAGACTTACACAGTAAAGTAGCACAGAATGTGAAAAATAGAAAAACTCAAACCTGAGGCATCACCAGTGCCTCATCACCCTCACAGTAAAGAATTTGTTCCTAAAAATAATGCAATAAATAAAAAAATTATTGCCAGGATTGATTGGATTAATGCTCTGATTAATGCTGGAGGTGTTCAGCTGCAGGTAGCAGACAACAGGCAGTGCTGGGACATTTCTGGAAATTACTCCCTGATATTGGCAACTTGTCATGGCTCCAGTGGGAGGAGATGGATGGAATCTCTGCTGGGTCTGGAGGCTGGAGCTGCAGAGTGGAGTGGGGGCAGCATGCGCCCAGCAGAGGATGAGGTGGCCATGCTCAGCCTGCTGCCCTCTTGATCAGGATTTTAAGTGACAATCATGTAATTTCCTGAGCAGGAATGGACCCACCAGGATGATCCAGCCCAGCTCCTATCCCTGCCCTGACCCCCACCAACCCCACCCTGGGCATCCCTGGCAGCGCTGGCCCAACGCTCCTGGAGCTCTGGCAGCCTCGGGGCCGTGCCCATTCCCTGGGGAGCCTGGGCAGTGCCAGCACCCTCTGGGGGAAGAACCTTTCCTGCTCTCCAGCCTGACCTGCCCTGGCCCAGCTCCAGCTGTTCCCTGGCTCCTGTCCCTGTCCCAGAGCAGGGATGGGAGCTGCCTCTCGGGAGGAGCTGCAGCCCCTGGGGAGCTCTGCCCTCAGTCTGTTCCAGCTGAACCAGCTTCTCCTCCTGGCCCTTCTCTGTGTAATAATTACACATTTCCTGCTCTCAGCCTTTCAGCCCACTTCATGTCCTCTGCAGAAACCTGATCCTTTGGGTTCCCAGTGGGATGGGGCAGAGCATCCCCTCCGGGCTGTGACCGCCGTCCCGTCTCGTGCGACCAGCGTGG
The DNA here is from genome assembly GCF_031753505.1 of Anomalospiza imberbis. Lineage (NCBI taxonomy): Eukaryota > Metazoa > Chordata > Aves > Passeriformes > Viduidae > Anomalospiza > Anomalospiza imberbis. Next base: position 8,610,826 of record NC_089701.1, on the reverse strand, counting down.
GAGACTCCTCACTTGTATCACCCTTCCCTCCCTCCAACACACCCTTTCTGTTGGCTGCAGTTCTGAAGAAGCTACTTGCCCACACAAAACTCTTACTGAAATGAGGGATTAAGAAATAAATGCACTTAGCAGAGGCTGGAGAGTCTGCCTGCTGAATGTACAGTTCTTCAGGAGCTGAGCTTCCAACCAGTGTTCTCAGAAATGTGATATATCATGAGAATTTCAGTGATCCAGGTGGAAATGCCACAGGAAAGTACTCCAAGGCTAGTCTGGAATTTCTAGATCTCTGAAGCAAATCTGTGTATCAGAAACAAAGCAGGCTGGGAAAGGCATATGGTTTGTCCATGAATTTATTCTCAGGCTGATCTTATTGTTTCATCCTCTCTCTCTCAGAGGCTGTGGATGAAAAAGTGTCATTTTGGGTCTTTTCATTATTTCAGGCGGATTTTACTTCTGTTGACACTGAGATTATAAACCCATCACAGGTACTTTTTTGTGGAATGTGAAGTACAGATAAACAACTGCAGTTTGTTATTCTGACCCTGAAAAGAAGCAGGCATTTATCCCAGTGAGGGTAGAGCTCCTAGAGTTCACCTTGCAGTGGGATAATTGCTTATTGTTTATTGATCCTCCTCCTGTACAAAGTGACCTCATTTGTTAATGAAAGCAAATCTTTCATGGAATTGGAGCCCAAATCTTTGCAGAGATGGGAAACACCAGATTGTTGGGTGGACAACAAAGCACATTAAATTTCTTTGTGCTTCAAGACTTTTTGTCTCTACCTCTTTTCCCTGGAGAACAGTGGATAACCACTGGAAATGTTGCCAGGCTTGCAGGAGATGCTCAGATCTGGGGGGACAGAGACCTCTCAGGGCCAGCCTTTTGCCAGGTATGTCCATATGTATTTGCAGGGTTGTCAGTATATATTTAGATTATGAAGGATTATGTTTCTCTTTAGCCAAACCAGTTTTAAATTGAGCCTCTCTGACCTGGTGTGTGACTTGAGAGCAGTTGTCAGGCAACATTAAGGCTCTTCCTATCCATCCATCCATCCATCCATCCATCCATCCATCCATCCATCCATCCACAAAGTGCTGACCTTGTATTTCATCCCTGGAAGTTGCAATGTATGTGTCAGACAGTGTGTGATTATGTTCTCTGGGATTTGGGAGGCTGGTTCAGCCCAGAGCACAGCCTGTACAATTAAAAAAGACACTGTCAACACTCTGTGAGGTCTCATGAGTTGAGTGGGCAAATTCTGCTCGTAGTGAGCAAAGAAAACCACAACTTCCTGGGCTGTGAAAACCACAGCCTGCTGCATGAGAGGTGAGGACATGGGAATTGCAAAGGGGCAGAGGAAATTATCGTCATCTTGCACAAAATGTGTTGTTGTGCTTTTGAATACAGAAGTGACATAAATATGAGTGAAGAGGAACAGATTCCAGCCTTCACTTCCCTCAAGCTTTGTGGTTTTTCATACTGAACAGACTCAGGGATGATTAAAACACCTGTGGAAGCTGCACAGAAATGCAGAAACCTCTCAGTTTTACAGAAGTACAACATAATCTCATTAGCTCTAGGCAGCAGCATGTGTGGCTTCTCCCTGTGAAGTACTGGGTCAAAATTATCTTTACACCTGGGAAATTATTGTCCAGAGAAGCCCCTGGATCCCTGGCAGTGTCCAAGGCCAGGCTGGACAGGGCTTGGAGCACCCTGGGTTGGTGGAAGGTGTCCCTGCCCATGGAAAGGGGGGAATGGAACTGGATTATCTTCAAGGCCCCTTTTAACCCAAAGAAGTCTATGGTTCTATGAAATGCAGCTATTACAGGAACAATTCCTGACATCTGCTTTTCTTAGGCAGATCAGGCCTACTTTTCTTGAGCTGATGCCCAAAAGAAGTTGAAGAAAACTGTAGCTTCCCCAAAGGAAAAAATCAGTGCATTCCTGAGATGCACCATTTGGACAGGAGGAAAGCTGGGAAGCTCCTCCTAGTTATTTGAGGTGACGTTTGAGAGGCAGGAAGTCTCCTACCAGGACAAAATGTGTTTGCATTCATGTCTTCAAAGGAAATGCTTTAGAATTCATAATTTGATTTTGATTTGGGGTTCATAATTGGAACTGTTTGAAGAATGGAGATTGGTTGGAAGAGTTAATCAAGTGAATATATAAGAATGTGCCTTTAGCTTACTCTGCCTAACTACTGACCTGGGACAACAGAGAGCTGCACTTGCAGAGGGTTCACCCCCCAAATACTAACCAGGGAGAAAATAACTGCACCAAGCATCAGTGCAGACCACAAAAATGAGTAGCAATAAGACAGGACCTCTCCAGGGAAGTGCCCTGACCCCCAGGTCGTTGTGTAGAGGGGCTGCATGACCCAGGTGCTGCCACGAGCTGCTCAGTGAGTTTCCCATCCCTGGAGGAGAGTAGTCAAGGTGTGGAAGAAGTTTTACAGCGACTTCTGTGAGCCAGAGAGAAGTTTGATAAGAGGATCCTTATTTACCCCTGAAAGAATTTTCTACCAAGGTCGTTGTCACAGAAACCAAGAAAGAAAGCGGGATAAAGACAAACCTGCAACTGCCTGTTCCAATGAGCACTTGGTTTGTATTTCCTGACCAATGAGTAAAGTGTAAACTTTTGAGTTTGTAAGAATGTAGAAAAAGCATGCATGCTAGAATAAAAACAGTTTGAAGCCTTCTGAAAATGGAGTGTTGCTTTGTACTGTGACCCTCTCAACTATGACAGGCAGGAGACAGGCCTGAACTAGGAACATATCTGGCTTTGTGGGTGGATGTGGCAGCAGGATGAGAGGGCAGCAGGGGAAGAGCAGATGTGGGGAAGAAATAATGGCCAAATGTCATGGTCAGCCTGTGCAGAAGGACCTGCTGGAGGTTTGGAACTGGTTTTACACTTAGAGGAGCTGAGGTGGGAAAATGGGACTGTCACATCCAAGGAAGGTACTTGCAGCAGCTTGAATGCACCTGGATGGATGAAGCCTGCTCTGATACCACAGTGTTTTGGTGAAAGTCCTGGTGGAATTAGGATGGATTTGCAGCTTTGAAGCCATGTGAGGATAGTGCTGAGAGGAGCTGGTGGGTGTGACTGTGAGGCAATCCTGCCAGGCATTATTGCTCTGTCAGCTCCATGGGGGCAGTGACATCCTGAGTGGGGGAGGAAGGAGACTTGTTGGGACAACCCAGCCTGGGATGCAGGATCTGGGTAGGAGTCTGTGCAGGCTCCTCTTCCTGGCTGCCATCTGAGGTCAGGAGTTTGCTGCTTCTTAATTAGGCCTTTCTCGCACGCCAAGGAAGTTAATTAGTCAATTCCTGAAACTTTCCAGCAGGGCTGTGCTCCCTCATTTCTTCCTGTGGGCTCTCCTAGCACGGTCTCACTGTGGGATGAGAAGCCCTGTGCATTACGCACTGGCTTTGTGGGTGAGCCCTCACCCAGCCCATGACCACACTGCAGGACACGACAGGGGTGTGCCAGTGTGGACATGCAAATGAGGAAACAGAGACATCTTCTCCAGCATGTCCACGAGCCTGGAACAGTGATGTAACAGCCCTCAGCTCCCAGCCTTGTTGTTTGGGCAAAGCCAGTGAGTCAGGGAACTCTGGGGAAGAGAAAAAATGTTCTGCACCCAGCATCAAAGCTGAGATTTCCGGTGGGTGAAATAATGGGAGTATTGCTAGAGTACAGCAGTGGCTCATGGAAGGATCTGTTGACACAGGATGTGACTGCCTCCATCCAAATGTCTTTTGGCTGCCTGATAAGGCTGATTGCTGCTAATTAAAGCTCATGACTTCTGTGGAGCTGAACTCTGGGCTGTAGTAGGCAGTAGAAGTTATAGGTTGACCTATAGATAAATGAAGCAATAAAACTTTCTTTTTTCTTTTTAAATTTTTTTTTAATGGAATCAAATAATTAGTTGAAAAGCAAAATTCTCTAAAAGCTTTACATTTTTTCCCACTTGCAGCCTTTCTGGTATGGCACAATGAAAGGACAGTGGTTGAAGTGAAAGGTGTTACATGGGGAAAATGCTGAGAAACAGATGCTCAGCTTAATGGCTCAGTCAGTGCTTTATCACAAAATTATACCTAATCCTATACCTAATTATACCTGCAGGCTTTATCTGCAAGTGCTTGTCATTTCCCAGGTTAAACATCAGCTTGTTTTTGTAATGCCATCTAAACTAATTGTTACTTACACACAGCTGTCAGGACATAATGTCCTGCCTCCGGAATGTTCTATCAGCTGATCTGGTGGGATTTGAACCCCATAAATTAACACACTGCCATTGACAATGGGAAGAATTTTCATATTTTTAAATCTTTTGGAGTAGAAAATGCAGGAATGTTATGGATAACTGGAGGTCTCTTGTAGAGAAAGGTTGTTCCCTTGTACTCTCCCCCATTCAGTCATTTAAGGCAAATCACTTCTGGTTTTACACTTATCAGTAAAGTCTGGTCTTGGTTTGTCTAACAACAGAAGAAAGGTGAGAATTTAGGCTGGGGGAGATAATAATTCTATTAGACCAAATATCCTGGGGTCATCCTGGGGAAATAACAGAAATACTTGATGTTCCTTATCTGATTTCCCCTTGCCACACACACCTGTCCTGTAGCTCACACAGCAACACTCCCAGTTCTGGCCAGATTATGGCAGTGACGTGGCCTTACAGAGCCACTCTAGCCCCAGAGCTGTCCTGCTCCTCCAGGCACACAGTGACTCCCCAGTGGCAATCAATTCCCTGTTCCACCCAGCTCCACGGGTGGGAGGGGGACAGGGAAGCTTGGAGGGAAGTGCTGGAATGCTGCCAAGGTAAACAAAACAAAATGCAGAAGAGTTTTAGCCTCTTTTCCTCATCCATTTCTTTTCTGTCTTTCAGTGTCCTTACTACCAAGGTGAAGAATGAGGACCAGGACATTCAGAAACACCTGGGGAGTCTGAGCAACACACCTTAGAGGATCAATTTGGAGTACTGAGAAAGGCTCTGTGGTGTAAGACTCACTGAACAATGACAGCAGGGACACAAATCACACCCTGTCCCCCTCCCTTCTGCTGTCATAGGTGGGTCAAACAAGAGCAGCATGATTTCTTAATCTGCAGAATAATTTTGCACTGTGTTCTCACTTCTTTGTCAGGTACAAGATGGTATCAGCTATAGCTGAAGGACTAATGCCTGTTTCTTCGTAATGAGTATTGATTAAACTCTCCTGTTGCTGGAAGATGAGTTATTGTGGAAAGCTTTAACATCTGTCTGCACTGTGTAATAAAACTGCTATTTGTAGAAATGCCATGCAGGCTGCCATGCCATTCCCAGAAATTTTGCCTATTATCTGAAATTGTGAAGAATAGAAAGAGGGGAAAATATCCAAAATAATCTCATTTCCTTGAGTAAGCAGTGGTCTCGAGAAAATGAAGCGGCAGAAAAACCACAGGAGGATCATCACAGTGACTGCTACAGCTTTCAGCAAAACAGTCTTGATAAATAAAGACAAATGATTCATCTGTGTGTGTTCATTTGGAGCAGACACTGGATGAAAGATGCCCCTGTGCTTCCTTTATCCTGTTCCACTGAGCCTTCCGCAGAGCAGCCTTCCCCACCTGATGGGAGGAAAAGGAGCTCAAATCATGAAGCTGTTCCTGCCTCCCTACCTAATTTAGAGACTCTTCTGTTTTGTTTTTCCATCAATTTGTTGAGACCCAATTTCCCTCATCTTCCCAAGTTCTGCTTCCCTCTTGTTCTCTGGGTCATTCCAGTAACACATTTTTACAATGATGAATAGTCTTCCAAATTCCCAGTGGGATGTCTGAGCCCTCTGGATTTTGAGGGTTCTGCCTCAAGTCTTGGGCATTCATGGGGAAAATCTCCCTCACTGAATGACCTAGGACTGGTGTTTGGAATGTGCAATGGAAGGGCATTTGGGGTGATGTGGTATCAGTAATGCTGTGTTTAACGGAAATTAAACACAATTTAATTTTAATTTAATTAAACACAATCTTCCGAGAAGATTGGAAGAGAATTGTATTACTAAAAAATTGTTATTTTCTCACTGGAACTGTCTGATGGTATGACAGCTATAGGTTTGATCTTGCCACTGCTAAACAGAGATGATACTTGAAATTTCCTTTCTCTGGGCCATCTTCAGATATTTTACTTTGTTTTCTTTCAGTACAGAATGAAAAGAAAGAAGAGAAGAAGAGAAGAGGAGAGGGGAGGGGAGAGGAGAGGAGAGGAGAGGAGAGGAGAGGAGAGGAGAGGAGAGGAGAGGAGAGGAGAGGAGAGGAGAGGAGAGGAGAGGAGAGGAGAGGAGAGAAGAGAAGAGAAGAGAAGAGAAGAGAAGAGAAGAGAAGAGAAGAGAAGAGAAGAGAAGAGAAGAGAAGAGAAGAGAAGAGAAGAGAAGAGAAGAGAAGAGAAGAGAAGAGAAGAGAAGAGAAGAGAAGAGAAGAGAAGAGAAGAGAAGAGAAGAGAAGAGAAGGAAAAAACTAGGGAATCAGGCAGGAAGGCTTCTCTTTTATCTAGATCTAGATTCTTTTTTTATTTTCTCCCATGCCTTTCTCAAATGGGGCTTGATCCAGGAGGCTGCAGCACCTCTGCTCTGCCTCCACTCACTGCACGTCCCCACCCTGCAGGATCCTTCCTGTGCGTGCCAAGCCATTTGTGCCACCCCTGGGTCACGGCTGCATCCGTGCCTGGCTGCTGCCAGCAGGCAGCAAACACAGCAGGGAGAGCAGCTCTCAGTGTGGTGGCTGCTCTCCTGGCAGAGAAGTCACCTGGAAATCATCAGCACCCCTTGCACAATCCCTGGCACGCACGGCCCGCGGTGCTCTTCTTCTCTGGGCTTTGAATTTTCAACAGGAAAATACAGGCTGGGATTCTGAGCTTCTTACTTCACATAACCATTCATGTTGGAATAACCATTAATGTTCCAAGGTCATTGGTCCCAGCCTTTGTGAAGCACTTGATGATTTAATCAGAAATCGTTATTACTAATATTACTACTCTTAATATTACTACTGGTATTGTTATTGTTGTTATTATTATTAAGTAAATTTCTCAATGGCAGATATTGCTTAAATGCTAATAATATTTTCACCTGTAATATCAGTGTTGTTTAGATCAGTCCCTGCTCTTTAGGATTGCAGATCTAGTATGAAAATACTTTTTAAATCTTCCCAGATTGCATAACACAAAAATTCTGCTGTTTAAAATAATGGCTGGGAAGAAAAGAATGGCAGAACTCAATGTGCAAAGAAGGTGAGATGCAAAACCTCAATCCCAAGGTTCATTCACCCCTTGGCACCTCAAATTGAGTCATGTCAGAGTTAACAGAATCTTTCTGATAAAAATATTTTTCCTCTGGAAAGAAAATTAGCTTGAATCAAGTGAAAACTTGGAGGAATGATGCTGTCAAAAGCAAACATCAACAGTTTTCATTTCAATGATATTTGATTGTCCTGTTTCAACTTAGTTTGACTTAATTTCAAAATAATCCCTCTTTTCTCTGTTTTGGCAAAAATTAAAAAAACCCCATCATTCCTCTGCTGCAGTTAAATATTGGACAAATCAAGGGATTATATTCAAGGAATAATTTTCAGCTTTTCATTCTGTACTGAAAGAAAACAAAGTGAAACATCTGAAGATGGCCCAGAGAAAGGAAATTTCAAGTATCATCTCTGTTTAGCAGAGGCAAGATCAAACCTGTTGCTGTCACACCATGAGACAGTTCCAGTGAGAAAAGAACAATTTCTTAGTAATACGAACAGAATATAGAGAAGCACATGTCCAGAGCTGACTGTGTTCTGATTTCACTGATCAGAAACAATTGTTGCAATATTTCCCTCTGCAGAGTCTTTGTTTATCTATTTGTTCATTTAGAAAAACGATGTGCTAAAAAATAGCAGCAGAATTTTGAGCTGTTTCACGATGAAATGGTGCAATGAGCAGTGTGAGATGAGCCCAATGGCACAGTCATGTCCACATTGCTGTGGTGCTACTCCAAGCAACTTAATCCGTATTTGTCAGAGTTCCTATTATTAGCTCATATTCCCAATGTTGTTTGAGGTTACCAGAAGGAGGTCACTGGAGGTTCTCTGGACCCTCTGATCCTCATCACTTCTCAGCGGGACTTCCTCACTTTTATTGGAGGAGCCTGGGAGTGACTAAATGTAGAAATACCAAAATTCAGGTCTGAGGTCAGGCTTAGGCCTGACCCACGTTAGATTTCACCCAGCTGGGTCGATGGATTGTTTTACCTTTTGATACTTCCCCCGTGCCATGTCAAGTTCTCCTTGACAAGCTACAGGAGCACGAAGGCTCCTCCAGCAGCCAGAGGAGCTGGGGACAAACTCCTGAGCCCAGCTCTGCCCTCAGAGCCACACAGAGCTGTCCCTGTGTCTGCTGGGACCCACTGGTGTTGTTTGGTCCTCCAGTGCCCTGTGCTCAGGTGAGACCCCACCTGCAGAACAGCCCCAGCCCTGGGAGGAGCTGGAGCTGCTGGAGAGATCCAGAGGAGGCACCAGGGGGATCAGAGGGATGGAGCAGTTCTGCTGGGAGGGAAGGCTGGCACAGTTGGGATTGTTCACCCTCAGACGAGAAGCTTTGGGGTGACCAAACTGTGGCCTTGCAGGGCCTGAATGAGCCAACGAAATGGAGAGAGACAATTGACAAGGGCCTGGAGTGCCGGGACAAGGGGGAATGGCTTCAAACTGAAAGACAGTGGGTTTAGATTGGAGATTAGGAAGAAATTCTCCCCTGGGAGGGTGGGGAGGCCCTGGTACAGGGTGCCCAGAGAAGTTGTGGCTGGCCCTGGATCTCTGGCAGTGTCCAAGGCCAGGCTGGACCGGGCTTGGAGCAACCTGGGAGTGGAACTTGATAATCTTTGAAGTCCTTTCCAATCCAAGCCATTCTCTGACTCTGTGACTATGAGAACAAACTGTCGTTTTCTGCTTCTGTGGGGGTTATCTCCCTTCTTTCCCAGCTGGCAGCTCCTAAGGAAGCCCAGGATTTTCAAGATCTCTTGTTCACAGTCTCGTGTTGCAACAAGTCCCATCTGGTCACTCCAGCTTGGAGGCCATTTGAGGCTTTGTTGTGGTTCTTCATGGCAGCATCACACCTCCTCCACATGAGTTCCCACCAACTCTCTTTCCCACCATCCTGCATGTGTGAGAGGTGGGCAATCATGAATCAGAAGCTTTTGTGCATCACAAAATTTCTTGTGGTCACTTTGAACAGACTTTACAGGAAAGACACTTTGTGACAGCTGCCCATTGCACATTCCTGAGGGGAATGTTCTGGGGACAAAGCTAATGAGCACAACATGCAAGGACTCCATGCGGCCCCAGGTAAGGATGTGGTCCATGATTAACACAGATCAGAGGATTAAGTTGGAAAATAGTTAAGGAAAATTTCAATTTTTTGTTTTGGTTGATAGACAATATTCACTTTTCTCACTTTGCTGGCCAATCAGAGCAGCCCTGTTTAATTCAGGAAGCTCCTCAGCCATGACGGAAAAATACCCAAGGATGAGAGAAAAGTTCCAGAAATAGTGCAAAGCTTGATATTCTCACACTATTATTCACATTTCCAGTGAAAAATACCTGCTTCTATCTCTGGATGTGATTTACATAAAGATGCACATGGGAAAAAAAAAATAAAAATAAAGTGTTGGAATCCCACGCATGTGATCACAAGGGCTGAAAACCCCATTGCTTGCCTCAACACACCCTCTGAAAAGTGTTTCCTCTCTTCCACTGCGACTGGGGGTGGCTGAGAAGGCCACCCCCACGCAGAGAAACTGCTCTGCAGCTCCTTGAGGAGTGAGGCACCGAGGAATGACGTGGGTGGGACAACTCCAGGGAAACCCGGACCTGCCAGAGGTAAAAGGGATTGAAAACAAACTTTTTTTTTTTTTCTCTCCAAGTACTTGTGCTCGAAAGGAATGCAGTGAGAGTTACCAGAGTTGTGGCAGGGTGACACTGCTCTTTTGGTTCAGGGAGGGGAAAACACCAAAATGCAGGGAAGAGGAATTCCAACTCGTGCTGTGCGTGCAGCTGGCAGTGCTGTTGGGTTTGTGGCAGTGCTGGGAAAATTGGTACTGCTTGTTGCCAATCCAGTGAAATCAGTGGAAGGAGTTCTACAGCTTTTGGTAAAGATTTGGGACAGGCCTCATTTCACCCAAATGATGGCAAAACCAGGTGTTTTCTTTTTATCTTGTTAATAGTCAGGAGAAGAGAGGCCGGAAAACCAATGGGCAAGGTTAGGGCTCTCCACTTGGTGAGAGTGAGACTGTGTTGGGAATGTAATGTCCATTTCTGGATCAGGAGAATAGAATAGAATAGAATAGAATAGAATAGAATAGAATAGAATAGAATAGAATAGAATAGAATAGAAGTAATCTCAGTTGGAAAAGACCTACAAGGATCATCTCACCCAACTGCCAGACCCCTGCAGGGCTGACCAAGTGTTAAAGCAGGTTCTGAGGGCATTGCCCAAAAGCCTCTTAAACACAGCCAGGCCATTCCTCTCCAGGAATTCTGGTCCAGCCTTTAACCACACTCTCTGTGAAGAAGGAGTCTGAACCTGCCCTGATGCAGACTTGAACCATTCCTGTATGTCCCATCCCAGGGAGCAGAGATCAGCACTGCCTCTCCACTTCCTAGAGATGCTCAGGGTCCCACCAAGCACAACTTGGGAGATGTTGAGGGAGCTGGGCTGTTTTTGTTTTTTTTTTTGGCAAAAGGGAGCCAAAAAGTCCTGGTAGTGCCAGATAATGCACCCAGGATGCCACCACTGCCTTTTAGGAGATGGATGATGGAAGCTGGGGTAATCTTTTTCACTCAGAGGGTGATAGAGCTCAGGAACAGGCCCTAAGAGAAGTATCTGAAACCCTTCCCTGGGGAGATGTAGGGACTTGGCCAGAGAAAGCCATGACCAAACTGACCTTGTGCCAGTGCCAGTCTTGCTTTGAGCAGGAGGCCAGGGTACAGATCCCCAAAATCTGGTCCAGCCAAAACACATATTTATATCCACATGTAACTCTTTTAGCCAAGGACTTTGATTAATTAATGCTGATAATGTTATTAATAATCATTTAAATAGCACCCTTGTAGTGTCAAGTTTCTCATGTCTCAGATATTGTGCAAAGTGAAACAATCATTGATTATGCAGCCAAATTCCTGCTATTTCCTGACCTAACTTCCTCCAGCTTTGCTTAACTGGGAGAGTGACTGGCAAGACACTTTTCCAGCACATAACTCCAGTTTGGGATGGGTCCAGTTATCACTGCATAAAAGTTTACATAGCAGAGAAGTTGCTTTTCCTGAGATTTCTCTGGGGCAATGTTTGGATGCCTTTGGAGGTAACAATTGCTCCCTGCAAGGGGAGAGATGGCCATGTGCCCATGTGAGGGGGGATTAGGATGAGGCAACACTGGCCAGCAGAGCAGGCAGCACTGCGGATTTCTATCTATGTCATTGCTTTGTTTTCCTAATTGTGAGATGATGACCGCGATGACCACAAGCAGACGTGGAAAAAGCAGAAGGAAGACTAAAGCAACTGCTGTGAGTCAGCAGGGCCAGGGGTTTGTGGAGCCCTGCCTGTACAGCTGCCTGGCAGACCTTCCCTGGTATGGAATGTGCCCAGCACACAGCCAGGGCCCAGCTGAGGTTTCTCTGCCTTTGGGAATGTGTGTGGGGCAGAGTGCTGGCAAGGCAAGGGGGACCTCACCCTCCTTTTGGCCTCTTCTGGGTCAGAGGACATGCTCACCTCATGGATCCCGAGCAGATGTGGAGCACACTCAGCCTTCCCAGGGGATGTGCAGGTCCAGGAGGGCAGGAGGCTTCACCTGGCTCTGTGGTGGCCACTGGACTTCCTGCCATGGGAGCCCATGTGCTACGGATGGCTGGCAGCAGCCCAGGAAGGAGAAGGAGGACCCGGAGGGATCGCAGGAAGTATGTGGGAATGGGTTGTCACTGACAGCACAGAGGAGCTGTAGGAGAGGGATGTTCTCTGGGGCAGGGGAAGCCCAGTCCTTCCCACAGCACTTCCAGGTCTGTGGCTGCCCACAAGTCAATAGCAAAGGAAGCGTGGAAAAGGCTGACCAGTTTTTGGAAGCTCAGCAAGGCCATGGGGGTCAGACAAAGCAGAAAAAACAAGTCCCCAGAGCTGAAATATCCTTTTGTTTTTCCCTCTCTCCCTTTCTTCAGTGGGAGAAGATCCCAAGCTGCAGCCAATGCCTCTGATGAGTAATTTATTTAACTCTGTTCAACTTTCTTTTCTAAAAGTTTTTCTCCCCAAAACCAGTCTTCCCTTCCTGCCAAGGGCATGTTAATTGTTGACTGGATTGGCCCAAGTCCTGGAGTTGTTCAGCTCCCTAGCAAGATCCCACTGATTTTGCAATGTCTGGTAGGGCCTGGTCACATGTTGTCTTCCTGATTAAAGAACCCCTTATCTGTGTGCTTCAGAAGAAGACCAAGAGCAGCAGAAGACATATGCAGGGCTGCTTAACATGCACAGTGCAGAGTTAGGCATGAAGGAAAGAAATTAGGATGGGAAATGTAGTAGGACCTTGAGGTCTTGCACTGACGTTAATGAAAATAACAACGTAAAACAGTGCCCGATGGGCTGCTGGCTATTGTGTCTTTGATTAAAGTGAAATTGATGCCCATTTAATGTTTCAGGCTCTTTAAGCAGGTGAGAGGCAGTCTCAGGGCACTGTGGCCGCGGTGGAAGGAGCAGAAGCTGGATGCTTTACCTCACGGGCATGTCTGAACACATGTGAGCTGGGGATGTCCCAGCATCCCACACCGGGACCAGCCCCGTCAGGACGTCACTGTGCCCTCAGCAGGTTATGTAACTTGTTTTGTTTGATCCTCAGCAAGAGGCCAGGAGTGAAAGGGGAGCATGGAAAACAGGAGGCAAATTGGTTAACTCCTGGGCTTGTGGTTTTTGCCCTGGTGCTTCTCACTCTCCTCCACCCTCCTTAATTGAGCTCCTTGCGCAGTTTCAGGAGAAAGTGGCAAAGATGGGATCACTGCCTGTGCTGTCCCAGGATAAAGTCTAGCAGTGAACACATTTATCCAACCAGTTATCAGGCTGAGCAGCTCTTGCTGGCTCCTGTCTGCAGCACTCAATCTCAGGTCACTTTTGCTTTTAGCAGGACAGTACGTGGTAACATCAAATGTTACCACAGGGTTTTGTATTGTCTGTGATCAACCACATCTTCCACTTGCACAAGACTTGTGTGTGGGCCTCTTTGCCTGACTGACATGATCCCAGATTCTGCACAGATTCACAGTGGCCTCTCCTGCACGCTGAGCAAGCTGCCAACAAAGCCCTGCTGTTGAAATGTGATGAGTGCTGACTGCCTCAATGCTTGACAAAAGATCTATAAAATCACTGCTCTTTGCTCTGCCTTGAGTGATTCCCTCCTATTTCTCACCAAAATGAGTTGCTGGATGAATCAGAGCGTGGGGGTTTTGTTGATTTATTTGGGAACCTGCAGGATCTCTTTGGTTAGATAAAGATTTGCCTCTTAACCTTGCACCTTTATTTGTCACTCTGCTCCTGCTGGCTGGGAAAGGGGCGGAGTGCTAAAAGTTTTTTCCTTGAGCCACAACAGCAGGAGAAGTGCCAGAGGTCCCAAAGAAATTCTCTGGGAAAGAGAATTCACAGGGAAAGAAGGAAGGGAAAAGTACAGTTCCAGGGGTTTTCCCTGACTCACCATGGCCATGTGCTGCCCAGGCCTGGCTTTATGAAAATCAGTCTGTATGACTTCATGAATGCCTTGGCCCAAACAAAATGTGCTGGGTTCGTGCCTCAGCCCAGGAATGGCTGGGAATGCTGCTCTGCCAGCCTGGATGGGGGCTGGGCTGGGATGTGGCAGCTCTATCCCAGGGCACAGCTCGGGGAGGCTGAGGGAGTGTGGAACTCAGAATGCTTCTTCTGGGCAACTCTGCTCGGTATCTGGGAGCAGCGAAAGGAGGGGAGCTTATCCATTTTCATCCGAAAAATGAAAGTAATGAGAGCACTGCACATGAATAAATGCCTAAACAGCATTTCACAAGATGAAATCCAGCATCCAGCACTTCCAAAGGAAGTTGAGGAGAGTCTGTGATTGCTTACAGCCTGTGATTAATTTTTCTTATTATTTTCTAGAAAATAATTAGAAAAGGATTTAACTTTCCATTATATGAGACAGACAATTATTTTGCACCATAAGTTTGCATTTTTTTTGACCATTCCTTCTATCTCAATATAATATAAACTCTAATACCCCACATGTTAAGATCAAATTATTTCAAGTAAAATGAAATATCCTGAAAAACAGAAATCATGATTAAACAGCAACATTTTGGACAGAGGAATGCACTGAAATTCCAGAGAACTGAAGAGAATAGCAGAATTAAGCTTCTTTGGAAGACACCTCTCTGCTTGAAGTAGACATCAATATGTGATGTACAGTTGAAATGCCTCCAAACTATTTTGAGTCTACGCTTCATGCTGAATTGATTATGCTTCTATGGCATTTGGATGCTGATCAGGAGCACTGGGGGAACTGCCTTGGATCCCTTTGTCCCAGGGCTGATCCCATAGGGGTAGTTCATCCATATGCAATAGCGAAAACTCATCTGTGAGAGCTTCTGGTCTTTCTACAAATGCACCTGTCAGTGTTTGCAGTTTCTCTGAGAACATTAATCCCCAGGTTTTGAGCACCCATTTATGATGGGGAGTTGGAGTAGTGTTTGGTGTGTTTCAGGTGTGTTTTATTGTGGATCAGGAAGCAAGCCTCAGACAGGATATGGGCAGAGGTTTTCTTGGATCATTTTGTGCAAGTGCCTTTGGAGGGTGGTGAGAGCAGGGATACACCTCCAGCAGAGCTTGAAATGAAGACATCTCATTGGCCCTGACTTGCAAGAGCTTGCAAAGGATCCTGAGCCCAGCTTTAGTGTCCCTTTGCTGTCCTGTGCTGTCAGTGCAGGGACTGGCACAGCCAGGAGCAGGCAGCAGGACACGGAGTGAGGTTGATAAGGGGTGTGAGGGAAAGTGACCCTCACTGGGGGCCAGGAGAGCACCTGCCTGCAGGTGAGCCAGGCCATGGCCTCTGTCTGCCCTGGAGCAGCACCACTGCTCCCAGGATCATTCCTGGATGGTCCCAGCCTCACTGGTGTGGGATTTGTCACACCCAACCCACCAGCATTCCACACTGGGACTGCCCCATGCCAGCACCACACCTGAGACAAACTCTGCCCTCCGGCTGGTGTGGGTACAGTCATCCTGAGCTGTGGCAGAGCTGGGAATGATCAGAAGTGCTGTCATTTCAAGAATCTGCTGTCCAAATCACAGTGGGTTTCTAAGCAAGCTGTACGTTCACTCTTTCAGACTCCTTGGAAAACCCCAGGCAAAATCCACTCTGAGCTCTGGCAAGATGACAGATCATTCTCTGCAACTTGCAAAACAGTCTTCTTCTTTCTCCAACTCCCACAAGAGTTTCTTGTGAGAAGAGGAAGCAGGCAGTGGTGTCCCAGTACCCTTCCACTACAGAGTTTGTGTCTTACTGTGTTTGCAGGACACCTCCCAGTGACGTGACCCTCCCCAGGGTGCTGGAGGGAAGGTCACAGAGTGCAGATAGAACACAGAAAATCAATGTAGGAGAGAAAAGGACTCGAGGAAATGGAAAGAGGAAGAGCTGGCCAATGCCTTGCACTTCCTGCTTTTCTTTGTGGTGAGAGGAAATGACAAAGAAAAGTCCTAGCACATATTTTCCAGGGATTCCCTTGTTTTTAAGAGAGGAGTAAGAGCCTGATGGCAACAAGACAGTGAGGCAGAGCTGGAAAATCAGTGAGAGAGTGAGCATTCTTGTGATGCCTTGTGAGGGCTGCCCTGGAACAGAGGCTGCACAGAGCTAAAGAATAAAGCAGGGATTTATTAAAGGCCTCCATGGATCCACCTTGGGCAGCACCAGAGCCCAGCCAGGGCTGCACCCAAGGTGAACCAAAATGGTCCCAAAATGCACGAGCGCTCCCGGGGGCTCTCACTGTGATCAGCTCTGCTCCATTTGCACATTGCAGTTCATTGTCCAGTTCCAGCTCCAGCCCATGCAGTCCCATCCTGCTTGTTTTTCTCTCTCCAGCCCACGTTGTTTGTGCTCCTGGGCCTGAGATTTGGATCATTTGTCCTTGGTGCCCAGCTGGAGAAGGAATTGTTTTGTCTCCCTGCTCTGTGCAGAGAGCTCACCATCCCCTCATGTGAAGCCCAGACCCACAGACTAAAGCAGCACAGAATCTGAAAATAGAAAAGCTCAAACCTGAGGCATCACTTGGCTGCCCAGTGCTGTTCCAGGTGCTGCTCCAAGGGTGTGTTTGGAACAACCTGGAAGGATGGCACAACCTCCTCTGGGGAGTGATGGGCATTTCCAGAAGGCTACAACAACTATGGACTGTAAATTCTGAGCTTTTCTCTCAAACCCCCAAAACAAATAACTGACACTAATTTATCAGAGCTCCGACACAGAGATAGGGCATTCCAGTTCCCTAGGGGAAATCAGGTATTTTTGGACCACCAACCCTTCCAGCAGAGGAGTTTTACTGGACCGTCCCCAGCAGCAGCTCCCAGATTCAGTTTTCAGCACTGAGGTTCTTCCTTAGCATTTTTGGGACTTTTAAAAATCTGTCATTAGCAAGGAAGCACCAACGCTGCAGGCAAGGAGAGGGACACCCCACCAGGATGTTCTTAACCACGGGCACATTCCCGTGTTATTATCAGCAATCTGAGCAGGGCTGGGCCAGGTGGAAAGCTTTGCAGCCCCTCCTGGCTCTGGGAAGAACCAGATGCCCTGGATATTTTATGTTAATACCTCGGTCTTTCTGTGGTTTTGATCAGAAATTCCAGCGATGCTCTTAGCAACCCCTGTTGATACAAGCTCCAGTGAAACTGGTACTTTCCAGAAAAAGTGAGAAAATATTATGTCTCGGTGGAAAAATCCATGGCTTATGTTTCTGAGACATTGGTTTTCCTTATGGGGTGAGCCCTGAAAGCTTTGGGAGAAACAAACAAATCTTTTGGGTTCAGTTTCTTTTCTGTGACACTTCCTTTTGTTTTCAACATAAACTTCATTTTCATTCTCTAGTGGGTAATTCCTAATGAAGAGTGGAGAAACAAATGTCTTTTTTACCCTCTGGACTCTGAGTTTCCTGAAAAAAAAAAATCTGGAATGATAAGAGTTTACATATTCAGCAATACAGGTCCTATTAAACAGGGAAGAATCAGGTTGTTTGCTCTGAGTAGGCTCAGATTATTTTAGAACCCTGGAATGTAAACAAACTGCAGCCTATAAACTTGGAAAAATGATCCGGGGAAAATTTTCCTTCCTGTTAGGAGCTGGGATTCCTGCTAATGGATGGGAGTGGATTTTTCTTTCCTGGATTACATGTTGCAGTGACTGCTGTTCAACACACTCACTTTGAGAGGATTTGGGGAGAATGGTAAAAATAGACAGTTTCTAGGAACCCTTTGAGATGTATGAAACCAGATTAGCCGAGTTATCTCCCAGTTATGCAGGGGGTTCTGTGACTGGGCTGCTTTTCACTCTGAGTTTCATTGTTTTCTCTTTTATCCTCGAGCTTCCTCTCTGGGTGGTTTGATGACAGGTCCCTGGATTTATGCATTTTCCCCTGGTTTTTTTTTGATGGCTCAGGTAGCAGCAGGAGGGAAAAGTTGCAAAACTGAACAAAATCAGCCATGTCACCCCGAGTGAGGGCCGTGAGTCATTTCTGTTTGGGGGACACGGGGAGGAAACCCAAGCAGTGATGGCTCACCCTGGCTGAAAGGTGCTTAATTCAAAACAACCCAGAGGAGTTATTCTCCCCTTCACATTGCTGAATAATTAATTAGTCTGTGCTTGTTGCACCTCAGGAGGTTGCAGTGGTGGGACTTTAATGTGATCTCTTTTGATACAGCATGTCTAGAAGAGCTGAGACATCTCGTGTCAGACCAGGGGATCTCCTGGTGGGATGGACTGGGGCATGGCACAGGCCTTGCCCTTTTACCTGCTGGGTGCTCCTGGTTTTGACTCAAGACCAGCAGGTTTTGTTTTCCCCTGCAGTGTTTAAACCAGCTTTACTTCAACTTTACTTACCAACTTTACTTTTAAAAGGCTCGTGTTGCAGTAAGGTAGAAAAATTATAAAGAAAAGCCATATAAAATCAGGGCTGCTCTGGCTGGCCTGTCCTTTCTTCTAAGTCAAGCCAGCACTGTGCAGGTTCCCATGTGAAAGCAATCCTGGTGTGAGCAGTTCATTAGCATAACAATCTATTCCTGGGTCAAAAACAACTTGCACCTATATAAACTGTTTATCTGCTAGATTTTAAAAATCTGTTTTACATCATTAGATTAAAAAATGATAACTATCTCTCACAAACAACTTTCCCTGCACGTACACACCGAGGGTTTGAGTGACCAGTTAATACAGAATAACAAGTTGTTACTAACTAATAAAGTAATTGGCAAGAAAGCTCCTGACCAATGGGAGTCACATATGAGGTCTGTAAAGCTGTATAAAAAGGATATATGTGAATAAAGAATAAAGAAAATGGAGTTCCATGTGATTTAGTCCCATAGCTCAGCCTTCAGCTGGCAGTGCTGCCTCTAAAGTGCACCCTTGACAGTAACATCCTAATGAATCTGCTTCCATAAATCACATCCTTCCTTCATGAAAGCAAATGTCTGACCAGAAATTAAAAAAAAACAACAAATTTTGGAATTGTACATGGCATGTACCTCATGGGGCAGATAATGAGTAAAGTTATTTTCTACTTTCTTTATCTTTCTATCAAGAAGGAAGTTACTTTGAGTAATCTTCATGGAATTTAACATAAGAGATATGGAACGAGTCAAGTCTGTTGTATTTTCTTCTGAATAGTTAGTGTAGTTTTCTTTTCATTTTTAAAATTTTTTTTCCAACTAAACTCAGCTTAAGATTTTTTTTTCTCTTGTCCTGTTATCCTTTGAGTGAATTTACGTAACACCTAAACAAAATGCACATTGAAGTCCTTGTTGCTTAGTGAGTTTTACACTTTTTAAATTGATGTTAGTGAGGTTTACACCCTTTAAATTAAATTTATTTGGACCTTAAAACACCCCCCTAATGTGTTTTGTAGTGAAAGGGTGCCCAGAGAAGTTATGGCTGCCCCATCCCTGGAAGTGTCCCAGGCCAGGTTGGAGCAGCCTGGGATAGTGGAAGGTGTCCCTTTCCAAGGAATGCAGTGGAATTACATGACCTTTAAGGTCTTTTCCGACCTAAAAAGTTCAGTGATTCCATGATCAAAGCTGCAGGGAAAGACCAAGTGACTCATTAAAAATACTGGCACTAAACAAAGGTATCTTACTCACTTGTTGATACAACGCCGTGACCCCGAGCTGCTGCGGCACCTAACTCCTGCACTGTGACTGTTCCTGCTTAAAACCACTCCAGAATTTAAGTGGCTGTGTATTTTCAGAGCCTCTTGGTTGCTATTAAACACCTGCTGGGAGTGAGGGCTGCACTGAAGTGTTCCTCTGCGTCAGAGCACGAGCCCTCTCCAGGCCTGAATGCCAAAACTCGGGCTAGCATTCAGCTAAGTTTGAATCATTAAATCTTCACACAGACATTTTACCCTCGTGGGAGAAAACTAAAAACCTGCCAAGCACTGGAACATCCTGCAAACATCTCTGCAGCTCTGAAATGAATCAGAGAACCACAGGGAATGACAGAGTCAATTGGGTTGGAGAAGACCTCTGGGATCATCAAGTCCAACCTGAGCATGGGGTGACAGGACAGGGGAATGGCTTTAAGCTGGCAGAGGGGAAATTTAGGTTGGATATTAGGAAGAAATTCTTCCCCATGAGGGTGAGGAGGCCCTGGCACACGGTGCCCAGAGAAGCTGTGTCTGCCCCATCCCTGGAATTCTCAAGGCCAGGTTGGATGGGGCTTGGAGCGACCCAGGATAGTGGAAGGTGCTCCTATTTTCCTGTCTTTATTTTTCCATAAAAGTGGATGGAAAAGGAAATCAAACATAAATTAAGGAGAGAAAAAGGAAAGAAAGCAAAGTGTGGAGAATTTGGGAAAACATCCCAGCTGTTTGAACAGTTAAATGAGCTCTAAGAAGCTCTGACTCCAAGGATGTGAGGGATTTGGCTCCAAAGCCAGGCTGGACAGGGCTTGGAGCAACCTTGCTACAGCCCCCAGTGAACACTCACAGCACAGTTAGGTTTATACATGAAAAAAAAAACTCTTTAAATATAAAGGCTCTGCAATACTGCTCATAATTCTGCCTGCCAGAGGCAAAAGTCCTGCTCTCCCACCACTGTCCAGGTTAACTTGTCCTTAACTTCGTTGAGGCCCCTGGAGTTACATTCATATAGATTGTTTTAAAATTGCAAAAAATTAGCATTTTCACCATAAAACTTCTTTTTCCTCTACAGCATGAGATGTAGAAATTGCTGGTTTCAAATTGTGATTGATGTTAATATTGGAATCAAAGGATCCCAGACTGGTTTGGGTTGGAAGGGACCTTAAAGCTCATCTCATTCCCCCCATTCCTTGGGCAGGGACACCTTCCACTAAGCCAGGTTGCTCCAAGCCCTGTTCAGCCTGGCTTTGGAGCCAAATCCCTCACATCCTTGGAGCCAGAGCTTCTTAGAGCTCATTTAACTGTTCAAACAGCTGGGATGTTTTCCCAAATTCTCCACACTTTGCTTTCTTTCCTTTTCCCCATTTACCTTATGTTTGATTTCCTTTTCCATCCACTTTCGTAAAAAATAGAGACACAAAAATAGAAGAAAAGAGAGGAAGAAGCAGAATGACAAAAACCCAAGGAAATTAAAACTGAAGGAATGAAAAAATTGTCAAATATTTACTACACAGTTTTCTATGAGAAAAGTAGCTTCAAAAGTGACTTTCAGTTCTGAATTGGTTCTTAATTCCAAAACGTGTCTTTCCCTCTGTCAGGTCTGGACAAGCCCAAGGAATAAGTGGAATAAAAATGACCTAACAGGCAAATCTTATTCTTGTGTGGCCATAAATCTATCAACTTGCTCAGTTGTCATTGTGTTTTACCTCACAAATGTGTCCTGCTTGGAGGCCTCTGTCCATAAATTACCCTTGGAAAGTGGCCATAAAATATCAAGCCATACATTAAATAATCTTTTCTTTATCTGGAACTGCATGAGGCTGTTGAGTTTGAGGTGGCTGGACAGAGTAAAGACTCACTCAGCAGCTGAGCCTGGCTTTTCTAGGCAGCTATTTTGGCTGCTCTGACTCACCTGGAGCTTCCTGTTTTACATTAGCTTTAAGAAGGAATTAGGGAGCCTAAATTTAGAAGTTGTTGACGTGAAGGAAGTGGAATATCAGGACTGCAGGATATGGCAGCTCAGGAAAAACGGATGGCTTCACTCCTGGGGTGCAGCATCCCTGACTTACACCAGAGCACAGAGGCTGCTGCAATCCCAGGGAATGCTGAGCGTGGAGAAGGCTCTGCCCCCATGGAAATGTCCAGCTCTGGGGTCTCACAACCTTCCCTCTCCTTTCTCCTTCAGCCTGAATTTCAGACGGTGCCATGCTGTCCTTGGGGCTCCACCCTTTTCCATCCCAAACCTTCAAGCTCCTGGGATCAGCAGTGAAAAGAAAAACTGGGAATTTAAACCATGGGGGCTGGGGGTGGGGGGGTTCCAGGTCTGACTCCAGAATGTGCTCTTCCAAAACATTTTTCCAAGACCCTCTGTCCTCACATTCATTGAAACTGAGCCAATTAAAACCATCAGAAGCTGAGCCTGGAGGAGGTTTTGAGGTCACTACGTGCAGTTCCTGCTGCCCCAAGTGTTGCTCATCAGAATCTGCATTTGTTGCAGTCATTCTCCCTCCAGAAGCTGCCTTTGCTCTGAGGTTTTCTCTTGCAGTTCGCACCAAACACCACTTGTATCACTTCCACTTTCTAAAGACCCGTTGCAAGGTCCCAGATATAAAAGTTTCTTATTTATTTTGCTTTTTAGGTTGGTTATTTGTGTTGAGTAGTCCCTTTTTTATGTTATCTTCAGGATAGGGTGCTTGAAAACAGTAGAGCTGCTTTGAATTCTTCTCTCTAGTAACATTATGAATAATAATAATAATAATTATTTAAGAGCATGAGCAATTAGCCAAGAATTTTGCAGAGTGCTGCTTGTTCTCCCAAGGGATCTGTGTGGCTCAGAGCAGTGCAGAGTCAGGCAGTTGCTGCACAGAAGGTCAGGGCCCTATTGATCCAGGTGGGATCTTTAAATAGGCACTGCTGTGCATTTTTAGGTTGCCAACAGCCCCTGGTTGACCCTTGGCACAGGAAGGGATTTCTCTCTAAGTGACTGTGATGTTTTCTTCTAGTGCTGAACAAAAAATGAAACAAACCCAGAAGTGAAAGTCCCTCCATGAATAATGAATCTGTGTCACACAAACCATGGCTTCATTTTCAGAGCTGAGCTTTGAGGAGTTTGGGCTGGGGCCAGTTTCATGGGAGGTTTCATGGAGCCTTGTGAAATCTGATTGCTCTCGTGGTTTCAAAGTCTTCACGGCTCCAGCAGAGCTCAGATCCAGCTCTGTGATCTCTGATCTTAAACCTGATCAGATTTTGGGCTGCTGCCCTGGGGTGAGCTGGGATGGAAATGTGTTACATCAGCTTGACTGCTATTGAAATTCGTGTTAAAGATTTCTACAGCAATCAACAACAGACAGAATTGAGCCAATAATAGGAACTTTTTTTCTCTCTCAACCAAGATTATGGATAAATCCTATAGATGCCCCGTGGCCAAGCAGATATGAGATTAAGACTGCAGCTTTATCAGTGACTGGGGAGGGCCCAAACCCCTTGACAGAGCAGAGCTGTGGGATTGTTGCTGCTCCCTGTGTCTGCTGGAGCTGGCAATCACACACAGGCACAGAAAACCCCACATTTGCCCCATCTGAGGACTAGGGGAGGAATTTGTACAATTTTTCCTTGACTTTGATGCCTTAGGATTTGAGCTTTTCTATTTTCTATGTATTTGTAGCCCTGCAGTTCTTTAGTGTATAACTCTAAACTCCACACCCAGTGTGAGCTGCTGCTTTCCCATTTTGGGCAGATACAACAATTCCTCTCCAGGCCTGGCAATCAAGGACACCTCACTGCCTCAGGCCCTGAGAGATGGAAACAAAAGTGAGTTGTGGGGGGAGCAAACTTGGGGTAAATGACTTCATGACCTGAAGCTGGAATTGGCAGATGAACCCCCAATATGCAAATGGACCAAACTTATAAAAGTGTGAAAACCCGTGACCCATTGTCCATTTTGAGTATAGCCCCTGGGGGTCTTTTTCTGCCCTAAATGTATCTGAAGGCCCTTCAATAAATATTCCTGCTTTTTATTCCCTTTTTTTTTGTCTGGCCTCTGTTTTTAGGTAGTCCCAAAAGGCATCAACTTCAGTGCATTTAGGATTGCTCCCCTCTCCTGGGCTGAGCCCTGTGCAGGGGAACCAGAGCAAGGTGTGGTTCCTCAGAAGACCTGGGCAGAGCCAGGACCCTGCTGCTGCACACAAGGCAGGGAATTCCCCACAGGGAATTGCTGCTGATGCTGCTGGAGAGACACATCCTCGTGGGAAGGACCAGCCTGGGGATTTTTTTAAATACAGGTTTGTTGTCAAAATGACCCACTTCAAAAACTTAGGGAAAAAATAAATGAAGGAAAAGGGATGAAAGAATGAAGAGGCTTGGAGTGTGCCTGCCTCAGGGCCTTGCTTCAGTTAAAGCTATTTAAGATTTTTGTAACTGATGGGGAAATTGTTCACTATTAATGGCCTTTCTTTCTGGCTATACTTTATTCTTATTTCTCAGAGGCAATGGGGTAGAGGCCAGATTTCTTTATCCAAAGGTATTAAAATGCCTGGGGCTGAGCAGCTTAGTATTGCCTTGTCAGAATTTTTTCCATCTGGCAAAATAATAGAATAAAATCACCCTGTGGAGGGGGAGCTGCTTTATTTTTAAAAGAATGCCCTTTCTCTTTCAATTCAAAGCCTTGAGGGAGAGGAGGAGTGGTGGGATGTGTGAGGAGATGCATGTTTTCACTCACTGACTGCTTCTATATTCAGGAGCTATGATCCCTCACTGCCAGGCTTGCTTTAACTTCTCTGGAAACTGGTTGTGTGGATCAAAGTGGAGGCAAATAGAAGTTAAAATCTCTATTCAGAGACATGAGGGATTTGTAGGGCCCAGAGGGGTGAGGACATCCCAGAGGAGGTTCCAAAGTCATAGGCAGGGTCAGCTGACTCATATAAAAATAAATTTATCTTTGCTAAGAGAAAAAGAAAGAAGAGAAATCTAAATCCATGGTTTTTGTTTTTTTTTTTTTTTTTCTTTTTGATTCAGTTTTCTTTTTTTTTTTTTTTTTTTTTTTTTATTTTCCCTGAGTCATTAACAGCAAAAGGTATTTTTGTTTGCATCAATGTTCATCAGAACAGAAAGTGGGTATCTCTAGCAGTGAATCATATCAGTTGTTCCTGACTTTTGGAAAGTGTCTGGTGTAATTTGAAGTCACCTGGTGGATGAGACTAAACCTCATTGATATGCACCATCAGTTTCTGGTGATGTGAAACAAGAAAGAAATTACTGCTCTGAGGAATATTTGGAGTGTGTTCACACAAACTGAGCCACATCAGTCACCAGCATCCACTGAGCTTGGATGATAAACCACCGGGTTTCTGGAGCCAGAAACTCAGTCTATGACTAAATGTTTGCTGTGGAGAGTTTGCCTAGCTGCAGTCAGAGAAGAATGTCAGTTGTGCAAGGGGAAAAACTCCAATAATGGTGAGAATAGGCTTTCCCGAGTTCCCAGAGATAAAGGGGAAAAGGGGAAGGACTGAACTGGGACCAGCTTTGGGAACATCTTGGTCCCTTCCCTCCCCGCACTGTAAGAATGAAATTGCAAATAAATGTCTGGGTTACTGCATTTCATGAAACAAGAGGGTCTGAGATTCTTCTTTTATCCTGCATTCTTTAAATATTCCAGGCATCCAAAGAAGCTCAAATACCACCCATCCTCTGGCCTGCTCAAACATCTCAGCTCTCAGCCGAGGGCCAGTCTGAAACTGTCTTTGGGAAAGTTTGGACTTTGGGGAAGTCTGGAGCCCTGGCTTTCCAGGAAGTGCTGGTGTTGGAGGAAGATTCCCAGCCCAGTGTGGACTGTGTCACACAGGGACTGCCAAACTGCCAGGGCAGCACTTGAGTAAAATGCATCCTAATGAACTTTACTGTTTGCCAGATTGGCAACTCCATTGCTGTTTTAATGTTTAATGTGAAAAGGTCTGAGAACCCCAGGGGAGAACAGAGGCTGAGGACTCTGCTTAGACAAAGTCTCTGTCCCAAAGAGCTTTATATTTAAATAGAAAAGATGGATAAATAGTGACAAGGAAGACACTTGAAAGAAACGACATAAAGTCCATAGCAGAATGCAGCACAAAAATATCCTGTAAATCCCAAATCTCCTATGTCCTGCCCCAGAGTTTCAGCTACCAGCCCGAGAGTCAAGATATTCATAATTTCTGCTGTTGTACAATGAATCTACTCCAGAGTTGTCATTGAGTGCCTGTGGTAAAGAAAAGCTTTGACTACTAGCTTTGATTGATGGGTTTTTTGAAAGACCAGGTTAAAAAACTACTCCATAAAATAGAGTTAAACAGATTTCCCAAAGTCCTGAGCACAGGCATTGTGCCAGAAGTTTATGACCCTAAAAATTTCCGTGTTGTGGATTCTTACCATGATCTGTCTGGGTTTTAGTCTGTGTTTGCACAGATTATTTCGAGGAACCCTTGGTGGGTTATATGCTGGATACTCCAACAATCCCACCCGGAGCCAAGCCAGGGAACCTGGCAGGTGTGGCTTTTGGAGTTGTTTTTTTTTTCTGGGACACTCACAAAGTTCCTTGTTCACTGTAGGGATGAGGTGAGGTGTGAAATTTAAACCAAGGTGGTGCCTCATAAAAGCAGGCTGCTGGTGTTCAGAGAAAGGGTCTGGGCAGCAGTGGGAGATCAGGGAGCTGCTCACATTCAATCGCTGTACCTCAAGACCCCGAGAACGTTTTCATTGGGAAGAGAAACGTCATTCAGGAATTCAGGATGGTTCAGTGTTACTGATATTCGGTCCTCCACTTTCAGGTGTGTCAAGTGCAGCTGGAGCAAAGTCTTAAAAGTCTTGTCTTCGCACGTTTCCGACGCACAGAGTGTGGACAACGTCTGCCTGTCCACCCTGTCGTTCACCAGGAGCTCAATCTTGAGGTCGATGGGGCTCTTGGAGCAGTTGGGAAAGTGAAAGTTCAAGTGGCAGAAGATTAAGTAGAGGCCTTGTTCCCTGATCACCAGCTCCTGGCTCATGCACTGGATGGCCTCACAGGTCCCCTTCTCCACCAGGCTCAGCTTGGAGCTGTTCACTGAGCTGGACACTGGAGGGAAAGCAAAGTGCTGTTAGCTCTGAGCTCCACTGAGCTCCCTTCAGCCCCAGGACACTTCCAGCAGTGTTTCCTGCTAAAAGGAGACACCTGCTCAGTGGTTTCCTGCAGGAAACTCCAGGAAAACTCTTGGAATGACAGCTGGGAGCTCACACATGGAGGTGGGACACTAAAAATTCCAAGGGTTTACTCAGCCCTCGGGAAACCCGGGTCAGCGAAATGCATGAGTGTTCATCTCCATTATTTCTCCACTTGGCATTTGAAGGGAATTCATAGAGATGTACATTCATGTACTTTCCATATTCATGGAGATTGTACAGTTCATGGAGGTGTACATTCCTCTGTGCATGTGCAGAAGGTAAATCTTTATTTTTATTTATGTTTATCAAGTTGAAAAAAAAGGGTCCTAGGATCAGATAAGGGTTTGCCAATCACATTCCAGGAGAGCTAAGGAATTTTTTTCCTATAAAATGCCCATTTGGACAAAAAGGCTATTTGCTACTAAACCCAGTGTGAATGACATGAGCAGCTTTTCAGACAGCTCTGAAATTCCCTTTCCCAACCTTCTTCCCCCACCCTGGACTCCCCACTGACCTCTCATGTAGGCAACAGCTCCCTTGTCTGGGACACTCTGTTGGATTTTCAAATAGTCTTCAAAGGTGTTACCTGAAGAAAACAACAGATTAACTCATCGCTCCTGACTATTTTTTTATTTTGGTACTGTAAAATGCAACCAGCACTTGGTACCCTACTTCCAGCATGGTTCTTACTCCTTGGCTGAGAATATCTGATGTGCCCCGGGAATTCAGAGCAGTGTCACTTAACTGGTAAATCTATAACAACCTAAAGCTCTGGCAGATTGCAGCACTCGGCCATGAAAAAATTAAATTCCTTACCCTGCTTCTTGAAAATAGGAGTGTTGGTTTTAAATTAGAAGAGGGTGCACTTGGAATTCATATAAGGAGGAATTACAGTGAGGGTGGGCAGGCCCTGGCACAGAGAAGCTGTGGCTGCCCCTGGATCCCTGGCAGTGTGCACGGCCAGGCTGGACAGGGCTTGGAATAACCTGGGATTAGTGGAAGGTGTCCCTGCCCATGGCAGGGGGTGGAACAAGATGAGCTTTAAGGTCCCTTCCAACCCAAACCAGTTTGGGATTCTCTGATTCTATGAAACAGAAATTATGTGCAGGTAAGCTTAATTTAACCAAGTTGTTTTTGTGGTGCAATTACAGGAAGCTTTTAAACATTTAAGTGGGACATTGTTCTGAAAATGTCTCCTTGGGTGCTTCTGGAATGTTGCTCTGTTCCCTCACGGTTAAAATGTAGATTTCACCAGGACTTTAGGTTGTTCATATAATCCTAGAGTGCTTTGGGTTGGAAAGGATCTTAAAGCTCATCCAGTGCCACCCTTGCCATGGGCAGGGACACCTCCCACTGTCCCAGGCTGCTCCAAGCCCCGTCCAGCCTGGCCTGGGACACTGCCAGGGATCCAGGGGCAGCCACAGCTGCTCTGGGCACCAAGGACCCGAAAGCTGCTGCTGGAGGGGCCGAGCCGGCCGCGCTCCTGCCCCGCTCCCCCCGCGGGCACGGCCCGCCCGCCCCGGCCCCGCGGTTTCGAGCCTAGGGCAGCAGCCTTGTCCCAGCAATTCCCCAAATCCAAAGCATTCCCGGGAATGCTCCCGGGACGGGGAGGAGCCGGGACTGCTCCGCCAGAGCCGCGCGGGGACGGCTCCATCCCACAGGAATTGCTCCATCCCTCGGGACACGGGAATTACTGCATCCCACGGGAACTGCTCCATCCCTCGGGACACGGGAACTGCTCCATCCCACGGGACACGGGAACTGCTCCATCCCTCGGGAATTGCTCCATCCCTCGGGACACGTGAACTGCTCCATCCCACGGGAACTGCTCCATCCCTCGGGAACTGCTCCATCCCTCGGGAACTGCTCCATCCCTCGGGAACTGCTCCATCCCACGGAAACTGCTCCACCCCTCGGGAACTGCTCCATCCCTCGGAAACTGCTCCATCCCTCGGGACACGGGAATTGCTCCATCCCACGGGAACTGCTCCGTCCCACGGGATACAGGAACTGCTCCATCCCACGGCCGCGGGATATGTTTCCTCCCACGGGATGCGGGAATTGCTCCATCCCACGCGACGCTGGGATGGCTCCATCCCACGGGATGCAGGGATTGCTCCCTCCCACTGCCTCGCGGACTGCTCCATCCCACGGCCACAGGAATTGCTCCATCCCACGGCCGCGGGATCGGCTCCATCCCACGGCCGTGCCCGGCACTGCAGGCGGCCGCAGCGCAAGGAGGAGCCGAGTCCCATCCCCTGCATCCCGGCACCTCATCCCTGTGATCCAGTTCCTGCATCCCAGACCCTGCTCCCCACTTTTCCCCGTTGCATTTCACCTCCTTTCCCTCCATATTCCTGCCTTCCATCCTCTCTGTAAGTTTTTCCTTCTCTCACCATACTGGATATTCAGTTAATGGCACTGATTATCCATTCCTGGAAGTGTCCAAGGCCAGGCTGGACGGGGCTTGGAGAAGCCTGGGATAGTGGAAGGTGTCCTGCCCATGGCAGGGGTTTGGAATGAGATAACATTTAAGGTCCTTTCAACCCAAACCATTCTAGGATTCCGTCAATGATTCTGTGATTATTGTGTCTTTATTCTGCATGACACAGAACTGTCCCCTAGGTCCACAGGTGGATGGACACACAGACACGGTATGGATTCAGGAAAACCGTGCATACCCCAGTGCTGCAACCTGACAAGTGAATGGTTATTTCTCCTTGCATTTGCTCTCCTTTACATCTCCTGGCCCTGCTGTGGCTGTGGAAGTGCACAGGAGCTCACATGGCAAATTGGGAATTTTCTGTGTTTTATTCCACAGCTGAACACCAAGAATAAAGCAGGAAGGAGTTTCAGTAAAGCTTTTTCACATTATACTCCCTCTCCCAGGGTACACAAAACTCTGAAGTTTTCCTGCGACTCGGTTTGTAAAACTGATACCACAATCCCCAACCCTACAAGGGTCTCTGAAGTGTCAGTTAATGCAAAAAACTAAATCCTACTAAAACCTGACATCAGATGTTGTGTGTCATGATCCTCACATGTCCCAAATTGCTGGTGTGGCCTCACCTCAATCCCTGGGGGCACTTTTGAGAACCACAATTAAAAGAAAGATCTAAAGCTGTGAGAGAGTGTCCAAAGGAGAGACACGGGGATGGGGAAGGGTCTGGGTTGGCCCGGGAGGAGCAGCTGAGGGCACTGGGATTGTTCAGCTGGAGCAGGCTGAGGGCAGAGCTCCCCGGGGGCTGCAGCTCCTCCCGAGGGGCAGCTCCCATCTCTGCTCTGGGACAGGGACAGGAGCCAGGGAACTGCTGGAGCTGGGCCAGGGCAGGTCAGGCTGGAGAGCAGGAAAGGTTCTTCCCCCAGAGGGTGCTGGCACTGCCCAGGCTCCCCAGGGAATGGGCACGGCCCCGAGGCTGCCAGAGCTCCAGGAGCGTTGGGCCAGCGCTGCCAGGGATGCCCAGGGTGGGGTTGGTGGGGGTCTGGGCAGGGCCAGGGGCTGGGCTGAATGATCTCTTCAGTCCCTTCCAGCTCAGGATATTCTGTGCTTCCATGATTCTAACATGAGCTCTATTTATATGCAGAGTGGGATAAGGATCTTAAGTTTCATAGGATTCCTGAAACTGGGGGTAATGATAAGAGATTAAAATCTCCAGACCCTTGCTGTATCTACATGACCTGATTTCTAAGGGAGTTTTGATAACAAGGATGGACAAATCAGGGAGAAGCTGGTCCCACACCCAAGTTCCCCTGGCTGGAGGGGGTTGGTGTGGTGTATATCGCACCTTTTGCACTCTCCATTGGAGAGAGGAACTCTGGATATCTTTAAAAAAATTGCAATATTTCTCTGATTACAGTAGTTTAAAGACTTTTGTGGTGAACAGGAGCTCACTGCTCTCCAAGAATGAGTAAGTTATGTACCAAAGTCCCTTCACCATTCTGGAAATCCCCAAAGAAAAACCAAAGCCTACTTTCCTGGTGTTAGTCATGTCAATCTGGTGTTTTAGTGAGGGCAGAGATGTGGAGATATGGCTTAGGATGGGCAAAAACCCTTCTGGCCCTTATTTCAGCTAAAGCTGTTGTGGTGATAACAAGAGTCTGGTAACACAATCAGCATCCTAACCCCACTCACACTCCGTGTGTCTGCAGGAAGGGGGAGATTATTTCGGAAACTCAGTGGTATTTAGGGGGTTTACCCTCCAAAGGCTGAAAATCCCCTGCTGCACAAGCAGCCCTTGGAGGCTGCAGCCCTGTGAGCTGTGCCAAGCCAGGTGCTGAGCCTGCCCAGAGCTGCCCTGACCTGGCTGGGCCTGAGCTGCTCAGGGTGCCCATGGATTCTCTAAAGATCTCCCCTCTCTGATATGGCTGCACTGTGCATCTCCAGAGCTGTATTTAACATTTATTGCTGACAGCAATAAATTGGTTGGTATGTCTGCGTTTAAATTCAGTGACATCAGCTGCATTAGTCAGAAGGGAAATTATGGAAAAAAAATTGTTTTAGAGAGACAGGTCTGGTCCTCACTCTGCTGAGACAACTTTTATAACCATTTTCTACTTTTAATTCTCAAGTTAATTATTTTATCTGAAATATTTCCGCTCAAGCCAAGAGAGGCTGAAATTACAAGAGTTGCAGGACTGATCGATGGATGTGCTCACATTTCCTAATTGGCTTTGCACGAGTCATGGTGCAAATCAGAGGTAATCCCTCTGCAATCAGTGGGATTAGATAAGCTTAAAAATACTGTGAGGAGGAGGAAAGACAAAGCTACACTTGGGGCAAAAGGCCAAGGAGAACACACTGGTTTCACTGTGTGCTGTGAGGCACAGGCACTGCAGATCTGCTTTAAGGAGATCTGCTGGGAAAGGGAGGGGAAACCCTAAAGAAGATATCAGGAGATCACTCAGTTTTGTCTTTTTGACCCCTTTTATGGTCGGATGGGCATCCAGAGGGTGCAGCCCCAAGGAAAAGAGCCTGGTTGTTTCCAGGAGGTCCATGCAGCTTTTCACCAATGAGCCAAAAGGGGCTGGGAAATGGGACTGGGAAATGGGACTGGGAAACAGGACTGGGAAATGGGACTGGGGAATGGGACTGGGAAACAGGACTGGGAAATGGGACTGGGAAATGGGACTGGGAAACGGGACTGGGGAATGGGACTGGGAAACGGGACTGGGAAACAGGACTGGGAAATGGGACTGGGGAATGGGACTGGGAAACAGGACTGGGAAATGGGACTGGGAAATGGGACTGGGAAACGGGACTGGGGAATGAGACTGGGAAACAGGACTGGGAAACGGGACTGGGAAACAGGACTGGGAAACAGGACTGGGAAACGGGACTGGGAAACAGGACTGGGAAACGGGACTGGGGAATGGGACTGGGAAACAGGACTGGGAAACGGGACTGGGAAACGGGACTGGGAAACAGGACTGGGAAACGGGACTGGGGAATGGGACTGGGAAATGGGACTGGGAAATGGGACTGGGAAACAGGACTGGGAAACAGGACTGGGAAATGGGACTGGGAAATGGGACGGGGAAATGGGACTGGGAAATGGGACTGGGAAACAGGACTGGGAAACGGGACTGGGAAATGGGACGGGGAAATGGGACTGGGAAACAGGACTGGGAAACAGGACTGGGAAATGGATCTCAGAGAAGCTGCAATTTCACTGAGCCCCCAGGATTTCCCCCTGTGGTGCAAAATGAACCCCTGGGGTTCTCTCAGAGCATCAAAACACAGCAGCACCTTGTCCAGCCAGCAGGAAGCCGAGGGCTCAGATACATGAGGATGCATGGGCTGCTGCCAGACAGGTCCAAGAGGATGTGACTGTGCCGGGGAAAGTTCTCTCTGCTGCCTGCCTCAGTTTCCCCACCTCTGAGATGGGCCTGACAGGAGCACCAGCAAAGGGCACTGAAACCACGAGCTGAAAGTGGCTCTGTCAGCATGGAAGGTGCTGCTGCCCAGACAAGGAAAGCCCCTTGGGTGGGGTTCCTGAGGCTTGTCCTGCTCCCAGCCATCTCTGGGTGACATTCCACTGCCGTGGGGGTGGCATCACCTCTGGCTGGGGGCTGAGTGTGGGCAGGCACAGGAGCAGGGCAAAACCCTGAATTATTCTATGAGGTAAAGAAGTAAAAGCAGGCAACAAACAGCTTTTGATTCCTCTGTAACGCCCATAGATTTAAATGCTTATGGAATTAGGCAAGGTGATGTCACACAACTCTGTCAGCATGCCAGAGTTAGCATCATTTGCCTCATTTTATTTCTCAGCAGCCACACCCTGAAGTCCCTGTAGCTAATTTTAACTCTCTCCTGCCAGTCCAGTGCCCTGCAAACAGCAGCCAAAGGACTGGCCCAGCCTGTGATGCTGTGACAAGTGGCAGCTGGGTGACATCCCCTTCTGGGCTCCGTGACAGAGCTCTGGGCTCAGCTCCTGGCTGTGCCTGTCACACACACACTGAGAGCCTTTGGTCCTCGAGAGCCCCAGAACTGCCACTCAGGTCTGACGGGGACTGAACTCAGCTGGCCAAATTTCCTTCCAAAACCAGAAATTAAAGAAATATCCCTTTTTTTCCCACCAAATTTAGGAAGAACCTCTGACCCTCACTGCACACCTGAGTACTGCCAAACCCGTGGAATTTTAGGTCAGAACTCTTCAATTCTCTGCCTGCTTGCCAGTGTAGCAAAGGACACATAATATCATGAGCTATTCATATATACATATATATATATGTGTGTGTGTGTGTGGTGTGTGTTTGTGTGCGTGTATATTGATATATACTAATATATATTCACATATAGCTTGTGTTTTAGGTGTTGGAGAGAGGGCAGACCCAACACTGAGCATCCTGAGCAGTACCAATCAGCCCAGTTGTGATGTCCTCAGCCAGCAGCCCACCCTGCATGTGTGTGGCGCATGTCCCCTGATGCTGGCCTGCAGGAGGCCTCTGCACTCTTTCTAGCATTTGCAAGCCCAGGCTTGCCCAGATTTTTCAACCTGAGAAACACAACTCCTCTGCCCTGGCCTCAGGCAGGGTCACATTTATGCACCCAGACACCCCCCTGGACTGAGGCTGACAAGGGGCAAACCTTTATGGCCTCAGTGTGAAATACCCATTTCTGAGGAGCCCACTGCTGTGGGATTGGTGTCTAGTGCCCTGCAGTGTCATCACACAATCACAGGTCATCGAGCTTGGAAAGGACCTCCAGGATCATCAAATCCACCCTGTGCCTGGTCCCCACCTCAGAGCTCTGAGTGCCACCTCCAGCCGTCCCTTGGAAACCTCCAGGGATGGGCACTCCAAACCTCCCTGGGCAGCCCCTGCCAAGGCTTGAATTTCTCCTTTCCATGAGGAAATTCCTGCTGATGTGCACCCTGAGCCTGCCCTGGCCCAGCCTGGGGCCGTTCCCTCTCCTCCTGTCCCTGTTCCCTGGAGCAGAGCCCGACCCCCGGCTGTCCCCTCCTGTCAGGAGTTGTGCAGAGCCACAAGGTCCCCCCTGAGCCTCCTTTTCTCCAGGCTGAGCCCCTTTCCAGCTCCCTCATCTGCTTCTTATAATGTTGGGATCAGATTAAGTTGCAGAAGGCCAAAATGCCCTCTAAGACATGGCTGCAAATCTGAAAAGGCTCCTTGGCCCATTGGCTTCAGCCTGATTTTCTCTACAGTAGCAGGTTTATGACTGTCACCTGTATTATATTAATTTCTCAGAGCCACATTTTTATTTGGGAACATATTTCCCATTGAAACTGAAACAAGGGTGCTGGATTTCTTTTCCTGGTCTGTCGAGTGTCAGAGAAAAATACCTATAACTTGTGTGTGCGTGTGTGTTCATTTGTATCTGCAGTTTTGGTTTTTTTTGTTTGGTTTTTTTTTGTTTTTCCTCTTTTGTAAATGAGAAGAGATTTTGATACCAAATCTTTGCAGCTCAAATAACAAGAAAAGCCATCAGCCCAGATTACCCAATTCCCAGTGAAATGAGGCTCGGAGAGGCCAGCAAGGAGATGATGAGGGCTGTACCTTTCCAGGTCATCAATTTGTCTGTGAGTTCATTTTCCCTCTAAAAAATGAACATAACAATACTCCTCAGATCCACACTAATCGATGATTTGTTATTTGTGAAATGGGGATGAGTTTCTGCAGAGAAATGCTTCCACAGAAAGAACATTTCACAAACACTTGGTGATGGATTTAATTCCTTCCCCCTGTTGCTCAGGTACTGCACCGACAGTGGCACGGAGGATTGGAGGAGACCGATCCCATTTCTCACACAAACATTTAATGAGCTGCATTGCATCGCTCTCAGCCTGTGCCTGTGGATTCCTGCAGCCCATCCACTGAGGCCTGACAGCTGAGTCAGGGCTGGAAGACTCCCATAAATCTTCTTTAGTGCCCACTGGTGTTTAGCTAACAATGGAACATAATCTCATTGGAGATTTAAATTAAATCATTGCATCTCCCTGCTTTAATAAGACACAATTAATCTGTGTTGTGGCTGGGTCTGGGTTGCTGCCTGTTGGCAGCTCGGTGAGGTCTCTGCTTGAGTGACCTCAGCTGGACCGAGCACAGAATTTTGTGTCACAGGATCATGGAATGGTTTGGACTGGGAGGGACCTTAAAGCTCATCCATGGGCAGGGACACCTCCCACTATCCCAGGCTGCTCCAAGCCCTGTCCAGCCTGGTCTTGGACCCTTCCAGGGATGGGGCTGTGTCCCCCAGACCATCCCTGAGATGCTGGCAGTGACACAGGGTTGGAGTCAGGCCCAGCACCCAGCTGGGCAATGCTGGTTTTTCACTCCCTTGCCCATTTTAACAATGCAGGAGTCCTGGTTCATGGCTACAAACCACACCCAGTTTCCATCTGGGCTGCCTGGGAGGCAGAATGGATCCAAATCTAAATCCACAGCAACTGCAGCCTCAGCTCAGTACCTTTCCTGAATGTTTCTCCTGCTCCTGTCTCTGGGTAGGACCTGGCAGCAGTTGCCACAAGTCCCTGCTTGGTTGCCAGCAGGCAGCAGCTGACAGAGCTCCCTGTGAGGGGCCCTCAGTAAATTATCCACTAGGTATATTAATTAATTGTTGGGGTACACACAACAGAGAGTACTTTGGACCTTATTAGCATAAGAGATTTGATAAACAAAATGCCTTGGCAAGAGCAAACAGAACTTTGAGGATTAAATCAAGACTGCAAGAAGATTCAATCTGACGGGTTTACCAGAAAAAGAAAATTACATCAGACTTCTGCAAGCAAGAGATGTTTAAAATGTATATGTTTGTTTATGTGATCTTTAACCCAGTCATTGTAGTAAAACATTACTAGTCTCCCTAAAATAGTAGATAAGCATTTGTATCCCACAGTAAAATTGGATTCTTTGACCACCTCAAAGTCTCCCCCGTCTCTCTTCTTTGCTGATAATTAATAAGCTCTGCTTTATGCATTTTAAGAGGAAAATAAAAGGCCCTGCCAATTTGCTCACACTTGAATGCTCTGTTACCCTCCGGTAGAGACTGATGGGCTGGGAGAGCATTTCAATCCACTAAAACCAGCTTTCAGCAGCTCTTCCTCATGTGGGCTCTCACTCTCAACCCACTTCGGTCCTTCACTAATGGCATCATCTCAGACTGAGCAGCAGAATTCGGGAATTCAGAGCAACAGGCTGCCTGGGATTGACATGGACCTAAAGACAAATGTACTGGCTGATGAAACAGCATCCTGGCCATGCCAGGGGACAGCACACTGCTCCTCCCTGGCACCTGCCAGCTGCTGGTGAGGAGCAAAAACAACTGCATGAGTTGCTTGAGCTGAAATAAAATTGTGTGTGTGTGTGTGTATATATATATGGTTTATATATGGTATATATATATCTATATATATTATTTTATTTCATATAAATATAAATCAATAATATAAATTTGTTTTTTATATTCTGAATACATTTAAAATATATTTATAAATTTCTATTTATTATAATTTAAATTTATTTATAATTTTATATTTATATATTATATAAATATATAATATATAATATATGTAATCTTTATATAAATATTACATAAACATGAAATTATTAATAATATTATATAAACTAAAGTCAACAATATTAATAAATTGATGATTAATAATTATTTATTTTCATTTTAATTTTAAATTTAAATTTTATTTTATATAATTAATATAAATAAAAAATAAATATAAATAATAGAAATATAACTATAAATGGACTTTTGGGGCAGTGACATCTCTCTCCCTGCCCTGGGAATGCCCCTACCCCTTGTGCTTTGCTTGACCTACAGGTACAACCTCTGTGGCTCCTCCTCTGTGGATCATAACGCTCCGTACCTTCAGATCCTGCTCTATTTCTGAGCCTCTTCGGATACAAAATAAAGCACAAAAAGACTTGAGAAAGGCTTAAGAAGATTTAAGGGGATGCTTAGGTTGCTAGAGAGAAAGCAGTGTGTGTGCTTAGGGAGAGCCTAAGGGGAAAAGAAAATTCCTCCAGGTTACAGGAATGTTAGAACTTACAAAAAGTGATGGTCAGGCAAGATGTGAGGGTCTCAGGAAGGACATGGGGACACGCAGGGACTGCTTGGGGAGCTGTGGGCTGTGAAACAAGCCCAGCACGGGAGAGTCAGGGATTCAGAAGTTACCCAAAATGGAGTGGGGGTGTCCAAATGCTGCAAAAATGCAGCTGCAGAAAAGGTGATTGTGGGATTGGGACTCTCCAGACCTTGGGCTCCTCTTACTTAGAATTCTGGAAGCACCGAATGTCCTGAGCTGGAGGGACCCACCAGGATCACCCAGCCCAGCCCCTGGCCCTGCCCAGACCCCCACCAACCCCACCCTGGGCATCCCTGGCAGCGCTGTCCCAATGCTCCTGGAGCTCTGGCAGCCTCGGGGCCGTGCCCATTCCCTGGGGAGCCTGGGCAGTGCCAGCACCCTCTGGGGGAAGAACCTTTCCTGCTCTCCAGCCTGACCTGCCCTGGCCCAGCCCCAGCCGTTCCCTGGCTCCTGTCCCTGTCCCAGAGCAGAGATGGGAGCTGCCCCTCGGGAGGAGCTGCAGCCCCCGGGGAGCTCTGCCCTCAGCCTGCTCCAGCTGAACAGTCCTGGTTTCCTTCAATCTCCCCTTCTGCTCCAGCTCTGGATGAACACGGGGCTTCATTTCCCCACTGGGGTGGAGGCAATGGCATCTCCTGCCCTCTGGGACTGGGCACCAACTTGCTTTTGCAAGGAGTCAAATATTGGTGCTGAGATCTGTGTGAGGCAGAGTCAGGGACACGAACAGTGTCAGTGACATGAACAGTGCTCCTGATTCATGCTAAGGCAAAGCAGAATCTTGGTAAATTGTCTCTGTTAGACAGATTTTCTTATTTCAGGCTCTCTGTGCTCACACTCTGCCTGTTCCAGTTCTTTGCTCTGTGCCTTTTGCTGCTGGTCTCCCCTTGTGCCTTCTTGACCCACCCACTCCCTTCTCCCTTTTCCCCTCAAACCAGGAGCTGTTTTGGGACAGGTGGAACACATTTTCACCCCTCCCTCGTGAAGACGAGGGCTTTACATATATTTGCAAGAGACAGCATTTAAACTAAAACCTTAAAATCAGAATGATGTTGACATGTCCTGGCAAAAAGCTCTTTGGAACAGACACCCCAGGGCACATTCAGAAATATTTATTTCCTCAGCCATGCGCTGGTTCCTGGATGTACTGAGTAATTTGAAAGCTTTTTTCTCATTTTCAATTTTCCCTCCACCACTTTATTGGAAATGTTAAGATGTGCACAATTGACTTGTGACCCTGACCAATATTTGCATTACAGATATGACAAATTGCCTGTGTTGTTTAGGGGTCTTACCTGTCCTGATGGGTTTTTTGATGCCCTCCATGGCAGGATCAGCTACCTGAAAGAGAAGAAAGAGTAGAGATGGATTATTTTGGGAATAGGAAATGCTCATTTCAAGTGCAACTGTGGATCTGAAACATTTTTGGTTTTTTTTCTAACACAGAAAATCAATATTTCTGACACAGTCAGATTCTCTCAGTGCAGTAAGAAAATGATGTGGGTTCTGTTGGGGCTGTTTCAAAAGCCCAAGTCCTAAAAACCCCTCTCTGTATCTTTCAAGGCTTGGAGAGAGTAGGACAGAGTGGGACTGGACAGCCTGGAGAGCCAAGTGCCTGGGAAAGATCATTAAAGCCCCAAACAGGTGACAGTGATGTCCTGTTTCACTTCTCCTCCTACTTCTTGCTGAGATGTAAAACCAAGGGTGAAAATGGCACAGGAAATTATCCTCAATCAGCATGACATGAGAAATTCCCAAAAAACCAACTTCAGGGGTGAAATGCAGCAGGGTTCCTCTGATGACACCTTTCTGTCACCCAAACACACACCCCAGAGCTCAGGGCAGCTCATAAATGTCCAGCAATGCCCTCAAGGAGCAAAATATTCTCCCAACAGCTGAGGAGAGCACTGGGAGTTCCTTGTTGCAGTAAGGTAGAAAAATTATAAAGAAAAGCCATATAAAATCAGGGCTGCTCTGGCTGGCCTGTCCTTTCTTCTAAGTCAAGCCAGCACTGTGCAGGTTCCCATGTGAAAGCAATCCTGGTGTGAGCAGTTCATGAGCATAGCAATCTATTCCTGGGTGAAAAACATCTTACCCCTGTATAAACTGGTTTTACACTGTTAGATAGAAAAATGAAAACTATCTCTCACAAACAAGTGTCCCTGCAGGTACACACCGAGGGTTTGAGTGACCAATTAATAGAGAATAACAACTTGTTAACGAGCAATAAAGGAATTGGCAAGAAAGCTCCTGACCAATGGGAGTCACACACGAGGTCTGTAAAACTGTATGAAAAGGAGATATGTGAATAAAGAGGGTTTTTTCCACCATGAAGAAAATGGAGTCTGTGTGATTAATTCCCATAGCTCCTCACTGTGTGTCACATCCCTCCAGTCTCACCCTGGCTGATCCCACAGGGATTCCAGTGACACAGAGTGGGCTTTGCTCAGGCTGGGCTGAACCAGCTCCTCTTACCTGGGTGCAAATTACCTGGGCTAATTGTGCAGGCTAATCAGGCCAGGTCCAGCTTGGCATATTGGAAGGGATCCATTAAGTCCTTCTCCCTGCTCCTCACTTACCTAAAATTAAACCACAGAACCTAAAACCTCTCCCAGCTGCTCCTTGAACCCTGTCAGACTTGGTGGCCTGAGCACTTCCCTGTTCAGTGACTCACCAGGATACCCAGGAAGGAGAAATTTGGGAAGCTGTACCAGCTTTAAGACAAGATCTGATATCTCCTGGGAGAAATATGGCAATGCTGTGGTGGGAACAGCTTCATCCATAGTGCTGTTACAGCACAAACACCTCATTTCTGTGTGTGAAGCTGGATCTGTTTGTGGTACTTAATGTTCTAATCTTAAATGTTTAGGAAGGTTTTAATTAGATTTTGGCTTCATGTGGCTATGTTTTGAACAGCAGTGGAGTGTGGAGCTGCATCTGCTCCCAGCAGAGAGTTGTTATGCTTTGGTCTGATGCCAAATGCTGTGTCCTGCAGAGGTGGCAAAGCTGCTCCCAGGGGACTGGGCAGTGACAAGTTAATGGCTGGACTCACTGATCTTTGGGCTCTTTCCCAGTTTGAATGATTCTGTGATTCTCCAGGAGTTTGGAGAACTGTAATTTGTTCATTTTGTCTCCCCACACCTCCTGTGGGCCTTACACGCTGCCTGTGTAAGGCAGGGCAGAGTCGCCTGTTGAGCCAATATTTCTCCAGGTGACCTTCCTGAGCTGTGCAGGGAGGTGCTGGGCAGCAGAAGAACAGGAACTCAGAGATGGAATTTGAAAAAATAGATATCTCCAAGCTTTTTGGCCCTGAGACAACATCCTCCCTTGGGAACTCTCATGGATCTCATCACATATCACCAAATGTTAAACTGAGCAGGGTTTGGGCTGAAAACACTCCCAGGAATCTCTTCCAAGACCTCTCAGCCCCTTCCCTTGCCCCTGCCCTGGGCTGTTGTCTCACACACACTCAGGGCACAGGGAGGTGTTGCTGTTCAATGCAATATCTGAATGTTCCTGTTCTCTGTGGAAAATTCGGGATGTTTTAGGTGACAGAAAAAGAATGCTCTGCCCCCAGTGAGATTGCACTCAACGAAATCAGACAGCCAGGGAGATGTTTGCCTTGCTGGTGGCTCAGAGCCTGCTCTGCACTCAGGACATAAAAACAAAATTAAAATGGACTAAAGGCATTGTGTTCTCACCTGGAAAGGCTCCAAGCGAGTAAAATCAGCACATACCAAAGCAATTTATTTTAGTGACAATTGAGTAGATACTGAAATAAACCTTTAGGACTTCCTTTGAAATATTACTGGTATTTTTTCTTTCTTTTCCAGCAGCAAGAATATCACATGTAATGCTGTCATTTGGAATGCAAAGAAGTGCACAGGAGGAGCCCAAACAGATTAAATTCTACAGTGCCAGCTCAGAAAAACTTCAAGACAACAAATTTCTCCCTGTCTGGAATTATCTGGGGGCTGGTGATGAAGAAGCTTAGTCTTTCCTCAGCAAGCAGAATAATTTGAGTTTGCTTTATTAGCGAAAATGATAATCAGGTGCCAGGGAAAGTGATTTATTTCTTCTTTCCCTTAATCATTTTACAAGAAACTTTCTCAAGCTGAGGAAGAATAAAGGGTCATTTTCAATTCCTGGGTCACAACAGTGAATATTCATTGAACCAGACACCTCTGACACTTGGGAGGGTGGGCAGGCCCTGGCACAGGGTGCCCAGAGCAGCTGTGGCTGCCCCTGGATCCCTGGAAGTGTCCCAGGCCAGGCTGGACAGGGCTGGGAGCAACCTGGGACAGTGGGAGGTGTCCCTGCCATGGCAGGGGTGGGATGGGATGAGCTTTAAGTCCCTTCCAGCCCAGACAAGTCTGGGATTCTGTGAAGTCTTTTTCTACCTCTAGAAAGTCCAAGGAAGTTCCCCCAAACCACAGACCCCACAATGGGCCTGGGCTCAGGGCGACTGGGCCAGGGAGCATCTCCTCCTTGCAGCTCTGTGGGGAGGAGCTCTTTGGTCCCCTGCCCTCAAAGGAAATGCTTCAACTTAAAAAGAAGCCCCAAGGCTCTCCCGTGTTTTTGCTCAGCCTTTAACCACCATGATTTGAGCAGGAATTTCCCCATGGAAAGGGTGATTAAACATTGGCAGGGGCTGCCCAGGGAGGTTTGGAGTGCCCATCCCTTGAGGTGTCCCAGGAAGGGCTGGAGGTGGCAGTCAGAGCTCTGGGCTGGGGACAAGGTAGGGATTGAGCACAGCTTGGATTTGATTCTCTTGGAGGTCTTTTCAATCATTCTGGGATTTATTCTACAACCCAGCTCTGGCTGGGGAAGAAGATGGGGGCACTTCCCCCTGAGGTGCCAGGAGGCAAAGGTTGAAGCTGGACATGAGAGTGCAGGAAGCAGAGCACTGTCCCCACTGTCCTTCATCTGATAATGAGCTTCACAGGAAACAGAGTGAAAATCAGTTTTTCCTGTGCTGACCAAAGCTGTCAAAGTGGCACTTCCAGACAGCAGGTGACTGTCACTGCACAGAACATCCACAGCAAGAGCTGGGCCAGGCCAGTTTTCTCCTAAAATTCCTCAGTGGATTTTCTGTAGTGCTCAACGAATGGGAAATCTGCTTTTAGAGGAATTTTCAGTATTTTAATTTTATTTTATTTCTAAAATTTTATCTTCCTGTCTGTCAGGGTTGCCACAAGAGGGGGCCAACAAGCCCTGAGTGGGGCACCTAGGGCCAAAATGAGCTTTTAGGAGACAAAACCGCAATAAATAGTGCAGGGTTGTGCTGGCTGCTGTATGAGTCATTCACAAATCTACTGCTAAAGGTTCTTAACAGCCTTAAAGAGCAGATCAGCAAATAGAAAAACCTGCTCTGACCTTTAGTATTTGCTGGTGATAAAAAGGTTTTCCCCACACAATTTAGAGGTTCAATAGATGGAGTCTACAAAACCCAGAGCAGTGATGGACTAACCCAGATCATGGACTCCGGACATCCACACAATTTGTTAGTGGGAGGCCCAGGTGTCTGATGAACCTTTCTGTACAGCACCAGACTTGTGAGGGTCTGTGTGCCTTAAAATGACATTTTCCAGCCCTTCCTGTCCCATTCTCTGTCACTGGTTTGCCACGTCTCTCTCTAAACACACAAGTATCTCCAGAGGTGGGTATATACACATATATCCAGCAGTGAATGCGGCAGGCACAAGGTGTGTTTATAACACACTTATAAACAGTGTTAAGAAGAAATATGATGGCTCCAGACCACCTTACAGAGACTATGCTCATTCCAGAGGAAAATTGAGTCACTTGTGAAAGACCAACAATGGCCTGAAGCCAAGTCGTTCTGCAGATGAAAGCTGAAGAAATGAACTGACTTCAGCACTGCAAAGAGTTCCAAAAAAACAGAGTTTAGCTCTAAAATTGACCCTTCCCAGATATGGCACTAACATGCTGTGCCACCCTTCTTAAAAACAAGGCGTAAAGGAAATTTCTTGGGGTGCTGGAAAGTGGGGAGGTGTGATAATCTCTGGTAGAGGTGCTGTAGGATTCAGAGAAGCAGCTTTGAATCATAGTTGCCTTTTTCATTCAGCCTTTCATGTTGTGTTTCCCTTCTTTGGAGCACCCAGATTGTGGGGGTTGCAAGTGCCTGGTTTCTGCAGAGTTTGATTTTCCTTTCCCAATCTGTCTTCCTTCAACTTAAATTAGGCAATTATGAATTCATCAAAAGGCAGTCTGTGATGGGGGCAGGGACAGAGTGATCTTGTCACCACAAGCCTCTTAATGCTGTGGCACCCAAGGGTCCAACCCTTGCATTGTCCCTGTGACCCCCAAACACCCCTTGGAACAGAGGGAAATAAAAGCTTCTCTCTCAGCTCAGCAGAGCAGGGTGTGAAGCTGCCCCTGAACTCAGGGACCACTCACACAATCAGCTGGGAACATCTGGAGGGAAAACCTCATTGTCCCCAGGAGATGATGGCACAAAATGTTGGTCCTTTTGTCAGACTTATAGAGAAAACAATGAAGTCAGCTGGTGGTGCTCTGATCCCTACAGCAGCTCAGGGCTCCAAGGGTTTCCCAGCCCCTCAGGTGCTGGTGGTCAGTGCTGGAGATACTCAGATTCCCAAAAGATTCCGAGCCCAGCCTCACTCTGACAGTGCAGCCAAGAGCTGAGGTGTTCTGGAGCAAGCCTGGACTTCCCTGTGGAACCTGTCCCACAGAGCCAACTCTTTGCTCTGCTCTGGGAGAGGACTTGTTCTCTCCTCAGGACCAGGCACAGATGGGGGAAGACTGTTCGGCTTCTGAACTTCCTGAGAGCAAAACACAATTTGTGTTTCACTGCCAAATTCTCCTCACAGCGTAAAATTGCTGCTTGATTTTATTTGTTCCTCACACCCCTCAGCTTCGTATTTCCTCCTTCAGCCAAGCTCGTTTTCAAAGCAGCTGCAATGGTGTCATTACTCTTTTAAGTCAAAACCTTGGCTCTTTCAGCAATCTTGTTCCTCTGGCAACTCCTGTAACTGCTTTCTCCTGATGGAGAGGTGATTTAATGCTTGCTTC
The DNA here is from genome assembly GCF_031753505.1 of Anomalospiza imberbis. Classification (NCBI taxonomy): domain Eukaryota; kingdom Metazoa; phylum Chordata; class Aves; order Passeriformes; family Viduidae; genus Anomalospiza; species Anomalospiza imberbis. Next base: position 8,566,664 of record NC_089701.1, on the reverse strand, counting down.
CATAATCAGTACAAATGAAAACCTCATTATACAGAAAAGCTGTGGCAAGTCTGTAATTACCTAGACTGTTATTTTAAAGATCTCCCCTGATAGCCCACTATTTCTCACTTAAAAAGCCCCATGTCTCATGGTAACTGTCCTCAAAGTGCTTCTCTTTTGGGAGAACACTGATTACAGGTAAATGATTCCTCTCTTGAAGGAGTATCAGTCAAGGCTTCCTGCTTTAATTTCTGGGTAATGTGCATACACGGGCACACAAATTGCACAGGGTAAATTTAGCAAGAGAAAATATTGAGTCAAAGGATCATATTTTGTTTTCCATGGCCAGTTCCTCCAGCAGCTCTGTGCTGGAGCTTTCCCTCTATGAACAGTAGTGGGGGTAGCTCAGCACTTTGATTTTTGCAATAAGATTTCAGAGACTATAAAACTTCTAACCTGACATTTTACCTTGGTAAAGTTGATGGTAATGCCCCTACAAGGTCAGAAATTCACTTTTTATCCTCACAACCATCTATCTCTGCTCTGGCTGTCACTGGTTCCCCATCAACCCCAGATCCATTTGAAAGTAGTCTTTATTTTAAGAAGCTAAAGTGACTGTTGGTAGAGGGAAGAGTTGTGTGTGTGACCTTGTGTCACTGATATCCTTTCTACAACTCTGGTTGTGCCTTAAAAATCGCACCCAAGGCAGGACTGAGGGGACAGGGGGCATGAGGGACTTCCTTGGCCCCCAGCACTGCTCTGGGTGCTTCAGGACAGCTCTGCCACACCACATCAGCAGGCAGCAGCACAGGGTGTCACACAGAGCTGTGGCATGTCCCTGCTGCAATCCATTTCAGAGGACCAGACCAAACCTTCTCAAGAACTGGTTGCTCTCCAAAGCACCAAGAGGAGACACACATTAAACCAGGTGGGACAGAGGCTGCTTGGCACCTTGGATCAGGAGTCTTCTCTTTCCATTTACAGAGTGGCAACTGCATGCCAAGAATTAATGTTATCTATGGAGAAAGGTCCTCTTTTCCTGAAGTTCTTTTATCTGTGTTTCATCTTTCCCCTAATTCATGGGTGTGTGCATTTATAACAGAGGTAGAAACCGTTCCTCTGGCCACAGAATAGGGAAGGGAAGGGAAGGGAAGGGAAGGGAAGGGAAGGGAAGGGAAGGGAAGGGAAGGGAAGGGAAGGGAAGGGAAGGGAAGGGAAGGGAAGGGAAGGGAAGGGAAGGGAAGGGAAGGAAGGGAAGGAAGGGAAGGGAAGGAAGGGAAGGGAAGGGAAGGAAGGGAAGGGAAGGGAAGGGAAGAGAAGAGAAGAGAAGAGAAGAGAAGAGAAGAGAAGAGAAGAGGAAGAGAAGAGAAGAGAAGAGAAGAGAAGAGAAGAGAAGAGAGAAGAGAAGAGAAGAGAAGAGAAGAGAAGAGAAGAGAAGAGAAGAGAAGAGAAGAGAAGAGAAGAGAAGAGAAGAGAGAATCAATCTCTTACCGTCCTCTGGACGACCAAGACCATGATGGTAGCCAAGGCAAAGACAAGCAACACACCCAGGGTGGCGATGATGAAATACAAACAGATTTTGTTAGTGGCTCCAAGCCTCCTGGGAACAGTGTCTTCATTCACATTCATGGCTGATTCATGCGAGTCCTTTGCCTGAGAAAGTGTTTGCTCCTGTTCCTGGCACATTCTTATATAGCTCTCCAGGAACTGCTCTGTGTCTCCCCTTGGTCAGGTTCAAGTTGCAGCCCATCTCTGCTCCTGGCAGGATTTTCCCCCTTCATCCTGGCTCATGTGATCTGGAAAAAAAACTTCATCAGTTGCTGTACAAAGAGAGGGCCCCGGGGGCGTGAGGCAGGACGCAGCTGTGAGCAGGGGAAGGAGCTTCATGTTCTTGCTCAGGGATTTCTCCGCCGAGGTCCTGTGCTGCAGCCGAGGTTTCTGATGTCACAAGGTGCACAGACAGCAGATCCCCCGCCCCAGGCTGTGAAATGGGGAGACCTGCAAATTCTCTTTCATTTTATACTCCGTGCAGCTGCAGTTGGGCTCAGGGAGTCACCCCGAGCTCTGCCTTCCTGTTGTGCACTGAAACCTCTGCTGCCTCCCAACAGGGAGCCACCTCCAGAGCTCTGCATCCACGGGTGGTCTTTGGGCAGCTCCACTGTGCCCTGGCGTGCCCCAAGCACAGCGTCACCAGCCAGGGGACGGAGGGAGGAGATGGACCTGCTCTGCCCTTCACCTCGAGTGCTGGGAGCAGTTTTGGGCACCTCAGCAGGACAAGGATATTGGACTCTGAGGGTTGTGTCCAGGGAGGGCAACCAAGGTGGTGAAAAAGGCACCAAGGGCAGGACTTATGAGGAACATCTGAGGTGTTGGTTTGTTCAGGCTGCAGAAGAGATGGTTGAGGTGGGGACCTCATGGCAGTCCAGAGCTTCCTCACAACAAGAGCAGGGCAGGAGCTGCTGATCCCCTCGCCAGGACAGCACGGGAGGAAAGGGAGTGGAGTTGCATCAGGGCAAGTTCAGAGTGGACATTATAGAAAGGTTCTACCCTGAGAGGGTGGCTGATCACTGGAATAGCACTAACCCTGTCCAAGGGTAAAGGAACCTCTGGGTGATCCTCTTGCTCATGGGAGTTCGTGTTGGGCACTCCTGGGAGGAGCAGGGAGTTGGACTCAATCCTTATGGATCCCTTCCAGCTCAAAATATTCTATAATTCTATTATTTCCCTTGACTGTGGAGGTCTGAAGATATCTGGGTGAGATTTTCATTAAGAATTACACAGAAATGTGTCAGAAATACATTTCTGATGCAGGGTGCAAGTTCTGGGCAGAAAGGAAGTGGTGGAAGTGGTGACACCGAAGTAGCTGAATGCAGAGGTTGGGATGTGCTCACAGAGGGTGTCAGTAAGCACAGGTTTATCTGCAATCAGGGAATTCCTGCTCACTTCTGTCCTGTCCTGGCCTGGGGCTATCACCCCGGTTTTGCACAGAACTCAAGTGAGATTTATCTGGAAACATTCCTACTCTATTCCAGTCTTAAAGGACCCTGCATGTTTTCTCTGGGATGACTCCTGACTTTCTGGCCAGTTCAAGTTTTCTCTGGGATGACTCCTGACTTTCTGGTCAGTTCAAGTCAAAAGACACCTGAGTCTTTCTGTCAATTTTTCCAGCTGGATGTGTGTCCCCTTTTGAATCACATCCATTCAAGCCAGTTAATTTATTTACCAGGAAAACAAATCCTGGGTTGTCTCAGCTAATCCCAATTTGATATTACAAGGACATCAGAGAGGGCAAAGAGGATTTTACCAATGGTCCATCGAGCTCAGCACCTTGTCTTCAGTAGAGAGCAACAAGACATTCCTTGGGAAGAATATCAGAACAGAAAAACCAGGTATTTATTGAGTGCAATTCTCCAGTTTCATCTGATTTGGGCTCACAGCCTCCCAGATAAAAGGTAGAACTTTTCAATTTTAATCCTATTGTTCTTTACACCCCTGACACGGCAGAGTTGTGGCATTTTCTTATCATTACCACTATCTTTAACAGAATCACTGGAGCACAGCACTACAAAGGCTTGTACAGATTTGCAAAGCATCATTTTTCACAGCATCCCTTATCACCATGGGAACAGGCACAACCTGTTTTAAGCAGAGACAAAGGGATGAGAAAATGGTCTCACTTGGTCAGACCTGGCAGGTTGGATGAGGTGGATCCTCACCTTCTTGGTGGATGCAAAACTTCTGGACAGCCATGAGCAGCAGAGGTTCTAGTTCTGGAAATTAATCTTTATTGGAATGGAAAGATTTACAAATTCTTCCTGTGAAAGTTCATTTGACCCCTTAAGGCAGCAAGTGCAGAGCAGCAAATCCACTCTTTGGGAAGCAGCACATGGAGATCTACCAAAGTAATTTCTCCCCAGCCCTCCTCAACAATGTGACAGTTCTGAAATGCAGGAAAATCCAAATTCCCAATGTCTTGCAGTCACTCTAGAGCAGGCAGTCAGCAACTCCTGCTCATGACTGAGCAGATCAATCCCTCACCAGGGTAGATGATATTCCAGAGGATAATGGAGGTGTAGTTTGTGGGATGTCACCTTGTGTGGTGTTATGAGGAGGGCCCAGTTCTCAGCAAGCTCTTAGGCTTTTACACTCACACCTGGATTGCAGGTCAGGTCTTCAAAGAGAAAAACACCTGTGCTAAACTCATGCAGGAACAGCCAGGTGGTGGTGATGGCTGTAAAAGGAAAAGAGATCAGTGAAGGCCAGTGAGAAAAAATGGGATAAATTTGTGCAAACAAGTGCAATCCAGGTGCACCAGACCTGGTGCTTTCTAAGATAATCTGGTCAGCCCATGAGCACAGCACTGCAAACCCACATGGTGAGCTGGAAAGGCTGGGAAGGTCCTATAATCACAGAATCCCAGACTGGTTTGGGTTGGAAGGGACCTTAAATCTCATCCCTCTGCCTGGGCAGAGACACCTCCCACTGTCCCAGGCTGCTCCAAGCCCTGTCCAGCCTGGCCTTGGGGCACTGCCAGGGATGGGGCACCCCCCATGAAATAGGGGTTCTGGGGTACTCTGGCTGTGTGTTCTGGCTTAGAGGTGGTGATGTGTTTTCAAACATAACAACATCACCCTGCACACCTTTCACACTCTCATCTGCGGTATGATGCTGATTCCCAGAGCACAGTTCACTATTTCATGTCTTCTGACCAGTGTTGCATCAGCTCTCCCCAGTTCTGGTTCAAGAGGTTAAATAGTTAAATTTGCCCCAAATTTGCATTGGCACGAGCTGTGTCCTCTGCAGCAAAGAGCTTTGCATAAAAGGGCAGGGAGATAGAAAACAAGCCAACCACAAAACCAGCAGCTCTAATTATTTCTTGGTAGATATTACAAGTGATTGCCTTTGTCAGGAGAAATACAAAACATCCCAGCCCATTGTTAGTACTTATTGTTCTGCTCCTCGGCTGAAAGGAAATGAACTCACTGAGAGCTGAGAACCCATCCGTGGGGTCACTGGAAATTCAGCCTTGACTGAAGTTGTGATAACTGAAACCTTTATCAAAGACAATAATGCCCAATTTTTGAGAGAAGTGTGGGCATCTAGGTGCCACTGAAATCCAGGGGGTGAAGAGTGTAGGTGCCTTTGGAGGTTCCTGGGTTTATATGAACTGTGTCCATTTCTTGGCAAAGCCATGTTTACATCCATGTAGTTGACTCCCAGAACCTCACCCAAGATCTAAGAGACAAAATGAACCATAATGTCTCTTTTATTACCCTGAGTGATTCCTGCCATCATCCTAATTGAGGGCCATTGATAGCAGGGATGCTGTCAGACTTCTTATGGAATCAGGGAATCACAGAGGGGTTTGGGAAGGAATGGACCTTAGAGATCATCCCTCTGCCATGGGCAGGGACACCTTCTACTACCCCAGGTTGCACAGAGCTCCATCCAGATTGGAATGAGATGATTTCCAAGGTCCTTTATGTTCAGTGAGAGCCCCAGTGGTTGCAGGGTTCTCCAGCCCCCTCTGAGCTGCAGCTGATTGCAGAGACATGAACATGTGAGCACATGTGGAGAGCATTTGATATGGAAATGCAAAATCAGTAAATTGAGGTGGCTGCAAAACACCCTGAGCACTGTGAGGATGAATCACCTCGCCGGAGGCTTTGTTTCCTCCATGAATCACTGCGGGGCTGTGTTTGAACTCCACATCTCAGCCCTTGGCCAAGGCTGAAAAAGTGGTTTGGGTTTATTTTTTAACAGCATTTATTAGAATCTCTGGGTGATCCTGAATCCTGATTAGAATCTCTGTCCATTCACATGGTCCTGAGCAAAGCTGATCTCTGTCTGAAGGAAATGACACTCCAATATCTCATTCCCAACACTGCTGTGAGGATACCTTTGGCTGTCAGCACAAAACACTCTTTTGAGGGAGATGCTGCCTATCTCCCATCTCTCATCCCAGCCTCTTGGAGGGTTTCCAAGAATAGCAACGTTCTTTACTCATTTTGTTTCTCAAATAAGATCACTGTATAAAAATAGACATCAGACAGGAGGAAAATGAGGGGGAAAAGGAAAGGTTAAAGCTGCCACTGAGTAGTATTATCTCATCGGGAAGCTGCAGAGGGTTTATTCATGCTGTGCTGCTGCCTCCTTGCTCAAAAGAATTATATCACTCAGTCTTGTAAGAATATGGAAAATCAGGTGTATTAAATTAGCTGAAAATTGGTTATGGGAAAAAAAAAACACCTCTTGATACTGCAGTGGATGTGCATCATCCATCTCCTTTGGAGCGCAGGTAGAAAGCAGAGGTGTTAGGAGAGATAATAAAATGCAATAATAAAACAATACAAATGGAACAGTTACAAAGGTGCAATAACTTCCACAAATTTGTCAGAGACAGAGTTTGCTCAGTGGGAATTATCGTCTGCTCCAGCACATCCAGAGTCCTTCCCATGTGGCAGCCCCCAAACTGGGGAGCTGGAAAGCCTGTGGTGCCTTTCAGCAGCACTTGAGAAAGTCAATCCAAATGGAAAACTAATTTCTGGGTATTAAACCCCTCTGTGTTCTGCTTATTGACCATAAGAAAATAATGCATGAATTGCAAAGCTGGTAGAAATGGAATAATTAATATAGTTAAAAAAAATACGCAGAGTTATTCAGAATGAGATTTTCAGGCATGTCTAGAGATTTCAATCACTGAAATTCTACTTATTCTGTTATGGAACACCAGAAGAACATTCATTTCCCACAAGGATCTTATAATTTCTTGAAAACCAGGCTGTGTGATTTCAGCAGCATAATAAACATATTGAGCTATATAGAAGTACATTCAGACTCTTGTGCATACTCTGGGATCTAATTAATAAAAAAAAAAAAGAAGATGATTGTATCAATTTCAAGTTCATTAAGAGAGAGAAAAAGAACATTTACACTTGCTGGTGTGAGTGTGGTTCTTAAAGTCTCTGGAAATCTTCGCCTGAGAAAATCCATGAGGTGGATTTGTGTCAGGAGGAGGAAATGCCAATGTAAGGATTTGGGTAGCAGGAGGAAACAAGCACTGGAGCCCATGGGTGTGAAGGGAAAAGCCCCATTTCCCTGTGCTGGGCAGGGGCAGTGACACTGGCACGGTGCCACACACACCCAAAACGGGCACAGAGAGGCAGCACCACCACAAGAGCATCACTGAAAAGGATCTTAACCACAAAATCTGCAGGAGAATAACAGGATTTAAGCCAGAAAGGGCTTTTTAGATCATATAATTTGACACACTGTTCAGGAAAGGGCACAGAGTTTTATCCCAAACCCTGGAAAATGAGAATTCTGCTGAGCACCAGGTGGGGGCTGAGCCGTGGGGCAGTATCAGCATCCTGCACCTGCATGTGGCCCTGTCACCCACCTAAGGGACAGTGTGAGGCTTGTGGGCTCCCAGGGGTGGGGATGAGCATTGGTTTTGGAAGTGAGGACACTGGTCAGGGCAGCTTGGGTGTCTTTGAGACACAGATCTGAGGGTCTGGGTTAGGACAGGCAGGACTCTGGAATGGCTCAGCTGTAATAATCAGAATTTCCCCCTGTGTGAGTATGAAATATTAATCACTGGCCATGGACAGAAGTGTAACTATGAACTAAAGGTTGATCAGTCTGATTTAGGGAAGAAGCTGTTATTTGTGTTCCCTGTGTCTAAGTATTGAAAGCTTTTGATAAAAGAGAGATGAGAGATCTGAGGTCAGATTGAAAACAACCAAACCTTTCTAGGGACCACATCTCTGGTTAGACTTCACTGGGAGAGCAGTTACCTCACAGCTGAATTCACCTGGCAGCATAAGGTACCCAGATTAGAAATAAACCCCCCCTCCAAAAGCTGGCATTCAGCATTTGACAGCTCTTAAATCTCCGTGTGTCGTACAAACAGGGTCTGCTCAGCATGGCATTCATACACTGAACCCTACTGGGCAATAATATGAGAACCACTGAAAAATCAAAGTTCCACCAGCTTGAGAGTCAGTCTGTACATGAAGGGAACTGCAGGAATGTGGGGTGAAAGTCTATTTATAATTCTGGCAGGTTGAAAGGCTTTGTGAGTTCACCTTTCTCAAAATAAGAAAGCTCTATCACTCTTCTGCTCAGGCAAGAAACTGTGAAGTTGTTTATTTTTTCCATCCCTATAGGGCAAATAAGGAAAGATCTTGCAAAATTTCTCCTGTAGAGTGCCTTAGGTGCCAGGGCCACCTTCTGTTCCTCAGCCTGGGGTGGGTTTATCCCCGCAGCAGCTGCTGAGGTGGGTCAGTGTTGGTGTTCCTCCTCTACCTCCCCGTTAAAAGGCTGAAATGAAGCATCAGAAGGTGGAAGTGCCTCTGTTTTACCTCGGGGTTAAACTCAGCTATGCCCTCCAGTCTGAGGACCCTCTTTAGGTGTCTGTGCCCCTAAAGGCCCCCTGAAGCAGTCCCTAAGACTCTGGGGGAGTCCTGGGGATGCCATGATTGGCAGACATGCCAACAGCCATGGTTGCCAGGCCATCACCACTGCCTGTTCATTTACACAAAACACAAAATGTGTAAATCACAGGACAACAGAAAAGGAAAATTAAAGTTGATGCAAACGACTCAGGAGCATGAGCACACACGGAAAAGCTGCAGCAAAGGATGAAGTGCTGTCAAAATCCCCCCAAAAAATCAATGTTAAAAACAAAAAAGTCAATGTTAAATGAAGGCAATATAACCTGTCTCCTCAGGGGGACAGGAGCTTTCTCTCCAGATGTGAAACTGGTAAAAGTCTTAAGAATGAGTTCTAAAATGCCTAAAGGATGGAAATTACCTGGACTTTATTCATGGTGATTGGAACAAGTTCAGCTTGAAGCTGCTGGGAGCTTTTGGTTACAAGCTGAGGCCTGGGACACCTTCAAGCTGGAGCTGCTTTCTTGGGTTCCCATCAGCACAGTTAAAGACAGAAATCACCAGAAAAGGCAAAAGAGAAGCTGGAAGTTCCCTCCTGGGAGCACTGCAGCACTTGGCTGGCCAACATCTCCAAACAGAGCTGTGGAGATCACAATTAATGATCCTGCTAATTGGGGTGTGCCAATGCACAGCTGTGGATCAGCACTGCTCTGCAGGGCTGGGCTTCTCACAGGCTCTGCTCATTCACAAGGGGCAAGATTCTAAAAAAAAAAAAAAAATTAGGATTAATTTATTCTGGGCTCCCCGGGCCAGTTCTGAAGGTGGCATCTGTGTAAATAGACAGTGCTTTCTTGGTAAATGGTTCATCCTGGCTTATCTGGCAGAGCACTTTGGTAATGTTTGTAATTACCAATACCAGGGCTGAATACAGAAACAGCCCAAGCAAGTTCTTTGGTCTAGATATCTCTGAGATAGATAAAGGCAGGGAAAATTACTGAGAGCATTTGAGAGAAGGAGCTCATTTGGGAGCAGGAGCCTCATTAACAGGCAGAGGGTCGGAGGTTAATTATTATTATTCTTGTGAAAAATCACCCCCAACTTTTGCCATCACCCTTCTGAGGGTGGCAGTCATCAAATAAGCATAATGCACCCTGCCTGGGAATGAAATTATGGAAGGCTGTCATGGAAAAGGGATGATCCAGGGTTTGGGAGCCATCACAGTCAGGTACATCCAGGGGGGAGCAGTGACAGTGGGGTAAGGGAATAGGGGCATCCCTGTGTCACACAACAGCCATGATTGTCAGGGCATCACCACTGCCTGTTCATTTACATAAGCCACAAAATGTATAAATCACAGGAGAATGGAAAAGGAAAATTAAAATATTCAGCCTTGAGTGACAGTCTTTGTTTGTCCCTACAGAGGTATTTGTCAGGTAAAATCCTGCATCTGCCAGCATTTTCTCTGGAACAGTTACCCTGAAATCACCCAAAGCCTTTTCAGAGCTGTTTTTCCTAGCTGCAAGACGGACACATCCACTCTGAATCCTGTTTGGCTTGCCCTCTGTGGAATTAAGTTTGGCATTTTTCTTTGATTCCAATCAGGACATACAAAAGCTCTGTGCATTCCCATTGATATTCACATCATTTCTACTCCAGCTTCTCTTGAATTAAAGAAACACCAGAATCTTTGCAATGTCACTCTCAGTTTATGCAGGTTGAACAATTTAATCTTGCCCGTTCTTGAATTCTGCCTCCCTCTTATTCTTTTCTTTGATGCCTTTGTGCAAATCTCTTGGGGCTTCTTGGGCACACCACACACAGCAGGTTTTGCTGGTGGAAAAGCAGGATTTTCCCCTGTCCAGAAGAGCTGGGCACTGAGATGCCTGAAGGACACTCAAGAGAAACCATCAACATGAGCCACTGTAACAAAAAGCATTTTTCTGGCAGTTCTACTTTTCCAAACTTTTTCCTTAGATTTTCCACAGTGGAGCCCTGCCAGCCTACATTGATCACAGAATGGTTTGGGTTGGAAGGGATCTTAAAAATCATCTGGTACCACCCCCCTGCCATGGGCAGGGACACCTCCCACTGTCCCAGGTTGCTCCAAGCCCTGTCCAGCCCGGCCTTGGGCACTGCCAGGGATCCAGGGGCAGCCACAGCTGCTCTGGGCACCCTGTGCCAGGGCCTGCCCACCCTCCCAGGGAAGGATTTATTCCCATTACCCTGTTTATCCCTGCCCACATTTATCTTAAGTCCAGTCCCCCTTGTCTCATCACTACCCATCCTCATGAAAGTCTCTTCCCAACCTTCCCAACCTTCTTCCTAGCCTTCTCATAAGTCCTCTCAAGCACTGGAAGCTGCTCTAAGATCTCCCCAGAGCCTTCTCTTCTCCCAGAAGAAGGAATGCCACAAGGGGAAGCTCAGCTACACCCTGCAGAGGTGTCACCAAGCAGCACTTGGGGACCTGTGTGTTCCCAGAGCTGGCTGACAATTCCCAAGGAGCTGAAGCCCTGTGGGATCCAGGAGCTGTGGTTTGGTGAGTCAGCAGCAAACAGCTCCCAGAGCAACTCAAGGTGATGCTGAACTCAGTGAGCAAACCTGGCCTGCGGTTTCGTGCAAAGCCTTTTTCCTTCTTTTAGTCTGCGTGGGTTCATGCCCCCTAAATTTCACTCTCAGTTTCAGGTGTGAATGAATTCACTATCTTCAGGTTGTATTCAGTTAAGTGAAACTCCCCAGTTTGGACTGGTTTCAGTACAAACCTAAGCAAAACCACAGAACTGCTCATGGTCTCCAGACCAAACCATGCAGTTCACCTTTTTTTGGGGTTTCATTATGAAAATTTCATGGAGTCTGAAATAGAATAGACACAAAGCTTTGAATTGTGGCCTGTCCTCTTCTGCCTACTGGGAATATAATGGTTGGTGATGGAAATCTTTGCTGCCGAGAGACATTTCTGTGCTCCCCAGTTGGTTTTAAGTGAAAATTGATAGATTTATTTGCCCTCCTTGAGTCTTGAGCTTTGAGCTTGGTTTTGGCCCTTGCTTTGGTCTTCTTAGCATGGATTCAATCCATGTCTGGAAGACCAAAAGTCACAGATTCTTCCTCATGGTGGGAAATCAGTGCAGGCATGGCATAGCCAAGCCTGTATCTTCTATATCTCAGTGTTTAAAGAGATTTAGAAAATGCTCAGACTCTGGTGTTGCTCTCTCTTACTGATTAACAGGGGATTCTTCCAGGGGAGATTAAAACTTGGATAATTTCTAAGTCATGGAAATGATGAAGCACTTGGTAATTCAGAGTTTCACACTTATGTGAGTGTGGTGCACATAAAAGACACCTTCAGCCTTGAATTTGTGACAATTAAATAGCAGAGAAATGAAAACGTGAGTGAGATGGAGGGTGGGCAATTCTGGAGAAAATTTGTAGAAATTTTGTCTTGAAATATTTTTAGTATCATTTTTAGTGATACACAAGCAGATGTGTGTATTTTTCCTGGGTACACTTCCAAAGTCTGTGTCTCACCTACTGAGCCAATTCTGTCATCCAGGATATATCAGTACTAATCCATTCTGCTGAATTCCTTAGGAATTACCTTACTGAGCACAAATGAACCAAGAAACAGCTAGACTGGAAGATTTCATTTTAGAAGACAGCCAGGTTTCAGCTCAGAGGCTTCCAGTCAAGATGGACTTGCCTCTTCTTTCAAGGAGTCACGACAATGTTTAACTAACTCCAGTCTGATGGATTTGCTTCTCTTTTCTGTTGGATTGACAGACCCGGAGAGAAAAGAGGAAAACCTTGTGGATTATTTTCCTTCAGCTGTCATTAACTCACATCTCACATTTCCACCGGTCTAAACTTTCTTTATTTTAACCTAAATTTGCATTAACTCAGGTTCAAATTTCCTTCTTTCCCCAGCTAGAATAAATAAATAAACAGACAAACCAAATTTGTCAAATGTCTCTTAGCAAAGATATTTTCTAGACCCCAAACCATTTGTTCACTTCTGTTCCTGTTGAACAGGGAAAATCTGTACCCAATTTCCCCTGTTCAACAGAGAGAGTGACTTCTCAAAACATGCAGGATGGGAAAATGCAACTTCAAACAGTGTTTTGAATGAATGAAATAAAAACACAGTAAACTATTGAAACATCTGAGGCATCCACTCAAATGCAAAAAATATGCCCTCCCTCTGTGGCCGCTGCTAAATGTAACGAGGCAGTTTCAGGATGTGTCTTGGTACGCTGCTTTTGGTTGGTTTGGTTGGGTTTGAACTATTTTCTAGACAAGGTTGGCCTGTGGGAAAAACCCAGACTGGGAGTAAATCTGGTTTCACATCTGGTGTCTGCCCAGGGCTGTGTCATGATGGTGTCCCACTCCGTTGGCTCTGGGAGAAAGGAGCATGGCATGACCTGGGAGGGTGTCAGCGTCCCTTGGAAGTGAGGCATCATTTTAGAGGAGATATTCAGGACTTTCCCTCGGGTTTCTTAGGCCAGAAGCCCAAGGGAAAAAGAGTGGGAGAGGAGCAGGGACCACTCTGCAAGGAGTGTCACCAAGATGTGCTCTGCACTTTTCTGCTGCTCCATGAACACCTTGGGAAGGGAAATGTATTTGAGACCAGCTCTGAGCAAAGCACCTCATTATGATAGTATCTATGTGTCTAAATCCAGCTATTTTCACCCCACAGATCAAATCTTATTAGAAACAAAATCTTCTTGATTTTTACTACTTTACACACAGAAAACCTCAGGCCGGGGCTGGAGAAGTGAAAAATGGAGCAGAGACTCTCCAAAAACTTGGCTGGATGAATTGGGCAAGTGAGGTCTGTGGAGCTGCAGTGGGGTACTTCCCTGAATTCCAACAGGACCATTGGCCAGAGAAAAGCTCCATGAACACTTGTGACAAGGGGTTGTCCCTGTTGTCCCAGCTGAGCCTGAGCTGGGCAAGGCAAGGAATCAGGGAGGGATGTGGTGAAGATCATGAGGAGGTGGTGGTGTAGGTTGTGAGAGAACATGAAGCAGTTTTGACACAAGCAGAGGAAACTTCACATTTGGAATTTCAAAAAGTCGACTCGACATTTCTGCCATAGCAGATAAACATCTCAGTCTCTTTTATGGCTGGGAATGGTCTTTTTCTGTTTATAAATAGAAAAAAAACACAATAAGTTATCCGGTGTTATTTCCTCTGGGGCTTTTTGGGGGTGGATATCTGTGGGTGGTAAACAGCCCACAAAGAAGTTGTTGTGATTAATAATCAATGGGAAGCAGGGGAGGGCAGGGGCTGAGGCTGAGATGAGCCAGGTTTGGGCTCACCACAAACAAATATAGGTGAGAGAGGGACAGCACAGCCACACTGCTGCTCTGGGGCTGTGATTATTGGACACAGTCTCAAGCTGCATCAAGGGAAATACAGGTTGGATATTAGGAAAAAGTTTTTCACAGAAAAGGTGATAAAGTTCTGGAATGGCTGCCCGGGGAGGTGGTGGAGTCACCATCCCTGGATGTGTTTAAATGAAGCCTGGATGTGGCACTGGGGTGCTGCACAAACACACTCCGAGGCAGTCTGGTGAGTGCAGCCTGGTCAGGTGGTGCAGAGGCTGTTGAGGAGGAGACGCACAGGACATTTATCAGGGTTTTGAGGCTCTGTGTCCCAGTCTGGAGTGCAGGAACTGCCCTTGTTCTCCTGGAGCATCCCCGGACTGGGCAGCAAAGCCTTCAGTGCTGGTCCTGCAGGGGATGGATCTGCCTTTGGGGAGAGGGCAAGAGAAAACCTTTGGAGTTGGAACTCTGAGGTACCCCAGGCATTTCTGCATGCCCAGGTGGGCTGTGGCCATGGGCACAGTCCCAGCAACTGCCAGCTGGTAAATCTGTGCCAGCTGCATCAGCAAACCCAAGATACCCTAAACCCTGTGGGTGCCGTGGCATTTGGGATGTACTGGGGATACATCTCGGCAGTGAGGCTTTAAAGTGACCTTCAGGACAACCTCAGCCATCAAATCTGAAACCAGCTGGAGCTTCTCAGGGTGCCCAGAGCAGCTGTGGCTGCCCCTTGATCCCTGGAATTGCCCAAGGCCAGATTGGACAGGGCTTGGAGCAGCCTGGGACAGTGGAAGGTGTCCCTGCCATGGCAGGGGTGGCACTGGATGAACTGTAAGGTCCTTCCAGCCCAAACCATTCTGGGATTCTGTGAAATATTGCAGTGGATTCCCCTCCTCTCAGAAATGCCATTTCACTAAAAGCAAAACTGGATTTTGGAAAGGTAATCATTCTGATAAATCTATTCAGAAATAATAAAAAAAAGCCCCTTTTAATAAGCTTGAAAGACACAAGTTCAGCATTCGGAGAACAGAATTATTTCATTTTTCTATAAAAATGACATTTTGTTTTGGAACTCTCCACTTGTTATTAATTTATTCAATATTTTTATTCAGCTTGAAACTATGGGGAAAATTAAGTCTTTTGATCTATGTTTGCTACATTTTAGTGGTGGAGAAAGGGACTTTTTCCTTGTGATACATTTCTAGGAATTTTTTTGTAAATAGAATTTATTCTTAAGCTACCTCATTACAAACCAAACACAACAGCTAATTAATTCCTGATGAAATATTTGCATCACTGGCAGTTTTTCAGTGATAGCAAACTCTGTCAGCACTTCTATTCAGCAGTTCAGGAAGTCTTCCCTTACTGCCAACCTAATGGATTTTGTAACACTTTAGAAAAGGATCAGGTTTTTTTTATCTCCTGAAGAAAAAAAGAATTCCTCACTGCAACAAGGGCTGGATGATGATGCACAAGAGGGGACAGGGACTTGCAGGCAGGAAAAATAGGTGATTATAGGAAGAGGTGGAGAAGGAAGGAGCTGTAGGGTTAAGTGAGGATTAGGTGGCTGAAAGATTAAACTTGTGGGTAAAAGGGAATGGGAGGGATGTTGTGATGAACTTTTCACAGGACCTGGGCACAAGAAAAGGTGTCCATCCTTGCAGGGCACTGTCCAGGGGATGGAGCCAGGCAGAGGTCAGGCAGCTCCAGCGGAGCAGCAAGCTGCTGCTGACTGGTGACTACACTGAATTTCTTTAGGAAATTCTTTCGGGCACCGTTTTTCTGATTAAAGCCAGCGGTTAGATCAGGGATTCTCCACACAAAGAGGAATTTTCTATCGGCAGCCTTTGAGACTTCTATATCTCTGTTCTTATAATGTCAAAATCTAAATATTTAGCCTGGCCTCCAGCTGAGTGTGCAGCACAAAGGGAAGGAAAGCAGCCAGGTGGAAACCAAAATGACAGAGCACATTGTGGACCTGCAAGTCAGAACAAATCCCAGTCAGAAGCAGAGTCTGGTGACCTCAACCAGAAGTTCACTGGGTGCAGCCATTGAAAGGCAATTAATCTGTAGGATTAATTGAAAGGTAGAGGAGGAAGTGCCCCAAGAGCTCAGGTTAGCACAGGATACAGTCCTAGACGGCTGCACAGCCCACAGCCCAAGCTTTCAACACCCTGCAGTGGAATGGGCTGTGATAGCCATCTCTGTGAGCAAAGATCTGCCTGCCAGGAGATGCTGGGGCTCTAAAACTGGGAGAAAATCATTCAGTGACTCATCAATTCAGTAGAAAAGGAACTTTCAGGTTGACCAAGCCTGTTCATGAATTTGAGTTGGGTTTTGCTGAATGGTTGAGGTGAAACCACAAGTATTGGAAGTGCTGAAACATGAGAATTAGACAAGAAAAAGCTGTGGTTTAGATCCAAGATTGCTTGCTTGGTTTGGCTCTTGCCAAAACCTGAGACATATGATGGAGGTATTTTTCCTCATCCATTACTAGGCTGGTTAATTTGCCAATGGTTGTCATAATAGCAGATGTAATCTCCTCTCTGAGTAATTCAGAGCACAGATTTGAGCAATCTTCCCCCATCTTCAAGAAATCATGACTCTGACAGCATGCACAAATTAGAATACCATAATCCGAATGAAAGCATAGGAAAATACATGATAATAATTCCATGAAAACTGCAAACTAAAATTCCCTCCCTAGGAGTCCCAGAATGAGTACATATTAGAGGAGTCTGTGAATTCGGCCACTGATGACCTCAACTCAACAGGAGATCAACAACCCTTTCAATATTAGCTGAGTAAAATGAAACTCCATCTTGGCTTCAAGTTCTACCTTTATTTCTATGCCAGGAGCAGTGATAGACACAGAAAGGTGAGTTCCATACATACTTAATAAATAAATAAATGAATACATACATAAATAAAGACATATATAAATAAATAAAACCATTCTGGAGCCCAGCAGGGACAGATTGTCCAGAGCCACCTAACCAATGGAATCACAGAATGGCTTGGAAGGGACCTAAAAGGATCATCTGATTCCACCCCCTGCCATGGGCAGGGACACCTTCCACTGGAGCAGGGTGCTCAGAGCTCCATGTAGCCTGGCCCTGGACACTTCCAGGGTCACCACCTGCTGTCTTTGGTCTGCAATGAGCACAGAGCAGCCCAAATGCCCATCCAGCCCAGTGCACCATCAGCAATAACTGAGTACCAGATGCTCTGGGAGAGAGGAAAAGCCACAGCTAAAATACATCAGGCATTCACCTGAGTGAATTCCTGCTTGAGTCCAGTTACACCCTGTGGCAGTGATATCCATGATTTAATTGTGCAATGTAGAAAACAAGCATTCTTTTCATTTATTTTAAGTGCTGAAGAGTTTGTTTTCCTGGCATGCTCCTTAGGTTTGTTAGGTCATGGCCTGGATTCATCTCTGGCTCGCTGCCTCCCCTCAGTCAAGATTTAATAGGGATCTTTGAAATCTCTTTATTTTGAAATCAAGAGTGAGAAATGGAACTTTTCCAAAGGGGATTGTCCAGTTTATTTTATGCCTCTGGTTCAGGAGAGCATGGCTCATGTCCTGTCCCTCCCCAGAGACTCTGCTGCCATTGGCTTCAGCTGAGAGAGCTCCATCCCTGGGACACTTCAGTGTCTGGGCAAACACAGCCTGGCTGGACAGGACATCACTGCCTGAAGTCTCAGACAAGGAAAAGAAGGAGGAAAATCAAAAGCAAGGTGTAGTCTTGATATGAATCCTGCAGGGCGGCCAGACCCAGAGGGCTGTGGCCCCTGTGGGACAACTCAGAAAATGCCTGAGTTTCATCTTGGAGCAAAGGCCATTAAAAGTGAGCTGAGTGAAAGGGGAAGGTGTCTCTGC
The DNA here is from genome assembly GCF_031753505.1 of Anomalospiza imberbis. Taxonomy (NCBI): domain Eukaryota; kingdom Metazoa; phylum Chordata; class Aves; order Passeriformes; family Viduidae; genus Anomalospiza; species Anomalospiza imberbis. Next base: position 8,549,091 of record NC_089701.1, on the reverse strand, counting down.
TGGTTTCTAGGATGAAGCAGCTGCAGGACCCTGCCCCATGGGGAACCAGAGCTGCACCCCATCCCCTGCATGAAGAGCCAGCAGGGATCACAGAATCACAGAATAATGAGGTTGGAAGAGACCTCTAAGATCATCAAGTCCAACCTATGCCCTAACACCTCAACTAGATTATAGCACCAAGTGCCATGTCCAGTCTTTTTTTAAACACATCCAGAGATGGTGATTCTACCACCTCCCTGGGAAGACAATTCCAGTACTTTATTATTCTTTCAGTGAATTTTTTTTCTAATATCCAGCCTATACCTTCCCTGACGTAGCTTGAGCCTGTGTCCTCTTGTTCTGTCAGTTGCTGCCCAGGGGAAGAGACTGACCTCCACCTGTCTACAACCTCCCTTCAGGAAGTTGTAGAGAGCAATAAAGTCACCTCTAAGCTTCCTTTTCTCTAGGGATGCAGCCCTTCCCGAGGCCAGCCCGGCTGGGAGGCACTGTGCAGCTCTGCTTGGCCTTAAGTGGTTTATCTGAGAGCAGAAAACTCCAAAATCATGAAGAAAAACTGAAATGAAACAGTATTTGTTCGTTAAAAGAGCTGAGGCAGCTGTTTAGGTTTGTTTTCATTTCAGCGGATGCCAGGTAATTTTTAATTTTGATGTGTGTTCTTTCTCCCATCCCTACAGATGCGGGCACAGTAAGAACACACCTCAGGTTGCCTGACAGATTTCTGGTGTGGTTTTGTAAGGCTTCCTGAGAATCAGGGGACATTTCTTGTTTTGCAGCATTACAAAAACCCACAAGTGCCTGAGTGCTCTAACAAACAGGTCAGTGTGGGGAGAGGTTACCCAGGGGCACAAATTGTGTCTCTGCCCTGGTCAGCTCCTCTGCTGGCCCGTGGCACAGAGCCACACTGAGGCTCCTGGTGGCCCCTCAGGGGTTGGGATGTGCCAATGAGGTCCTGGAGCTGCAAGGAGAATGTGGTTCGTATTTACCAGCACCTGTGGCAAATTCATCTCAGAGCCTCCCACAGCGCACCCTGTGTGCACACAATGATGCAGAAAGAACAGGAGGAGGCAGCTGGTTGTGTCAGATGTTCCCCTGGTGCTGGAGAGTTTAGTTTTGAAAGAAAAAAAAAAAAAAAAAAAGCTTTAAGGTACTTTCTGTTGTTTTTTCAGTTTTTTTTTTTTTTTTTCTTTCACTGAGGACATTGGGTGGAAATTATTACAGCAGGAGCCAGGCAGGCTCTGTGTGTGAGCTGAGCTCTGCCCAGCCCTGTGCCTCGAGGAGTGAGGATGTGAAGGAATGGGGATGGTGGCAGAGCAGGGAGGAAGGAAAGGGATGATGCTTTGGGCTCTGGCAGTGATTTTCTCTGCTGGTTTGTGACTGTGCTCAGCTCTTGACACAGGTGAAATGGAAATCCCCAGGATTTGGTGTGTTTGAGGGGTTCCTGTAGAAAGTGTTTTCCAGCAGATTTCTCAGTGAGAAGAAAAATTTAACAGAAGAAGAGGAAAGATTAGGAACATTTATTTTACCTTCCTTGCCATGCCCACATGGACACCTCTATCTGGCTGTGCCAGATAATTTAAATATATAATTATTAGCTATATAATTATTTAATATATATAGTTAGATATATATACTATTAATGTATAATTAATATAATATAATATAATATAATATAATATAATATAATATAATATATAAATATTATAATATATCTAATTATATAAAATTAGATATATAATTATTTAAATAGATCATTATTAGATATATTTATTCGATAAATAAATAATCATTAGACAATACTAAGAATTATAATTAATTTAAATAGAAATATTATAAATAGTAAATGTTAAATTTAAAATAATTAGAATTAATAATATATAATTGTAATTTTGTGGTAATACAAGCAAAGCTTTAAGAAAAGGCTTTTTCCATGAAGAAAACCCTCTTCCCTAGGTGGGAGACAGCGAGGAGAATGCAAAATTCCAGAAAGTTGTAGAGCCAACGACACTGGGTGATTAATGAACCAACCCATCTGTCTTGCCCCGACCACAGCACCACAATGGACTTTCACCTTCTCCTGAGGGCCAGGCTGCTTCGAGCTGATGTTTCTGCACTCAGAAAGGGACTGGGCTCTCACAGGGGAAGGCACTTCTGTAGAATTTCTGGTATTGCTCTGTCCTGAATGATGTTTATGCCAGGAGCAGCAATAGACACAGAAAGGTGTGTTCCATGCATACATAAAATAATAAATAAATACATAAATTCATCAATAAATGCATATCTAAATAAATAAAACCATTCCGGAGCCCAGCAGGGGCAGATTGTCCAGAGCCACCTAATCCGTGGAATCACAGAATGGTTTGGAAGGCACCTTAAAGGATCCTTAAGCAGCTTTGAAACACTGCAGTGTCTCTTACACTGTAACATGTGAAACAACTCTTGAGATGATAAAGATATGAAAAATAATCTTGTGACTCTTGCAAGGACTAAGGGTGTAGCCTTCACATTAATAAAATATAAATCACACTGGTGCAATTCATTGCTGTCCACTCCCTAGAAGCAGCATAAGCCAAGAAATGAGAGCTGCCAGATGTGAAAACTGCCCAGAAATGATCTGCTTTTGACAACAGCACGATGTATCCTGCTGGTTGAAATCCAATAAAACTCATAAGAATGTGCTGACTACCTTCAGCCCCACTGAAAGTCAACATGGAGGTCCTGTGTCTAAGAAAGAGCCCTTGAAACATCTCACCTTGGCCAGGTGCAAATGAAGGCTTCCAAAATGCCAGGTGTGGTCACAAGGGCTGAATGAGAGCCATTTGTACCAGACTTGAGCCTCCCCCATAGGTCTGTAGGCTTAGAGCTGTATGCAGTTTGAAATCATGAAAAAAGGAAAGACTAATAGAATAGTAGAATAAAAGAATCAAAAAATCCCAGAATGGTTTGGGTTGGAAGATATTAAAGACCATCCACCACCACAGGCAGGGACACCTCCCACTGTCCCAGGCTGCTCCAAGCCCCATCCAGCCTGGCCTTGGGCACTGCCAGGGATCCAGGGGCAGCCACAGCTGCTCTGGGCACCCTGTGCCAGGGCCTGCCCACCCTTCCAGGGAACAATTTCCTCCCAAATATCTAACTTAAATTTCCCCTCTTTCAGTTTGAACCCATTCTCCCTTGTCCCATCTCTGCAGGTCCTGATGAAGGGTCTCTGGCTTCCAGCTGCTGTGAGGTGTCCACACAACCCGCTTGTCTCCAGGATGAACATTCCCAGCTCTCCCAGCCTGTCCCCATAGGGGAGGTGCTCCAGTTCCCTCACCAATTTCACACCCTCATGTGGACTTGCTCCATGCCCACGAGGGAACTTGAGAGGATTTTGGTGCCAAGACTGCACCTGTGGCTGCCTGTGCCTCAAAGGATGTTTGCAGCACCTCCAGTAAAACAAGCTGTGGCAACTTGAGGGTAGGAATTTTTCTTTCTGGTGAGGCCCATTGGGCAGCTCACCCACAAACACAGCCTTTGGGACCATGGTGCCAACTCACAGCCCTGGATCACTGGAATTTCTGATCAAAACCACAGAAAGACCAAGGTATTAACATAAAATATCCAGGGCATCTGGCTCTTCCCAGAGCCAGGAGGGGCTGCAAAGCTTTCCACCTGGCCCAGCCCTGCTCAGATTGCTGATAATCAACACGGGAATGTGCCCGTGGTTAAGAACATCCTGGTGGGGTGTCCCTCTCCTTGCCTGCAGCATTGGTGTTTCCTTGCTAATGACAGATTTTTAAAAGTCCCAAAAATGTTAAGGAAGAACCTCAGTGCTGAAAACTGAATCTGGGAGCTGCTGCTGGGGACGGTCCAGTAAAACTCCTCTGCTGGAAGGGTTGGTGGTCCAAAAATACCTGATTTCCCCTAGGGAACTGGAATGCCCTATCTCTGTGTTGGAGGTGCAAAGTTTTCGTTAGAAATAAATGGGCCAGTGGATTTTTTTCTACTTGAAGAGTGTTTGTTTTCTGTGCTTTAATTTTTTCCAGGAAGAGATAACTGAATCTCAGAACTGATGCACTCCCAACTCTTACACGCTGGCACTGCTTATTAGCTGCTTGCTCAGTGGAGAATATTCTTCCTTATATAGGTCTTTCAGAAAGTAGGTCAGGGGATTAACGTGAGTACTGCGTACTAAAAATCCTCTTTGACAGCCTGTCTTCCTTCATTATTTTCTCACTCTGCCCACTGCAGATGCCAACACCTGCCAGCTCCTCTGCTGTTTTCTCCTGGGGTCAGCAGGGATGACCACAAAAGGTTTCTCCACTTGGATCCCGCAAACAACCTTGGCCCGTTGGTTTTTCTGGCGTGTTTGATCCCTGACATCACTGAGCTTTGAAGAAGGAGAGGTTGTTTTCCAAAGAAATATGGCAGTGACACACCAGCCCAGGCATTGGGGTGATTTGTCAGTGGAAAAACACCTGGGCAGAGACGGCCTTGGCCACTGAAGGATGGAGCACTCAGATCCTTTTTGGGAGTTGCTGTTCTGAGAAAAGAGCAGCCGGGCCCAGTGCCAGGCAGGGTGTGAGGAGCTCCCACAGCAGCCCTGCAAGCAGCTTCATCTTCTCTATGGCAAGTGCTTCTAGGAAGTTCTGCAGGGCAAATAACAACGATCACCACCAAAGCCTTCTGTGAAATGTTTGCTCTCCACATGATGTCCTCGGTTCCGTGGCTGCTGGTGGTGCTGCTCGTGTTTGTGCTGATGGGGCATTTCTTGGGCTGTTTACAGGAGATACAGAACAGCTCTCTGTGACATCCTTACAGTCACACAATGGCCTGGGTGAGCAGGGACATTAAGGATCATTTCATCCCACCCCTGCCATGGGCAGAGACACCTTCCACTATCCAAGGGTGCTCCAAGCCCCGTCCTTGGGCACTTCCAGGGGTCCAGGGGCAGCCACAGCCTCTCTGGGCACCCTGTGCCAGGGCCTCACCACACTTACAGGGAAGGATTTATTCCTACTATCTGACTTAAATTTTCCCTCTGCTAGTTTAAAGCCAATCCCCTTTGTCCTATCACTACTTGCTTTTGTAGTCTCTCATATATATATATATATATATATACATATATATATATATACACACACAAAATACAAAATTATATGCCTATACATATCCATGTAGTCATGTCACCAATAAAAGATCTAAAACCCATCTTTAGAAACTCATTTGCTTTAAATAGAAATTATTTATGAGACAAAACACAATACTATTATCATATATTCACTTCACAGACACTCTTAAGCTGAGTCTGTGTCTGTGTGCACATCCACGCCTGTCTCGGAAGATGTCTGAGGGGCCCTCAGCCCTGGGTGTCCCTGTCTGTCCCTGCGGGTCCCTGGATGTCCCTGGGTGTCCCTGGGTGTCCCTGAGTGTTCCTGGGTGTCCCTGAGTGTTCCTGGGTGTCCCTGTGTGTCCCTAGGTGTCCCTGTGTCCCTGTCTGTCCCAGTCTGTTCCTGTCTGTCCCAGTCTGTCCTGGATGTCTCTGTGTCCCTGTGTGTCCCTGTGTGTCCCTGTCTGTCCGTCCCTGTCTGTCCCAGCCTGTCCCTGTGTGTCCCAGTCTGTCCCAGTCTATCCCTGGGTGTCCCTGTCTGTCCCTGTCTGTCCCTGTCTGTCCCAGCCTGTCCCTGTCTGTCCCTGTCTGTCCCTGTCTGTCCCAGCCTGTCCCTGTCTGTCCCTGTCTGTCCCAGTCTGTCCCTGTCTGTCCCAGCCTGTCCCTGTCTGTCCCAGTCTGTCCCTGTCTGTCCCTGTCTGTCCCAGTCTGTCCCAGCCTGTCTCTGTCTGTCCCTGTCTGTCCCAGCCTGTCCCTGTGTGTCCCTGTGTGTCCCTGTCTATCTGTCCCTGTCTGTCCCAGCCTGTCCCTGTCTGTCCCTCTCTGTCCCAGCCTGTCCCTGTCTGTCCCTGTGTGTCCCTGTCTGTCCCAGCCTGTCCCTGTCTGTCCCTGTCTGTCCCTGTCTGTCCCTGTGTGTCCCTGTCTGTCTGTCCCAGCCTGTCCCTGTCTGTCCCTGTCTGTCCCTGTCTGTCTGTCCCAGTCTGTCCCTGTGTGCAGAGGGCAGAGCAGGCCCAGGCTCTGCTCCAGGCCCAGCGATGGCCCCAGAGCCCCAGGCAGGGCCTGAGCCCAGCAATTCCCTGCCCAGGAGGCAGAGCTCCTGCCCCGGGCAGTGCCAGCCCTGGGCAGAGCCCAGGGAGGCTGTGGGGTCTCCCTGACTGGGAATATTCCAGAACCATCCGCCCTGTGCCCTGTGCTCTGGGGTGGCCCTGCTGGAGCAGGGAGGTGGCAGCAGTGACCCCACTGTGGTCCCCTCCAGCCTGACCCACCCTGGGATCTGTGGTTCTGGGATTCTGTGAACTAACACACATGGCCACTTAGCAGGGCAGATGTACACTCAACAGGGTGACCTTTGTGCAGAAATGCCAAGGGCAGAACAGCCCCCAGCCACCTGCTGTACCAGCAGTACCCGGGCAGTGTGACCACCTGGGAGGGAGCAAAGCCCTGGCAAAGGCCCTGGCTTTGAAGCTGGTCATGCAGCCTTGAAATGAAAAAGCAGCTGAAGTTTCTTTGGCCAGGGACAGATGCAAAGCTCAGAGCTTTTTTGCTGCAGAGACATTGAACTCTCGCTGTGTGCTGTCACTTTGCAGTTGCAATAAAAGCCCCTTGCCAGCCACTGCATCCTTGCTGCTATTTCTTCTCCAGATCATGGCCTAGCAAGGTGTGCACAGAGTTACCCCCTGTCATGTGAGCCCCCGCTCCTCACACAGCTGAGTGTGCCCCCATTTGCTTTCCAGCTGCAGACAGCCCAGCCCTGGTAGCCGCCTTTGCTTGTGGTGCCTTTGGGATGGAGCTGAGGGAAATTCCTATTTTTACTGCAGATGAAAATTGCTCTTTTCCTGTCCCAGGGGTGCTGTGTGTCCCCAGTTTTGCTGCACTGCAGCATTCCCTGGGTACCCACAGAGGTACCCTGATCAGGTGGTGATTATTCAGTGTTCAGCTCAGAGGAGGAAAATAGATTTTTTTCCAGCAGCCTGAGTGTCACAAAGCCTCCAAAACCAATGCTCTGTTGAGGTGGGAAATCTGATGAGAAGTGCCAAACTGTAGCAAGGAAAGAGGCTCTGAGGGCATAGTTTGATGAAATTTTTCCGTGGGAGATGCAGAACTTTCCAGATAGGAGCACTAAAGCTGGGAGTACACCTTTACTGTTTCTTTATTTCAATTTTGTTCAACACCTGCCCGAGCCTGAGGCACACGACACAAGCTCTGATCTGGGCTGAATCCCTCTCAGGACACAGACACCCTTTGGCTCTCCCTTTCTTTTCCTCTCATGTCCTTTGAAGCACAGACATCAGTGATTTTACAGGAATCACAGAACTCCTACTCATAATCACAACTTAACAAGAAAGAACATGATTCCCTCACTAGAATGAAGTGGAAGAGGGGGATCCATCCCAATATTTGGGAGTGCTGGTGATCCCTGAGTGCCTCAGGGTGGGGCTGAGGGCCACAGCAGCCCCAGGCAATGCTGTCAGCTTTGAGATCAGCACCTGCTGCCACCTGAAACCTCGGTGGTTTCCTCTCACTTTCTAAGCTGCAGGAAACACTGACATTTCTGCTGAGCTGGCAGCACCCTGGGGTCCGAGTCCCAGTGATGCTCCCAGCTTGGAAATCGTTATGTTTTATAATGCTTGTATTTATTCACATTTAGTTTTATAGTTATATGTGGATGTTTGTGGGCAAACACAGACATGGATAGTCCTTACATGTATATACACACCTCTGCATCCACATATCCTTTAGAGTTATGCACTAAAGAATTGCAGGATTACAAATAGATGAAAAATAGAAAAGCTAAAATCCTAAGGCATCCAGTGATGCAGGGGGGCTCTGTCCTTGTTTCCAGGGAGCAGGATTGCTGTGAGTGCATCTGCCCCACAGCAGAGCTGCCACAGGGGTGTCTGTGAGTGCCAGGACCCCTCAGCTGTGCCCTCCTGCCCCCAGACCGAGGGCAGGACTCAGCAGGGAACTGCCCTGGTGAAACCCCATGTGCTGGAGGATGTCAGGGCTCACTGCAGGTGTCACAGCCCGGCCACTCCTGCTCCATCCCGTGCTGCAGGACAGTCCCTTTGGGCTGTTTTATCCTGCTTGCCTTGGGAGAGCTGCTGTGGGTTGGGAGAGGCCACGGTGATCCCTTAGGATTTGAGCTTTTCTATTTTCCATATATTTGTAACCCTGCAGTTCTTTAGTGTATAACTCTAAACTCCACACCCAGTGTGAGCTGCTGCTTTCCCATTTTGGGCAGACACAACAATTCCTCTCCAGGCCTGGCAATCAAGGACACCTCACTGCCTCAGGCCCTGAGAGATGGAAACAAAAGTGAGTTGTGGGGGGAGCAAACTTGGGGTAAATGACTTCATGACCTGAAGCTGGAATTGGCAGATGAACCCCCAAAATGCAAATGGACCAAACTTATAAAAGTGTGAAACCCGTGACCCATTGTCCATTTTGAGTGTAGCCCCTGGGGGTCTTTGTCTGCCCTAGATGTACCTGAAGGCCCTTCAATAAATATTCCTGCTTTTTATTGACTTAATTTTGTCTGGCCTCTGTTTTTAGGTAGCCCCAAAAAGGCACCATCACATCCAAGAGCTGCTTTTCCCTCCAAGGCCAAGTGAGATGAGAAGGGTTTGGCATGGGGGAGATGGTTTGGACTCAGAATTGCTCAGGATCACTGAAATTTTGGTGGTTGAGAGGCTTTTCCCCATTTCAGTGAGAAGAGTTCAGAGCAGTGGCTGGAGCTGTGGGTGCTTGGAAAGGCAAGAGCAGAACCCATGAATGCAGGTATAGCCAGGGTTGGGATATATTGACACAAAGGGCTTCAAAAGAGACTCCTCAGGGCTGATGTGAGACTGCCAAAACACTGAGCTGCCACCTGTATGTACTTTTTATCAAGAAAAAATTGCAATTAATTTGACTGCTGTGCAAGTACTGCATTGCTTGTGGGGGTAATTTCCAGGTAGTCTTGCTACCATAAAGCAGAGGATGCACCTAGATTACAATGAAAACAAATTAAAATTATAATCTCAGGGGTCCAATCTAATTTTTACTGTTTATTTCCTAGGGAAAAGTCAAATGGTTCAGCATATAAGGCAACTCAGAATATGATTTTTTTACTTTTGTTTCCAGTTTCTCTCAGCCATTTACGCTTCTTTGGTTAGTCATAATGGAGTTGAAATAATCAAAATTGTCTTTTAAAACCTTTTTCTAGGGAAGACCTGGTGGGTTTATTTTTGCTGAGTACCTTCTTTGCAAGCAGCATTCTATTTGCATGAAAGCCTAGAATATCTTGTTAATAAAAAGTCCCAGCTCTTCCTAAAGCTGTGACTTTTGCAATTGGTGTGATGACAAAGTGGGAATTATCTCTCAGACTAAATCTGAATGCTTGTGCTCTCTAGTGACACAGCCAGGCATTTTTTCTTTCACTTGGACAAAACCCAGCCTTTTTCACATTATTTCTCCTCTCACTTTCACAGAATCACAGAACTAGAAGGACAAGGCACCAAGTAAAGTAAAAGTAGAGGCAGAGGAAGGGTGGGGAGGAAATGAGCACTTTGAGTCCTGAAAGTAGTTTCAGTTTAAGCAGGGGACCAATTTTCAGGTTGTTGCTTTTAACCCTCTCTGCTGCTCTAAAACAGGGGGATGCCTCTGGCAGAGTGAGCCATGCAAGTGGGACTGAAATGGATTATCTGCACCGAAACCACCGTGTGTTGGTTTTCCCCCCACCCCAATCTCTCTATCTGTGTTGGTCTCTTTCTCTCTTTCCTCTTTGCAGCACAGAATTTACAGTAAAAACACAGGAAGCTGAATGATTTCCTCTGAGGAAAGTACCTGACGGAGAGGTGAAGGAGCAGAGTCATCATCAGGCCCTTTGAGCCATCCCTGCCCCTGCAGTCAGTGGTGGTTTCAGGAGGTGCTGCCTTGGAACAAGATGTCTTGCAGGTGGTTTTTGCCAGGTCAGGCAGGCTGGCACAGGAGGATTGGCTTTTTCCCTGTGGCAATCCCAGAGAAGGGAGTCCTGAATTTGTGAGTAACAGCAGCGGTTGATGATCTGTGAATAACAGCAGATATTTATTTATTTGTGACGCTGCTCCCTGTGTACCAAAAACCACTTAACCACAGTCACTCTGCCCACAGTGGTGTGGAGGCCTCTCTGTGCCTCCAGGGAGTGTGAGATGGCCCTGGGGAGGGACTAAGAAGGCACTTAGGGAGGGACAGACACATTTTTACCTGCCATTCCAAACATGTCCCTCCCCTAGGAGCCAAGCTGGGACAGCCAAACAGCAGCACTGAGGAAGGAGACCTGTGCCCCCTTCCATTCCAAGACCCCTTGGAAAGCTCAGCCCAGACTTCCGAAATTTCAGAGGTCTTGAAAGGGGACTTTTGCCCTAAAAATACCCAAACCCTTATCCTCAGGGTCAGCTGAAAGGGCACATGTGAGTAACCCTGCAGATACCATCTCAGAGAGACCGTGAGCTCCCCACACTTCATGAGTGACTAAACCTGAAGTGGATTTTTCAGCTGAGTGGGCCTAAATGTAGGAGTGGAAGGGATACAGAGATGGGTACAGCACCAGCCTCTTTAGTTTGCAATAACTTCTCCTGTCCAATAACTCCTGCCCCCTCCAGGAAACTTTCCTTTAGCTTACAGAGCTGTTGAAATGCTTGTGTGTGGTTGCATTTTCCTGCTCCAGCCTCCACTCGGGATCTCATTGCCACTGCGAAGTGCAACAGGCCTGATTCATTTTGCAGCAGGAACGTGATTGATGCAAGCCCGGATGGAGACTCATTCTCAGCCCTGTGGAAATTCCTCACCAAGGCTGAAAGTCAAGTGAAAACCTCACTGTACAATCATCAGGTTGTGTTTCTACTCCTAAACCTTTTGGGATGGAGCCAGGAACAGCTTGTGAGCAGGCGAGGCTGACCCAGAAAGCCAGACTGGTTCTTACATCATCTTTTATTCTGGTTTTGTCTGTTGCTTTTTTCTTTTTTTTTTGTTGTTTTATTTTTGCTGAGAATCGTCTTTCCCTCTCACCTACATAAACTCCTTCGCTTTAGATTGAAGCCCTGATTAAGATGTGTGTTTTTCTAGGGCCCTCCAAGAATAAAAATCATCCGTGCAGTTCTGGCTGAGCTTTGCTCGCAGTCTCCTGCTGACAAACCACACCTTGTTTATCAGGACCAACATTTGTTGTACACACACAGAGCTGCTGGAGCTCTGAGGGCTGAGATTTCTGTACCTGCCGGGGAAATCACCGGGGAAGAGGTGGAGGAACAAAGGCTGGAGCAGAATAGAAAATGCCAAGGCAGTGCTGAACAGGGACTCCAAAGCTGCTGGGAGGGGTTCATGTCTCCTTTATTTTCATTTTATATTATTTTTTCCCACTTCCCATTAAATAAATGGTATCATTTTATCAGTTCCCTGTGTTTGTAACACTCTGTGAAGAATTCCACTCTGCCTTGAGCTCCTGATGGAGTGCAGAGAACCAGCAGCAACCAGCCAAGCACCAACTCAGCAATCCCAACTCTGTTCCTGGGTCATCTTGTCCTCATCCCTGGAAGTCAGAAATAGGGCAAGATACCTGTGAGGCTGATGCCACCTCCTTGCCATTTTCTGGGATCAAGCTGCTGCTTGTTGATGACACCTAAACATTTCTATTCTGCTTTCCTTTCTAATCAAATTCTGGTAGAGAATGTTCAGTGGGTCGAGCACAAAGAGTGCTGAGAAAAAGGAGAAGACAAAGATGAAGAACAAGATGAAAAGAAGAAGCAGAAGGAGAAAGGAGAAGGAGAAGGAGAAGGAGAAGGAGAAGGAGAAGGAGAAGGAGAAGGAGAAGGAGAAGGAGAAGGAGAAGGGGAAGGGGAAGGAGAAAAGGAAGAGAAAAAAAAACAAAGGAAAAAAAAGGTACTGCCCCTTCAGAATTTAAGAAGATTAACATGGCAGCTGCAAGAAAGTTTTTCAAGGCTGCAGTTTTGGATTCAGGTCATGAAGACTGATACCAAATGAGTAGCAGGGGCAGCCACTGGATCACTGTGTACTCAATTTCGTGTTTTTCATGCTCTCTGACCCTCAGTTATGCTCAACTGCTTTTAAAGCAAACCAAGCCAAACTTGTAATTTTGATTGAAGGGACATCCTTGGGCAGGAAAGATGGGAAATTTGTGTTTTCTGTCACAAATCACTGGGCTATTTATTCACTACTGCAGACTCAGGTGAGATTCCCTGGCTTTCTGGTGACATTTAGCCCAGCAATGGGTGAGATCAGTTCCGTTGGCTGGAATTGCATCAGGAGAGGAGGTGAGGGAGCTGCACCCAGAGGTGATGCGGCAGATGTGGGTGCTCCAGCTGAGCTGACATCAAGGTATTACTGTGGCAGAGGGAAGAATTTAAGGTATCTGTCATCTCCCACATCACCCTGGAGTTCTCTAATCACTGCACACTCATGCCTGGAGACAGAAACCACATCATTTAGCGGTTCAAGTCTCACAAAAAGCCAGGGGATTGAATAACTGGAAAGCTGCCATCAGTCTCACTGCCCCAAATTATGCATCCAGCTGACTTTTGCCCACCTGGCTTGAAGCTTTCACCTCACCCAGACTAAAGTATGAAATCAAGACTGAAGTCTTGCTCAGACTGTAGTTAAGGTTAGGACAGTGACACTGGAAAAGGAGTTTTCTATCCACTTGTCTCATAGATAGATATGTATACCTCATAGATACAGTCCTAACCCCATAAACCCCTCTCATGCCCCCAGATATCCCCTTCAGTGCCTTTAGGACCTTAAATCTGGCTGAGGAAATAATTTCGAAGCCCTTCCTCTCCTGCCCCCTTGAGGCTCCCATACTGCTTCATCACGTTAAGGATGAGCACCAGCACTGAGGCTTGGCAAGTTCATGAACAGATTTCAAATCTTAGCGTGTTTTTAAACTCTTCTCACAAGTTACAAACAGAAAAGGGGGACAAGCCAGTGAATTTCTCTTCCAGGAGCCCGTGGTGGAGCTGCTGGTCCCAAATCAAGCTCGTGTCAGCTCTGAAGGGTGTTTTGGCAGGTCTGACTCCAAGGATTTGCCAGCTTCCCTCTCACAGTGGGGATCACAGAGAATACCAAGCAGGGCATCTGTCAGTGAGTAATTACAGGAAATATCAGCTTCCTTTTGTGCAGTGTGTTTGAGTCTTGTCTGGGGCGAGGCACAAACCTGAGCCTGTCTCCAGGAGCTCTTTGGAGCTGCCAAGGTAAATGACACCAGAGGCAGAGCCAGGCAGCTCTGGGATGTTACCAGAAATGAGGCAATCATTCCATAAATGTCACTTCTTCCCCCGACTGTCTGCAAACAGACTGCCAGAGCTTTCCAGCGCCCAGAAACACGGATCCAGTGCCATTTCCTAATAGCTTGGAAAGCATCTGGAGAGAAGAGCATATTTCTTCATTACTGGATTTGTTCTCCTTTATGCTGCCTATCATTTACTGTGATAAACACCTAGGAAGGGTGATTAATTACAGAGAATTAATTTAATATAGTGCTGCCAGTGCCCTGGAGGGTCAAAGGAAATTTATGTTCCCCGTGCAACACAAACAATGTTCAGGAGTGTAACTTCAGTCGGGGGGGGGAGGCAAGAAACTTTTACAAAACATTTGCAAAATGTTTGCAAAATGCAGCCTTGAAGTAGGGCAGAGAGACCAGATTAAAACAAGAGATCTTTTATTGTCTTGAACTGCAGAGTGTGATACAGAGGAACTACATGGATTTTCATTCATAGAAAAAAAAAAAAGAGAGCCCTTTATTTACACAAGTGTTCAAACTGCCCATGGTACCTAACAACTCTGGGTTCTCCTTGTTTTGCTTTGTTAGTTATTCCCACCTAGATGGAGCAAGCATTGGTCAGTAACACTTAGGAAAACATGAAAGAAGCTTTTGGGCAGGAAAAAAAAAAAGAATTTCATTCTGAAAGAACCCAAATCTTCATGGGTATTTCACTGTAACAAAGCCACCAGAATAATTGCAACCACTCACTGACAAAAGGAACAGTTTTCAGTAGGGTCTCAGTAGCCTAATTAATCTCAGTCTGTCTTTATTTCCCCATCTAAGTAAATATATCCTGGACATGCACAAACTCCACATGGATGAAAAAAAAAGGTAGAAATTTATTTAAAAGTAATTGTGCTTTTATTTATAAAAAAAAATTTACAATCAGACACTGTCCTGCTGTGTTTCCAAAAGCATGGTTCTCTTAAAAATGACAAAATGTAGCTTATTATTATCATTATTATTATTATTACTTTGTCTTTATATTAATAATATTAATCTTATGCTTAACTTTAAACACATACTGCTTTCTCTTCCCGTTCCCTCCTTCTCTGTGGTACTTGATATATATAAAAAAAAAGGCATTCAAACCACCAATTATTTTCACTTATAACTAATAATAATAATAATGACAATTAATCTTACACATTTCTGTGTGTAAAATATGGCTGGTTCTAAAACAAACTACCAATGTACAAAGCTGTTCTCCCTCCCCTCCCCTGGGCCACCCAAGAGATCGTCAGATGTTGGAAGAACTTTATCCCAGACGCTTTCTGGCAAAAAAAAATTAAAAAAAAAATTAATAAAACAACACAGAACTCTTGAGATCGTTGTCTTTGGTGTGGAGGACATTCCTGGTGGGCAGCTGGAGCTGCTCTGCTGGAAACTCTGGGATGCTTTAAGGCTTTTTTTTGTTTGGAATGCTGCAAAGCCTCTGCCGGACCACGGCTCACCGATGCTTTGGTTCCAGTCCCAGCTCCTCACACCCCCAGGCCAGCGATGCCAGAGGGTCTCCCCACACCCCCCTCTCCATCCCCTCCCCAGCCCCTGCCCGCAGCCCCCGGGGCTCTACGCTCGCTTCCGACGCCCCTCCAGGTTCCGGAAGCTGGAGGGTCTCAGCTTCATCTCTGCAAACTGGATGGAATACTCATGGCCCTTCCAGTGGAACCAGTTGACACCCTGTGAAGGCAAAGGGGAGAGGTTGGAGGTCACACTTTCATTTGCTGCCCCTGGTTCAGACTGGGGATGTTTCTGGTTTGGGCACAGAGGCATCACAAAGTGGAGGAGCTTTGGGAAGCACAGGGGCTGTGGAATGTCCAGCCTGTACAACCCCACCCACATGACGTCACAGAATCATAGAAACACACAATGGATTGGGCTGGAAGGGACCTTAAAGATAATCTTATTCCAACCCTGCTGTGGGTGGGGACACCTTCTCCTGTCCAGCCTGGCCTTGGGCACTGCCAGGGATCCAGGGGCAGCCACAGTTGCTCTGGGCACCTGTGCCAGGGCCTCCCTACCCTCATAAGGATGAATTTCCTCCCACTGTCTCATCTAAACCTATTCTCTGTCAGTGTGAAGCCATTCCCCCTTGTCTTGGCAGTCCAGGTCCTTGTAAATCTTCTCCCTCCATCTTCCCTGTCAGCCCCTTCAGGCTCTGCAAGGCCACTGAGCTCACCCCAAAGCTTCTCCCCTCCAGGTGAACAATCCCAGCTGTGCCAGCCTTCCCTCCCAGCAGAGCTGCTCCATCCCTCTGATCCCCCTGGTGTCTCCTCTGGATCTCTCCAGCAGCCCCAGCTCCTCCCTGTGCTGAGCCAGGGCTGGGGCAGCTCTGCAGGTGGGGTCTCACCTGAGCACAGGGCACAGGGGCACAATCCCCCTGTCCTGCTGCCCACGCTGGGCTCAGCCCAGGGCAGGGGGTTCAGGGCTGGGGCAGCTCCAGCTCTCACCCACAGCACCCCCAGCTCCCTCTCCAGGGCTGCTCCAGCTGCTCTTCCCAGCCTGGATTGTTCATGGGGGTTGCCCCCACCCAGGTGCAGCACCTTGAGCTTGGTCTTGCTAAACCTCTGTCCCTCAGAGCTGTCTCTCTTTGCCTGGCTTTCATGGCAGGAAAAATATTTTTGTTTCACACGTTGAAAACTACAATTATTCTCTGCACACTTGGGGTATTCCCGTGGAAAATCAGACAAAGCCAACAAGATTCCACCAGCTGATGTTAAATTCTTGTTTTTTGACTGCCCTTACATTTCCCTATGTTCCTGGAGAGTGGGAGGAGGGGATGCTGTGATTTTTGGCTGGCTGAACCATCAGAAAAACACATAATTGCAATTCCCCTTCCTCTCATGCATTAGAGAAGCCTTCAGAGCCAAACTAACCTGACTGTGGCTGTTGTCACCATATCTGCCCATCAGGTTGACTCGGTGGCAGTTCTTGTACCAGAAGGCTCCTTTGTATGACAAAGCACAGTTGGTGATGGCAGAATCGTGGTCCTTGTCAAAGGTGGAGAAGGACCTTCCATTGTGGTAGGTCATGGAGTCACCTGGATGGAGGGACAAAAGAAAGAGCAAGGTCACTGGGTTGCCTGGTTTAGATTGCATGGGTGTGCCCATTCTGCAGAAAATATTTGGACTGTGCCTGTCTGCATCTAAATTTTTAAAAATTGACTTGTTTTAATACAGAAAGAAATGCACAATTTTTGGTTTTGCAGGCACATCAAAATATTTTTTCAGGTGGTCTCTAATCCCCAGTATATGAGGTGGTTTTTTTTGTGCAGCTCAATTTCTGTACTTCTTGCTAAAAGCTGGATTTTACAGTGTGGACAAGCCAAGACCAAAGAGGTGTTCACAAGCAAGGAATCAAGACCACACTGGAGTCCACACTGACTGAATCCTACTCATGGTAGCAGCTACTACTACTCTGCACTAGACAATTTGCATTAAATCACAGAATCATGGAATGGTTTGGGCTGGAAGAGACCTTAAAACTCATCTCATTCCACTCCTGCCATGGCAGGGACACCTTCCACTATCCCAGGTTGCTCCAAGCCCTGTCCAACCTGGCCTGGGACACTGCAGGGATCCAGGGGCAGCCACAGCTGCTCTGGGCACCCTGTGCCAGGGCCTGCCCACCCTCCCAGGGAAGGATTTCTTCCCAATATCCCATCTAAATTAAATAGACATTAATTCTGCTGCTGCATTTCCTGTCTATCTCTGTAGGCTGTGTAAAAGCTCTTGTGTGGGTCACAGAGCCCACAGCTCTGCCCTGGTTTATGTATCCAGCAGTGTGAAATGATCTCCTTTTAAGACATAATGTTAAACTGGATTTATCTCTTAATCCTGTGAAGCCCTGAAGAGGACTCACCAAGGGCTGCAGGGTTTGCCCCAGTGTGATTACAAAAGGCAGATGATTTGTTCAGCAAAATCATAAATCACATTACAGCAGGCTTTGCTGTAAATTCTACTGACAAGAGAAGAAGCTGTGCCAGGTTATTATTGGCTGTATAAATGACAGCCAAGATTGGCCAAATGAGATATATTATGGTTTAATACACTTGTTTCAATGCTGCCATAAGCAGGCCATAAAATATGGCACCAAAATGCCTGGAGGATATAAAACAGAAACATAAATATGTTGATATGTTTGATTTTTGAACACTTCACTGTCCTGGGTTGTAAGATATGGTTTGGGGGTATGTATTTCCATCTGTCAGAGGTGGGGCAGTTCTCTGCTGTTCATTGGGCAGTTTTCTTTATCTGTCTCACAACCAATCCTCCCTCCAGGAGATCTCTTCTGTTCATGGGCCATTAATGATTAATTATCTTCTGTTCATGGCCACTGAGTGTCCCTGCATGGCTGAGAAAATTCCACCATCCCATGGGGAGATGCTCCGCCCAGGGGAGGAGCCAAGCATTCCTACCTGGATACAATCTGACCTTGGAACACCACAGCAGCCTTTGCCCACTGCATTCCCAGAGGAGCAGCTTTCTTCCCCACTGCATTCCCAGAGGAGCAGCTTTCTTCTCCACTGCATTCCCAGAGGAAGCCCAGGCCCATCTCCACCAGCCCTGGAGCTTCAGAGGAAAACTCCACCCTTCCCCAGGATCCCTGCTCCAGCAGAAGCACAGCTGGCACTGCAGGAGGGCTGAGCCACCATGGGATGGGACTGCTGCCACCACCCTGACCCACAGGCTGCCAGGGCCTCTTCTGACTCTGGTAGTGTCTTTTTGCATACTGCATTTTAATTTTTACTTTTCCTATTAAAGAACTGTTATTCCTACACCCATATCTTTGCCCGAGAGCCCCTTAATTTCAAAATTAAAATAATTCAGAGGGAGGGAGTTTACATTTTCCATTTCAGGGGAGGCTCCTGCCTTCCTTAGCAGACACCTGTCTTTTCCAACCAAGACACTCACACAGGAGAGGCACCGGCTGATCTGCAATATCCACACGGTTACCTTGAGTCAGCGGGGAGCAAATGGGTCATTGGAAGGAGGACAGTCAGTGTTTGCCCTCACCTGCTGTGCCGCTGTAGCCATCCACGCGGAGGCGGTAGCGGCTCTTGGCGTCGCCCACGCTGAAACGGTCGTACACGGCGTAGGCTGTGTTTCCCTTGTCCCTCAGGTCCACCCGCAGCTCGTACTGGCCCTGGGAAGTGATTTTGTGCAGGTTCTCCAGACCTGTGGGCAGGAAGGAATGTTTGTGTTGATGTCAAATGTTTTTTTGCCTTTTTCCTTTTCTGTATTCTCTGTATTTTTACACAAGTATTTGGAGCTCTGTAGCCTATTGTTGCATTCCTACTTAGTTTTCCCAGTGCTTTTCCCTACCTTTTCCCCAGGCAGAAAGACAAAACACATTCCAAAGCCCCTATCCCAGGTTCTCCCTGGGAACCAAGGTCAAAAGAAGCTCTTTGAGACCCATTTTCATCAATAAAGTTCAGTTCCATCTGAGGGGGGAGGATTTAGAGGGGTCTCAAACTGTGGGGAGATTGCATCACTTGTGCTCCTAATTGGTGATTTTGTCAATTATGGTATTTTGTTAAACTTTCAAAAACTGTGTTCACCCCATGGAGGGCGGGGGGGGGGCTTTTGTGGACATTTTCCATTTTCACCTTTAGAGACCTTCAATAAAGATCAACCTTTACATTACTCCTATACTAATCTTATCTCAAAAATGTGTTGTTTGCTTCCCAGGCTCCTTAAGGCATCAGTCTCTTGATGTTTTTTTCTCTCCTGTGGTGGGTTCAGTGCTGGTCACTGAACCCAAAGCCATTCAACTGCCCCTGGACATTGCTGAAAGAGAGAAGTGGCCAAAGCTCTCCCTCCCAAGCAAAACCAGGACATTTGCCATGCCATTATTCCATAAATGGGGCCATACTGGACTGTTCAAAGACAGCATGACACCAGCACTGGTGGGGACACTGAGCTGGATCAGCTCTAGGGTGATGTCAGCACAAAAGCAAATAAATAGTCCTAGGCTGACTGGGAGAGATCTTCCCTTCATAATAGAAACAGGTTGGGCAAAATAACCAAAGTTGTGCTGTTGTGATCATCATCCTCAACATCATCCTCATCTTTCATTTACAGCCAGAAAAATGCAGCACAACCTTTGAAAATGTGGAGGGTTTACTTCTATTTTACCAAAATGTGAGTTTATGACTTCTACTTGCCCTGCTTTTCCTCTCTGGACTGTAAACCTTTGTTGCTGGGGGTGTCCCAGGAGGACAGGAAGCAGAACCTTCTTCCCAGGTCACCTCTGACTTTTCCCAGAGCCCCAGTGAGCATCGGGTGGGTTCATTTGGTGACACCAGCATGACATCCTTTGACTGCAGCTGGAGGTACTGGCCCTTTCAGTCTCCCTCATGTAGGGTGTCCCTGGCTCCTTTTCTGCTGTTCTCCTTTGCAAATACTCCTTCCAGCCAAATGGAGGCCTCTCAGTGGCTCCTGGACTTTTGGGCTGTGTTTCTGGTTTTTTTTTTTTTTGGTTTTTTTTTTTGTTTGTTTGTTTTTTTTTTTTTTTTTTTTTTTTTTTTCAAAAATACAATTTTTCAGCACTTACCTATCCAGAATTCATCCTTAGGATCTCCAAATCCTGCCACATAAGTATTCCAGTTCTTGTAGAAATCTTGCTTTCCATTCTGACGCCTCAGGAACACCTAAAAGCAGGAAATGTTATGGACAGACTGCCCTGGCCAGAAGGAAAGAGCTTTTACAAACACAGAGCTCAGTGTTGCTCCTGCCCTGCCTTTACCCCTCCCAGCAGAGCCTCACTGCAAGGACTGAGTTACACCCAGGCTGTTGGATGCTCCATGTAGTTTTTAGGTCTCCAGTTTCTCTGTTGGGATCCCAGGCTCCTCTGCATGACGTGGCCTCTCAGTATCCTGCTCTCTGCCCTATTAAACCCATCCTGCAGTTCTGGATTTCTCAGCCAAGGGTTTTTCCACCCCTCATCTCCCAGCCAAGCATTCCTCCAGCTCCTCCTGCCTTTCTGTGCCCTGGGTCCCTTTGGCATGTTCAAATCTGGGGATGTCAGTGTGGAGAGGTGGCAGTTACTGCCATTCCTTTGTTGGCTGGGTGGGATGGGTCCCTTGCACAGTGGCCTTGGAAGCCACTACACCCCGTGGCTGCTGAACAAATGCTTCCCCTGGGCTGTGCTTTACCCTCCCTCACTCCCTCTCTCATTCCTACAGAGTCAGTTCACCCTTCCCTCTCCCTGTTGATTATTTAGAAAATGTGTTATCCAATATGGTCATTTCAGCAGCCCTTACACCAGTGGAGAGGGATCAGGGTGAAACCAGGGGTGTGACCCCTCCTTTGGAGACACCTCTCTCTCCTCCAACTACAGAAAGTAGTGCTCTGGGCACTGGAGTGTCCTACCCAGGATAAAACTCCCCAAATTTATAGACCAGACAGCCCCACTGAGATAATAACACCCTGAGGGTGCCTGGGATGAGCAGGATGGGATGTGCTGCCCCTGCCCCGTACTCACGATCCAGCCGCCCCCGTCCTCGCCCATGTCACAGAACACTTGCAGAGGCTGAGCCTTGTCCCCATTCAGGTAAATTGTGTAGAGCCCAGAGGTGACTTCTCCATTCAGCAGAGCCTGGGAGCAGTCCTTGGGGTAGGGATAGAGGAGCCCAGCTGCACACACAGGGAAGAGAAAGCATTCCTTAGGAAATCAGCAGTTACAAGGAATGTGCCAAATGCAGATGGCTCGGGAAAATCCCTTGTGGGACAGCTACAGATCCCAGGAACAGGTTTGTAATTGCATCCGGCATGCACAACATCCACAGGATACAGCTGGTGAGGTGAATTCTTCTTTTGAATGTGGTTTTTCACATCTGTCTACACTTCTGGAAGTGCTGGGAATGTGAGATATCTACTCCCTGCTAGGATGGGAGTGCATCCTCCAGCTAAAGGCTGAAATTCAGGAGCTATGTTACAGCAGCTTTTGGGGAAAAACAAATCTACCAATCTCTGATCATGTGACAGAAAAGGGAGGTGGGGATACAAGGACAGGACTTCAATCAAAAATAAACTAGTTGTGAGCGTTTTGCTAGCAAGGACAATATAAATGTGTTATACACATCTAAAAAACAAAGCAAACAGCAACAGCTGAAACCTCAGGAAAATGTTGTTAAGCTTTTTTTTCTTACAGCAAGCCAATACAATCATTGCAGTCAGAATAATTTCTAACCTCCCCAAAATATTTTCTTTTTTTCTTTTTATTCACTCAGGTCATTAACTTTTTCAGCCAATTAAGTGTTGTTCCAGGTGTGTCCATAGGAGAGTTTTTATCTGCAGCTTCTCACAGAGTGCCTGCTGGTCCTTGCCAGTGTTACACATCCCTGCCTGTGCTTCAGCTCCAGAGAATTTCACAGAATCATGGCATTGTTAAGGTTGGAAAAGACCTTTAAAATCAAGTCCAATCATTAACACAGTCCCACCATCATGTTCACCACCATGTCCCCAAGTGCCACCTCCACAGGTATTTTGAATACTTCCAGGGATGGGGACTCCAAAACTGTTTGTTCCAATTCTTGCAACTCTTTCCATGGAGAAATTTTTCCTGATACTGAATCTAAACATCCCCTGGTGTGATTTAGGGACATGCAAGTTTCCACCAGCTTTGGGATTTGGAGAAAAGTGACTCTACAGTCACTTCAGTGTTTCCCTGTCACTAAATAGACACAAAAGTATTTTTAGAGTTAAGGCCATGCTTAAGCCTCTGCCTGCATGAGTCTGACACTGTTCACATGGCTGAAGGCACCTGGTCAGTCCCTGTTCATGGTCAATTTGCCAAACATCACCTAAATACCCCCAGATTTAATTCCTCTCCTGTTTCTGGATGTGTTGGTGAATTCATCCTGCTCTGCACAAGCAGTGACAGGGCAGACTTAGGGCTGGGTGACTTCTGTCTGTCCTTGGGCTGGAGTTGGTGCCAGCAGCAGGAGGGGGAATGGGGATGACAGAAGGTCCTGCTGGGTCTGAAAGGCTGAAAACTGGGAAAAGTGAGACAAATGACAGGCAAAGTGTCACAGCTAGTACAGAACAACTCCTTTTTTTAATGTCAGCTGTGAAGTGACCTTCAAAGAAGCCAATTTATCCTTGCAGAGCTGTCCTGTTGGGCTGGAGCTGACGTGCAGAGGAGCTTTGAGACAGCCTGTCTCAGAGAGAGGAGAAACACCTGCCCAGAAATCCATCTCCTCAGCCCCCAGGACTGATGTGTGCCTTTGTGGTTTGCTTCATTTCAGCTCCAAACCCTGATTTGTTTTCCCTGCTCGCTGGGATTGATACAGGGAGAAATCAAGGTGTCAGCTGGATTTTAAAGAATTCCTGCTGATATTTCACATGGGGAAGGCAGGATGTTTCACCAGAGAAAGGACTGTGAGGATGATGTGGATGGATATTGGAATTTCATACTGCCGAGGAAGAACAGGTCTGGGGGAACAGGGACTTTGCACCAACACTAGAAACGGATTAAAATCTTGTGTGGGGTCTGTGTGTCCTCACAGCAGAGCTCAGCAGTAATTTAGATTATTTTAGCTGTGTTCTAATGTCCTTACTGGTGGTGAAAATGGTCTGGATGGTTTTGCTCCTCAGGGCCCCACTCAGGGCCTGCAGTTTCACCGTGTACTGCGTGGAGGGGCTCAGCTCCGTCAGGCTGTAGGAAGTTGTCTCAGGGTTTAGGATGACTTCCTGTGGGGAAAAGAAATAATACAGGGAAATCTCAGGGAAATAAATCATAATGACCAGAATGGTTACATATTTTAGTCTGTCACATTATTTTTTGTCATAATTATTGGTGGTATCTTTAACCATCTAGATTAATTAATATAAAGCTACTCCTCTAAGATTTTTACCAAGCTAATCTTTAAAAGTTCAGTAAAGCCTTCCTGGAAATGAGTGTTTACCATCATAATGTACAAGCTGGGAGGTTTGAAAACAAGGCAGCGTTAATGTTTACATGTCCTGAATGTATAGGTTGTGAAATTCATAAAGAACTGGGAAACTCATCCTTTAGAACAAGGAAATGTTGCACTCCAGGCTTTAAAGGGCCGTTTTGCTGTGACATTAAAAGACTGATTTTCAGTGTGCTTGGGGAATTTGCCTTCCTGAAAATTAGCATCCTCTCCATTGATCCCGGCTAGGCATCTAAAATTTTCTTTTTTCTGGGATTCACCTGATTCATATTTAAGCATTTAGTGTAATCTAATTATTTAGGAACAAAATAAAATTATAGAAGAATAAGAGGTACTTCTACAGGCAGTTCATCCTTCATTAGACACCCCTTTGCACAGGGATTCCCCTGAATTTAGAAAAGTGAATCACATCCTTTGGGGCTGTGAGTTTACTCCATGATACAGGTCTGGAATGAAGGAAAATGTTTGTGCTTTTATCTGTATTGTGGAGGGATGAAAGGCAAAATTCAGTCTTCAGTGGAGCTTCTGTTTCAGGGTATAATGTACAAAAGTCCTTTAACAGCTTTTAAATGCATTTGTGTTCAGTCTAGCACTGAAAAGGGCAGTGAGTATTTTAAAATTTAGTGTTTAAATTAAGGCACACGAATATGTTGCATTGCTGGACACTTCAGAGCATCTCCACTGCCCAGATTTGAGGCACAGCCCCTCAGGTTTATTTACCTTGACTCTGCCATCAATGGATTCATAGATCAGGAGATATCCAGTGACTGGAGCACGGGGAGGCCTCCAGCTTATCACAGCTGCTTCTGACTGCACCTCAGTGGCACTCAAATCCCTTGGAGCATCCAGCCCTGCAGGAGACACCACAGCAATTACAATCACATCCATACAAAGTTAATTCCACTGGTTATCTTGTGGGCCATATATTAAAACAAGCCAGGAAAACAAACCTTCTCTCCAGAGAAATTTGAAATGAAAAAACACTTCAACCTTAACTTTTGTGGTTAAGAATTAATTTTCCCATTGGTAGTTTAAAACAAAGGTGTTAACTTTATCTAAGTTAAAATATTGGCTTGTTCCAGGCACCTTATTTTATGAGCAGTTGCACTGAAATGTCTTTTGAGACAAAATGGTGCATTTCATTATTTCTCTCAAGAAGACAGAGTGGAATTTACATATTCCCAGGAAATAAAACTCTGGTTCCAATTATGCTTTTTTTTTCGAATAGGAAACCTTTATAGAATAGGAAAACTTTTCCTGCTTGGTCTGGCTCCAATCTCCAGCCTCTCTTCCCCTCTGTGATTATAGGACTGGATTGGTGCTGCTCCCTAATTAATAACCTAATTAATACAAGCCAAGGCAGGAAAATGAGAACTATCCCTGTTTCCACTGATGCTCATGGAAAGCCACGAGTGTGAAACCAGCTGGGCACCTTCAGGAGCCAAAGAAGAGCTCCTGTTCCTCTCTGTGTGAGACTCTGCAGACTGGTGATCTCATATTTTTATAAGTTCTGCTCCATTTGCATATTGGAGTTAATTGTCCAATTCCAGCTCCAGCCCATGCAGTCCCATCCTGCTTGTTTTTCTCTCTCCAGCCCACGTTCTTTGTGCTCCTGGGCCTGAGATTTGGATCATTTGTCCTTGGTGCCCAGCTGGAGAAGGAATTGTTTTGTCTCCCTGCTCTGTGCAGAGAGCTCACCATCCCCTCATATGAAGCCCAGACCCACAAACAAAAGCAGCACAGAATGTGAAAAAAATAAAAGCTAAAACCTGAGGCATCAGGGACAGAAAACCATCTCTGATCAGCCACACCAGGCTCCCACCAGAGAAAGGTTGATGCAACCGCTATCAAAATTCAGGTTTCCAGTGAAAAAGGCACCAGAGGAGCACAGAGCAGGTGGGACTAGAAGGGCTGCAGCTGTGGGGTAGGATGGCACCTGTGGTGAAGTGTGTGGAGAGGCTCTCGCTCCTCTGCGTGTCCTTCTGTGCGTGGACGCTCAGCGTGTACTCCGTGGCAGGCTGCAGCCCCTTCAGGTCATACTCCACCGTGTTCCCTGAGACCATCTGGGTCACTTCTGGCTCTGAGAACAGAACACAGCAGAAAAGAGATGTTGATGTCATTCAGACACATCACGATGGGCTCAACTCTGTGCTCCACTCACTGATTTATTTTATTCCTACTTGGTGCAAGTGCAGAATGATAAAAGCTCGGAGCCCATGGCTGTGCTGGCACCTCTGCTGAGTCTGGGTTCCACCAGAGCCCTTTCTCTAAAAGTGTGAGCTCTCTCTAGTGTTCATAGGAATTATAACACCGCCTCTGCTTCCCAGGAATGTCCCTTATCTCTGTTCACGGCTGAATCGAGAGTGCTGAATTAAGATAAATTTTTAAATGCTTCCAGCAAAGCCCCTTCTCTAAATAACATCCCCGAGGCTGCCAGAGCTCCAGGAGCGTTTGGACAGCGCTGCCAGGGATGCCCAGGGTGGGGTTGTTGGGGTGTCTGGGCAGGGACAGGAGCTGTGCTGGGTGATCCTGGTGGGTTCCTCCAACTCTGGATATTCTGTGATTTTCCTGGAGTTACAATCAGCACCTCTTGAGAGCTTTAACCCTTCAGCTCCCCAACCCATTCCCAGCACCTCTCACCTTTCTCAGAAGAGTAGGACACCACGTAGTTATCCACAGCAGCAATTGCTGGCTGCCAGGTTGCCAGAGCCTCAGAGTCTGTGATGTTCACCACTACCAGGCCTGATGGGCTGTCCAGAGCTGGAAGAAAAACAGATTGAAGGAATTTGACAGTCTCAGCTCTGTGCAATGCTCTGCTGTAAATTCATGAGAGAAAATGCCCAAAACTCAGTGCAGCTTTTATGACTCCCTTTGGAATAATGGAGTTCTGCAGGAAAGATGTCGGTGCCTAAGAAGAGACACCAAAACCTCCACTGGAAAGGGAGGTCAGTGCTGGAAGAGATGAAAGTCTGGGAACAAACAGAACTAACTGCGTTCTCAGATCACTCTTGATACCATCAATCTCAACAGCTCTGTCAAAGCTGACATATTTCTCTCAACACCCTCAAATCTGGGTTGTTTTTTAGAACAAATTCAGGAGACAGAGCTGGGAAAAAGAACCAAAGTGACAGCAGCTGATGGCCCCTGTGACCTTCCAGCAGCTTGTTTGGAACAAAGCAATCCCACATCCAGCCAGGCATCCAAAATCCCCCCACATCCTGCTTTGCCTCCTCACAGCACTCCACTTTTCACACAGGTTTATGCTCTCCCTGAATTAAGATGGATCTTTGACTCCAGAACAGCTGGAATGGGTTATAAATCTCCTGTCATTATCCAGTACTCATCACCTTGTTCTTTGCCTCAGCTCTCTGAATGTTTGTTAGCCCCCAAGAAGAATACAAGGAGGGATCATCAGGATCAGAGTGAACTCTCATTTCCTGCAGGGATATTTAAAGAAAAAAATCAAGAGACAGAATACTGAGAAAAAAATCAAGAGACAGAATACTGAGAAAAATATTGAGAGAATATTGAAGAAAAAATCAGGAAAGAGAATGTTTTTGTGCTTAGGACAGTCTGGAACCTGGGACATGTGAAGTCTACAACAGCAACTGGTCTGAACTGCTCAGATGAGCTGGCCCTTTGCTCCCTCATCTCAAAAACAGCAATAATTACAAAAAAAACCCAAACAAACTTTTTTTGTTGTTGTTGTTTTTGGTTTTTTTTCCCTGATGAATTAGGACTGTAAATACATGATTTGTCTCTACCCCATAGGTTTATTTAGCATTTAGCAAATGGCAGCCTGACCAAATTTACAAGTTCCATCCTCATGTAAAATGCAAAGACAAAGAAGGAGTGGGGAAAAGAGCTTCCTACAGTTTGTGTGGGCAGCAAAAATGGGATCTTGGTGGGTCTGCAGCTCCAGTCTCTGAGTCAGATGATCCATTTAAAGAGCTGCTGTTTCCTGCTTTCATATTATTACCTGTTTTCAGGATGCCAGAGACGGGCTCGCTTTCTTCAAAGCCTTTCACAGAGATGACGCTGACATTGTAGTCCACACCTGGGACCAGCTTCACCAGCTTGGTCCTTGTCTTGCTCCCTTCAACTGTGACAACATTTGGAGTACCTAGGATGAGGCCAAATGCCAAGGGATGAGTGACACAATACTCCAGGAAATGCTTGAAGGGTGTTTTTCAAGTTAAAGACATTATGGCCACCATGGATGTGCTTCTACAGCAGGAGAGGAATTTTCTCCAGTTAGTTACAACCACTGGTGTCAAATATTGTTGCCAGAACACCTAAATGTAAATAGTTGTTTTGTATTCAGTAAGAAAAATTAACATTTTTAGTGGAAGGTATCCCTGCCTGTGACAGGGAGTTGGAATGAGATTAGCTTTAAGGTCCCTTTCTATGCAAACCATTCTGTGATTTCTGTTCAGAAAAATACAATTTCCCAGACAAGGTGTAAGCAGAAACCCCAGCAGTCTCTACATGGGAGTTCAAACACCGTGAGGACAGGACTTGCAGTTTAGATCTGCCTTGTTTGTGGTGAGGGCTGGAAGATTCTCCTTTACCCTCCTCATTTAGAATAAAGATCCAGTATATGTTATTTTAAAAGGTGCTCTGTGTGTGGCTGAGGACTTAGCACCCATATTTACTCCAAATCCTGGCTTTATTCCAGGAAAGCACTTAGACAACTGCCTAACTTTATGTCTGGATTCCTTTTCTTCTGTGGGACCACTGTATTTAAAGCTGCACGTGTGCTTCCAGGCTGTATTGTCTAAAGATCTAAATCTTTCCTTGTCTCAGTCAACAGCAGCAGTTTTCTTGGTGCTGATGTCTTTAGTGTTTGTTCTTTAGCTGTTTCCCTTCAGAGATGTCCCTTCAGAAGTTAAAAATCTGTTGAAGTAGAGGATGTTTTTGAAGTTGGACACTAAAACGGAATGAGACAATGCTGGGGAGCACTGAGTAAATCACTGCCTTGAAACTTTATTATAACCATGGGTTAGGATTATTATTTCCAAGGGCCATCTTTTCCAGTGTGCTCAGCTCATGAAATACCTACAAAATAATGACAGTTTGGAAACTAGTCATTGCTGAAGAGGTTCAGACAGAGACTTATTAGGAGTACAACCACTCCAGCATTCACCTCTGGGCCGCCTTACAAGCCCTGCCCATGGGATGTGGACACGGTGTCCAAAGGTTGGTTGCACACCCTCATTCCTGAAGAAGAAGAAGAGATGATCTGTGCAAGATCACCTGGGAGATGCACTGAAAGGAGGGATGGCAGCCCAGCAAACCCTTCCTGCTCTCCCTGGCACCCCCTGGCCCAGCTCACCTCCCGTGACGGGGACGTAGGAGATGCGGAAGTTTTCCACTCGGGAGCGAGGGGGGGTCCAGCTGACTGTGGCAGCATTTTCCGTGATATCAGAGAAAGAAATTCCCTTGGGAGAGCCAACCGCTGTCAGGGGAGAACAGAGAACACACCACACAAGAAGAAAAGGTAAATCATTTTTTATCAGCCCTTAGTGCTGGAAAACTGATTTGTTTTATCACCCTAAACCATGAGCTGGTGCTGTCAATGTTCTGCTCTGAACAACATTAATGTAGGGGGTACAAAACTGAAGGGTTTTTATTACAACAACAACCCATTTGGTCCAAATTTTCCTTTTTTTCAGGACCATTCCAGTATTGCATAGGTTAAAAATACCCAACATGTATCTACATATAAAAATAACAGAGATTTCAGTGCTGTAGAAAAGCAGGAGGAAAATGCATAGAAATTACATTCTGCTACCCATGGGATGCTGTATTTAAGATTTTTTCTATCCCAGTTTCACTTGGAGGATTTTTATACCTTCCACTGAGACATAGAGACCTCTGTGACACACAGCAATGACAACCATGGACAGATCTCTCTTCCTGAGCATAAAGTTCCTGATGCAGGATGCTCCAAGGACACCTGGACTCAGGTGTGGCAGCCCATCAAGGCTCCTCTCAAGGATTCACTCCTGGAACTTCTGTTGGCTTCAAACCAGAAGAAACAAGATTTTCCTCCTGGAATCTCTCTCTGAGCCCATGATTTTTCTTTCAAGCATATCCATCCAGAGAACATCCAAGTACAACCATCATGGGGAAGGCACCTGTGGCTCCACTGCAGCTCTTTGTCATAAAACTCAGCCTTTCCCTATCAAAACCTGAGCACTGCCCTTGCCTGCATAAATTAAATCTGTAAGCTGGGCAAATGAAGCCCAAATTTTACCAAAAATAACCCAAACTTAAACCCAACATGCATCTGAAACATTCCAGTTGGAGGCTTAATTAAGATCCTGAAGAACAAGCATGGAAAGGGCTTTGGAAGAACGTGGTAAAGAGAGCTGCCACTTCCAGGTTTACATTGAGCATCCCACTTCCAATCTTTCCAGCTTTTTTTGGCTATAACCAAAACAGCCCTGAGGTATTGCAAAATAAACAGCATGCACAGAGCAGGCAAAGAGGACGAAAAGAGGAGAGATCCCAAAGATCAGCCATGTGAAGAGGAGTGGAGACAGGCTGAGAGCAGGGGAAGGGGGGCAGAGGAGGAAAAAAAAATAGGGACTGGGCTTGAAATAGCTTGGAAAGAACGTGCCTGCGGGAAAGGAGTCAGAGGCTGTTTGTTCCATGTGTCCCCAAAGCAGCAGGGCACTAAATCAACTGAAAGGCAAGGAAAGAAAAACAACTGAGCTCTCAAGAGAAATGTAAATTATGTCTCTGGAGCTCACTAGAAGTGTTGTGTTGGTGGGGTTTGCTCACATGGACAAGCCAAGGGAAGAAAAGAATTACAGATAAGAAAGGAAGCAAGGTGGGGTTGGAAAAACTACGTGGCACAAAAAGGTGCTGCTGATTTGGGTACAGGCTGAAGGAAATCAGAGATAATAAAAGAAAATGTAGGAAAGATAGAGAAATTAAAATTAGATTTGTTTTGCTTTACATTATAGGTAGCCTGAGAGGCTGAAGAAAAAGGGAGGTGGTGATTTTGGAGACCAAACAGATGGACCAGCACTTAGTTTGCATACACATGGAGAATTTCAGCCTTTCCCAGAAAATAAAATCCCCAATCCATCCCACTTGGACTCTACTGTGCACATTTCCATGGGCCTCAGGCTTGTTTTCTGCACCAGGTGAGCTGCATGACAAAGAGCAGTAAGAAGAGCTTTGATGTGAGTTTTCCACATCCCCAAGTCCCCCAGCTGCAGCTTTCCTGGGAGAGAACCTGGTAGGAAATATAATGGACCATCAGAGCATCTGTCCTGGAATGAGTCCCAGAGATGGGAGAGATCTGCACCTTTGAGCACAGAGAAATGAAAAAGAAGTGAATGAAATCATCTTCTTGGGCTACCTGAAAGCCAGAATGAAGCAGGCATAGAAAGCAGCCAGCATGCTCCTGACCTGGCACTCACAGAGAACCTCAGGTCATCTGTTGGGCAGGCACAGGTGAATTATCTTTATCCTCCAGCATCATCCCCAAAGAGGTGTATGAGAGACAGGGAACTCTCCTGAGAGGCTGCTAAAGCATCCATGGTACCTGAGAGAGGCTGGTTTTTTTAGGGATGCTTTTTGCTAATTGTTCTTTCATTTCTAGCAGACTAGAGGAGGATGTTGCCTGGCTTTCTTCTCCCAATCAACGGGGAGCAGCAGGTTGCATTAATCACAAATCAAGAGCATGTGAAGTGTTTTGTGATCATCTCAGGAAAATAATGCTGTCACAATGTGGCAAAGCACCACTGGAAGAAGAGGAAAGGAGCAGCATGAGACTCACACCTCCCACAAGGATATTAATTGGACCATAGATGTGTTGTGATCTCCCAGTGGGGGATAAATTGCACCTTAACTGAGATTTTACAGATAAAATTCTAAAAGACACCAACTCTGAGAGCAGCAGTGGATAAATTCCCTCTTCAGGGATAGAAATATTTCCTTGCAACCACACTGGAAATGCTATAAATATCCATATGTTTGTGCAATAATCCACTCCTAAAAAAGAAATTAGTTGGCTGCCTTGGCAGCCACCCACCCAAAGTGGTGTAACCTGCAGCCCAAATTATTTAGCTGGGTTTTCGTGGCTCTATTGTCCATTATTCATGGGCTATTTACAGCTGACAAACATCTCTTGGGCTATTGGCTCCAGTAAGTGACATGTGCTAAATCTCCCTGCAAGGGCTGCACAGGGACTAGTCATGAGGAAAATGATAACTCTCAGTGGCTTCCCATAAATATCCTGGGAGTCACTGAGGATGGGGACCTGCTGCTAACAAGGGCAGTGGACTTTAAACGTCCCTCTCCATTAGGAGTCAGCGTGCAGGAGCCTGGCCAAGGGGGGCTGCTGATGCTCGTTCTGCTTCATGGAAGTGTCAGGGGGATTGTGAGGGTGGCCTGGCTGTTTATGGCAGGAGTGCAGCTGGGGCCTTTCTGCGCTTGCAGCTGAGCCCACAGGCAGCAGGGTGGAGGATGAGGGCTCTGAGGCTGCCTCAGGAGAAGCTGTTCAACACTGAGTTGTTGCTGCCTGGTGAACGCCTCCTTAAGGCATTCCTGTTGTTTTGCTCACTCATGGAGCTTAGAATCATATCCTGAGCTGGAATGGACCCCAAGGATCACCCAGTGCCAGCCCTGTCCCTGCCCAGACCCCCACCAACCCCACCCTGGGCATCCCTGGCAGCGCTGGCCCAACGCTCCTGGAGCTCTGGCAGCCTCGGGGCCGTGCCCATTCCCTGGGGAGCCTGGGCAGTGCCAGCACCCTCTGGGGGAAGAACCTTTCCTGCTCTCCAGCCTGACCTGCCCTGGCCCAGCTCCAGCCGTTCCCTGGCTCCTGTCCCTGTCCCAGAGCAGAGATGGGAGCTGCCCCTCGGGAGGAGCTGCACTCCTGGTGAGATCTCCTGTCTCATTCTTTTCCTTTCCTCCCATAATTCATTTGATTTCAAATTACCACATTTTCACATCAGCAAGCTCAAATATTTTTAAAGAACAAATTTGGCTCACGAGACATTGCATCACATGCTTCAGTCTTGAACATGTTTCAAAATGAAACCACGATTTTGATGTGGAAGAAAAGATTGAAACACTTCATTCAAAAGTGCCAAAATGAAACGCTTCAATTATGAACCTGAATCAAAGCTTTGATTTTGGAAAGAAACTCAAGTCAATTTGAATTACGCAGCACATGTTGCTCCTGGTAAGATCAGTCTAAATTAATGGTGCTTAGGCCTTTGCTGGTCAAGTCATAAATAAACTTCTCAATGGCCCTGGTAAATTCATTTTGTCATAACTCTTTCCTAGGGAGGTAAACTGTTGTGCAGTGCTGAGATGTAATTAGTCACAGAAAATCACTGAAAAAGGCTGATGCACAGACAATATTTCTTGGCTCTCAAAGACAGTGTTTTAATTGCCACACTCTGCTGCCTAATTCCTGATCATTAAAGTAATTCAATTAAACCATATTAAATAGACAGTGACGAAGATTGGGAAGCTGGGACTGATTACAAATAACCACACCACGCTGAACCAGTGACTTGGACAAGGGACATGCAGGAGACAGTTCAGGACACCTCTGGAACAGCACGAGCTGGCTGTGAAAAGGAGCTGCTGAAAGGAGCAGGGAATGTCACACTTTTCCCACTGCAAAGACAATACCTGTGGATGCTACTGTGTTTACGGGCTGGGAACGTTGTCCACTGCTAATTCCATAGAGCTCAATCTCATATTCAGTGCCCTCTTTCAGCCCTGTTATATCCTGGGTGCGCTCATGGCCTGGCACTATCAGCTCCAGGGGGTCAGATTTCCTTTTGGTGTCCCTGATTTTTAGAACAAAACTGTTGAAAACCCCGTCATCTGCAGTCCAGGAGAGACGGAATCCATCTGGGGTTGCGTCTGAAACCAGAAGGTTGTCGACCTCGGGTTCTGCTTCTAAAAAAGGAGAAGATAGCAGTGGGGAAAAAAATGATTTTTTAATCAGTTGATCAGAGACCTGCCTGAGGTCTGGCTATAGCACACTGCAAGAATCCGACCACAGTTCAAAGCAAGGGGAACAATCTGCCAGCTATTAAAAAAAAATAAAAATATTAGTGTTATACAGAACAGGATAAATGTGAGTGTGTGCAGGCCCATTCTAATTTCCACTCTTGAACAGCAAACCACTGCATGGACACACAGGTTTGTCTCCCACATGCAGAGTTACACATGCTAAAGGTGAGTTTCCTGGGCATTTGTCCCTCCCTACCTGTGTGACACATTTATGGCCAATAAAAACAAGCTCTTGTTACAGAACTGCATGTCTGGAACATCGGCAGACCTCTCTCTGCTAGGAGGACAACATAGAAGCCACTGAAAATTCTTTTACTCCATGCAAACCCCTTACTTCATGCACTTCTGGCATCTGTGATGATTCTGATCTGATTAATCCTTTACTGTGCTCTTAAACAGCAAAGGGGAATAATGAAAATTCCTCTCTTAAACAGCACCCTTCAATCTCAATGCAACAGCTGCTGCCTCTGGTTAATGAACCCATTCAAAAGGATCCCAAGGGCTCTAAGTTATTAATTACCTACAAATCACCTCTAACTCATATGGTCAGGCACCGTTAGCTAGAGAAATGCTGCTGGAGTGGTTATGTCCTACAGCACCTCCAGTGCAATCCTTCCTTCCACACACAGCCATTCCTATTTCTTTCCTCTCAAACCTCCCACCAAATGCAATCCTTCCTTCCACACACAGCCATTCCTATTTCTTTCCTCTCAAACCTCCCACCAAATGCAATCCTTCCTTCCACACACAGCCATTCCTATTTCTTTCCTCTCAAACCTCCCACCAGATCCGCCCCCCCCAGCTTCACTGCTGCCCAGACAGGAATGTGCAGATAAGAATTGATGGTTCTGGGGCTGGAGAATCAGCCTGCAATTATTTCCCAAGAAAGCTCAAGTGCTGCTGGAGGACAGCAGCTCTGATGTGGTTGGAAGTATGAGCTGGTTTGAGGAGAGAGGTGACAACTTTAGGGTGGCAATGATCCCACTGTGGGTGGAACCCACACGGAAAGGCAAAGAGAGGAGGCCATGGGAAGAAGTCCATGGCTCTTCCTGAAGGTCCTGATGGCTGGAATGTGGGAGAATGATGCTGTTGGAGAATGCTGATGTGCCCAGCTGTTAACAAGACGAGCTCTGCATGCAGCCATTCTTCTTTCAAGATTTTGTTAGAGGTACCTGCAAGACCAAAAGGAACTTTAACCCCTCAGGCCCCCACATGCTCCTCCACAGGATCCCTCAGAGGGAAACATCCAGTTAAAGGGAACAGAATTCCACTGGTGAACCCATCAGTCACGAGGCGTTACGTGGAGCCACGAGCAGAGAAGGATGCAAAAGCCAAGGTTTGCACAAAATGCCTTCTGTGTGAGAAGGAAAGTGAGAGAGAAAAGGGTGGAAGGGAACAATTTGCTCACATTGAAATACCTGTAACAGCCAGGGCACTCAGGGGCTTTGTTTGGTGCCCCTTGGCAAACCCATAAAGCAAAACCTCATAGCCAATGCCAGTAATTAGGCCTTTAAGCTTCAGCTCTCTCTGGGTTCCCGAAAGGAGGAACTCTTGTGGGTCCAGCAGCTTGCCAGAATCCACCACGACTACTAGAAAGTTGTCAAAGGCATTCTCCGATGCCATCCAGGACACTGTGAACCCATAGGGGTTCATATCAGACACTGTTAGGTTTTCCAGTGGGGGCATGGCCTCTAAAAGAAGGGAAGGTGCAAAAACACACACACACACAAAAAAAAAAAAAAAAAAAAAAAAAAAAGAAAAAAAAAAGTGAAAAACATTGCAAATTAGAAAGTGTCACAGATTCCATCAAACAAAAAATCACATTTTTCCCCCTAGTGTGGATTTAATAGCCAAGACTATAAGATGAGGATTTTCAATGGAGCTCAATTTTGAATTTTTCTCAAGGATGTCTCAGCACCTCCTCTCACAAGCTTCACTGAAACCCCTCCCAGATCCCTGTGTAAGCACATTTCTGCTGCCACCCTTGCACTGTGAGAAAGTTATAACCAAAACTGCTTTAGAAATGCTGCACATAAAGCTTTCAATTATTTTTCCTTCTCTCCACCATCAGTGCCTTAGGGACAAGCCTCAGTTTGGGCATTCGCAACTCTTGTATTTCGCTTCTTTACCTATTCCACATGAATATCTCCAGCTTTAGTTTTCAGTGCTGGAGGGGTCAGAGGTGCCAGAACAGGAACATTAATCACTCAGGGTCACAGCCAGTGCAAATCAGCTGCTGCTGTGCTCTATTGACAACTTAAAGAAATTCCACTGAGGGCTCCTTTTTCACATCAGTGTGGCATTTGTCAAAGCGAAAAGATGTGGAAAATGCTTCAAAATTTATCCACCAAGTCTCTAAGTCTCAGCAAAAAAAAAAAAAAAAAAAGGCCAAATTTTCACAAGATTCTCAGTGTATTTTGCTCACTCAAAATCTGACAAGTCAAATAGGAAGATCAGGTGGCTCTGCTAAGCCCTGGCCTTGATCCTGGAGCCCAGGCACTGCTTATATTTCTCTACAGTATTTGTCCAGCCTCGCTCTGTTGGCTCAGGAGCTGATTGAGCCAATCTTCCAACCACTCAAAATCCCACTCACCTCAGAAAACACCAGTTAGTTAAAGGCAGAACCTTCTCCTGAAAAGGGCTTTGGGTTTGCTTTTGACATTTCACAAACACTGAAACGGATTTTGTTACAACTTGCCATAAAAATTACCCCCAAAGAGTTATAATTTGGAATTCCTTATGTATTAATATTTACACATTTGAGTACTCATTTTAGACATATTTTTGCATCTTATTCACTTCTAATCAAGCAATCCCCAAGATTCACGTATTGGGTAGGTCTCTGGAAGGGAACATCCTGGGACAGGAGGTGTTCCACGAGCCAGCCCTGTCTGATGAACTCCTGAGCAGCAGGCAAATTTCTCCCTCAAACTTCAGGAGTTATAAAAGATTATTAGACATGGGAGAAAAGCTCCAGAGGGGTCTTAATGACAGAATCATGGAATCACAGAATAATTTGGGTTGGAAGGGACCTTAAACTCATCCAGTTCCATGGGCAGGGACAATTTCCACTATCCCATCTTGCTCAGAGCCCCATCCAACCTGGCCTTTTAACTCCCTTTAAACTAATCCTGCTCCTAGGAATTTTTTTAAGGTCAACATTCCTGTTCTGACCCCTCTTTGCACCAGGTTTTCAAACAAACCCATCGCTGCTGGCAAGCTACTCGGTGCTGGGGAGATCCTTTTTGGGACGTGCATTTCCCTGAGCCAAGAAAGGGACTCCAAAGCATGGAGGTACCTGTGGTGACAAAAGCAGTGAGGGGCTCTGTGTGGACACCTGCCCTGGTGGTGCCCTGAATGTGAATGTCATAGGCAGTGTGGTCTGTGAGGCCTGAGATGTGGGCGCTGCGGGTGCCCCCCGGCACCGTCAGCTCCTGGGCTTCGTGTGCCGCCAGGGAATCTTGGATTTTGATAACAAACGTGGCAAAGGGCCCATCTCGGGTGGTCCAGGACAGGTTGAAGCTGTCAGGGGTAACGTTTGTGAGGGCGAGCGTGCCCAGCTGTGGCTCAGGCTCTGGGGGAGAAAGGAACACAGGTGAACAGGCAGCTTTACTCAAGGGGGTGGGGGAATCAGCAGAGGGGGGTTGTAGGTGCTCAAAAATAATGTTTTAGTCTTGTTTTGCTGTGTTTGAATTAAAAAAAAAAAAAAATTAAAAAGCAGCGTTGCAAGAGCTATTTTGTCAGGTTTTGGAAAGCAGCCATGAAATTAGTGCTGACTTTTATATTTTTTCATTAAATTTTCTTAAATAAACTTAACTTGCCTAATGAAATCTGGGCCTGATTTACAGAAGCACCAACAACATAGACATACAAATTGTGGGAGTTCCACACCGGGAATTTGATGGGAATTCAGACCCACAGCAATTCCAAAATAGAGAAAGTAGGATTCAGGCAGGAATCCTTGAAATCGCAGTCCAGGTTCTGTTTGGTGTTTCTGTTGCCTGGAGTTTTAGATACATCTATTTTTGGACTCTAAGGTTTATGAGGGATTTCAGGGATAATCTCAGCACTAATCTCAGCCCAAAACCTCCCTGGACTCCATGGATAAGGTGTTCCTCATCCTCTGATTAGGCACAATCAGAGAATGTCTAATAAACAATAAAGTCCACAACACTGCTCTTGCTCTCCTTCCTGACGTTCAGTGGTCAGGGCATCTCCTTAAGAAGCCAAGACTTCCCTTTTATGCTGGAGAAAATTCAAATTCACATCTTTGCCCTGCCAGGAGGGAAACTTGTCCTTCAGGAGAGAGAGAGAGCTCCTTACCCATTCTCTTTTAAAACT
Source organism: Anomalospiza imberbis (assembly GCF_031753505.1). Lineage (NCBI taxonomy): Eukaryota > Metazoa > Chordata > Aves > Passeriformes > Viduidae > Anomalospiza > Anomalospiza imberbis. Next base: position 8,511,393 of record NC_089701.1, on the reverse strand, counting down.
CTTACACTTAGCACAAAAATCATTAAAGCTTCATTAAAGCCCAGAGAGAGAACAAACACGACCCAACAGTCAGAGGGTCAGAGAATCCTGAGTTTGCTCTCTGGGCTGATTTTCTAATTTTTATGTTGCCAATTAAGTAGGAACCAAGAACACCTTGGGAAATGCAGCCAGTGAGACACAGAAAAATAATGATGGAAGAGTGATCCATGCTGGGAAAAAAGTCAGAGAGAGGATCCCACTGACAGAGGGTGGTGAAAGAGTGAAATCTTTTTCTTTGCTAAAACAAGTACTGCTGCAAGATGTTCCAACTTTGCTCCCATCCCCCACTGCAAGACTTTTAAACCACCTCATTCTCTGGAATTGTCTGGGAAGAGGTGAATGGAAGTGGCCCCGATTAAGGACACAGATGTCACAGATGTCATGCTGTCAACCAGTGAGCATGGATGCCTTCATGGCTAGCAGGGAAGATACCACCATAGTGCTCTTGAAGACAGGCAAGGAGATGAGAAAATATCCACAAAGCAAACAGGCTTGGGTGGAAAACCCAGGAAAACTGAGCCCTCAGCCCCACATGCAGCTCAGAGAGGGCAAACGGAGCCTTTCCAACCTCATCCTGGCATGGCCACATTCCTTCACATGCCACCTGCATCCATGGTCAGGCACATTCCCATCATGACAGTCCGACTCCCAGGAATGTTACATGCAAAATGAGCTGTAATCATATCCTCAGGCAAGTCTTAGTGATCTCCTGCCATCCTGGAATCACCACCACCCAGGGAAACAAGACAGGCTGTGGAGACTCAAAGGGAGCAATGCAAGGGACAGAGTGGTGGGCTGACCACCAAGAAAAGGGGAATTTGTTTTTTGAGCCCTGCTCTGTGCTGAGAACATAAAAATCCTGGGCAGAGAAAATATCAGAACCAGCAGAAGGAGGCCAGACCACTCCATGCAGTTTGGGTCGATCATTTCACATGCGGCACAAAACGCCCACCAGAGATGCAAATGCCTTGGGAGACATTTGGGTTTAAGGAAGACAAAACTGACATGCAGGTGCCTCTCCAGGCTGAGAACCACATGAAGGCCTCTCTCCCACCCTCAGAAAAGCAAGTGAGGGTGGGATGAACAACTTAATTCAAGATCAAGTGCAAAGATGCTGAGTGAAACACATCAACCATCTGGAGCAAGGCAATTATATATACACTGAACTTGCAAAGAGGTGTGTATATATAAGGAAACCATCATGGTTTACTACTGCCTCTCTTAATGCTGGGGGCACTTTTTCAACCTTTTCCATTGCCAAAGATCTTTTTCCAAGCCCTCTCAGTGCCTTTCAGCCTCCCCTCATGGTGATATCCCTATAATTCCCCAAGGGAACGACGGTGAGTTGGAGCCACGTTTTAGAGCAGTTTGGTGGACAGCAAGAGAAAGGAGAATAAAAAGCAAACCTGGAAGGTGAAACAGTGAAATACCTGTGGTTGCCATGGCTGTCAAGGTCTGCCCACCTTGCCCATCAATTACCCCATGGAGCTGGACTGTGTAATTAGTGGCAGCTTTGAGGTTGGTCACTACAGAGTGCTGGGAGTCCCCTGGCACTGTGAGCACCAGGGAGTCCAAGGGGAAGTCAGAGTTCCTGACTTCCAGAATAAAGTGGTCAAAGGCCTTGTCCTCTGCCTCCCAGGTGAGTGACAGGCTGTCTGAGGTAGCGTTTGATACACTGAGTTTGCTAAGGAGAATTTCCTCTACTATGGGAAGAAAAACAAATGGAAATGTATCAGAGTTATTAAAAGCCAAAGCAATAAAATAAATTTCTAGAGAAGTTTGAATTCACCCAACCATGGGTCACAAGGGTCACCCAGCCTTGTGTTTCTCTATGTTTCCCATACCCCTGCTGTTACCCTGACCCTGATACCCATCATCAAATGAGAATATTCACCGTCTGCTGCTGCTGGAGATTGATATTATATTATCTGATAGCTGAGATTTGATATTTTGCTTTCACTGACCACATTACTCCATTCCTATGACAAATCACTATGGCAACTTTTCCTAGAGGGGCAAAATTTGGTGGAGGTGTTAAACAATCACAACATGAGCCATTATCTGCCTGCAATAACAATGTTCTGTTTCTGTAGTCCAGTCCTCACTTCCCACTCTCATCCTGAATATTTGACTTCGCTGTCTTATCTGGGAAAACTGTCAACTGTAAAACCTTGAAATGTTCTACGTGCCAACAACTCAGTGCCTGCCTATTCCCTTCTCTGACATCAACTCAAATGGACTTTTCAATCTCTCACCCAACACAAGCTGAATAATTGAAGCTGAATTCGAGCATTGAATGTGCCTTGCAGGATTGTGCTGGCACAGACTGAAATGTGCCTGACATGTCTTGGGAGAATCAGGGTAAATCTGTGTCTAGAAATCAGCTTATCTGAGAGAAACTGTGTCCTCTCTGAGCTGTGGGACAGGTGCACACACAAGTTGAAAGGTGACCATAAGGAATCATCTCCCACTTGGATCTTGGGATATTTGCTTTGCTTCTCTCCTGCCTCAGAGGCTGCCCCAACCTTGATGTCTAGACTCATTGTGTGAATGGAATCCCAGCACGATGTGATTGCCTGCCTGACTTTGCTGGATGGGATGGTGGCTCAACATTCACAGCTCCCAATGTCCCCGGCCGGGCTTCCTCGGAAGGCGTAGAGGCAGAGGATTGGGAAATGGGTGGGCTGTGGGGAAGCTGAGGGCAGGGAAGGGGGCACAACCTGTAAGGAAGAGTTCAAAAAAGCAGAGTTAGCACTGAGGTAGGTTTTGTGTACCTGTGGTAGCTGCAGCACTGATTGCCTGTGTGCGGAACCCACGAGAGATCCCGGAGAGGTAGACAATGAAATCAGTGCTGGGAGAAAGCCCTGAGATATGAGCAGTCCTTGAGTTGCCTGAGAGATTGAACTCCATGGGCTCCAGCAACCTGTTAGAATCAATAATTTCAATGGTAAAGGCGTCGAAGTCCCCGTTGGAGGCTGTCCAGGAGAGGTTGAAGCTTTCGGGGGTAATGTCGGAAACCATTAGCTCAGCAACGCCGGGCTGCTCTCCTGGGGAGGGAAACAACACCGGTCAGAAGGGGCCCCCAACCTCCTCCTGCTATCAAAGGCTTCTCTCTGCCACGCTGGCAGCGCTGCCAGCTGGGGAACAGGGTGTGAGTAAGAGCTTACTACAAGCAGACAGGTACTAAGGGGAGGAAATCAAACGAAAGCATCACAAAATGTTAGATAAGAAAAAAAAAATCAAAATAACATTTAAAACTATGGTTATTTCCCTTGCCCTTCCAGAGCAGCCATGTCTTTGAGGTCTGAGCATGAAAGCAGATGCAAAAGGACTTTCTTGAATGCCCCTGGGGCATTTGGAAAATATAGCTTCCAGTTTTAGGAGAAGCTAAAACCAAAGCTGTTGCTTTATCCAAAGGAAAATCTTGTGTTTTGTTTACTCTTCTACTTTCCCTTTCAGCTTAAGTCTGTGAAAGCTGGCTTGTAATTTTGGAGCTGGAGCCAAAATGTAAAACAGGGAGAGATGCCTTGGGGTTTCTTCCTCTCTGCAGACATCCCCATGGTGTTACAGGAAGGTTCAGATATTTTTTAACAATTGGAAGTCCCCAGAAGGGAAGATTTTGAAAAGCCGGGTGCTGAGCTTGACCTAGAAAGGGAAGGGAAAACCTCAGCAGGGCACTTTCTGCTGTTTTCACGAGGGTAAAGGAAGGGAGCACATTGCATATTGAGGCAGGACACCCATGATGTGTTTCCTGCTTTGTCTCTTTGTCCAGCACATTGCTCTGTTCTCCATGGGCATCTGCTCCCAGCTCCTGGTGAGGACTCTCAAAGCTCAGCACTTTCACTGGGACACAGCACAGACATTCCTGCCCAAGCCAGGCTGCTCTAAGCACTACAGAAACAAGCAAGCTCTGCTGCACTTCATGCTTTAATTCTGCTTAGTTCTCTCAGGTGCTTTCATCCCTTTCTGTGCTGGGTGCTGTGTGCTTGGGGGAGCCTGGCATGAGCCAGCTCTGGCTATCTCACAGAGACAGGAGGTTGCAAAGGCCTGGAAGGGAGCCCAAAGGCAGCAGAAATTGTCTACAAGAAATGATCTGAAGGAAAGGCCACTGGTGCCCCTTTAGAGCCAATTAATTCACACTGTTCATTACAGTTATCATAACACCTGGGAGGATCAGAGAGCCACACAGCAGAGATGTAAATATACATTTATCTCTCACGGTCAAAGCCTGTGATAAGCTCCTTTTTCAAACTGTTGCGTTTCACATGATTAGCCAGAAAATGATTTTGGGGCCCTTGATGAGCTTCATGCAAACTCCTGATAGCACAGAGCTCACCTGCCTCCTTTCAGGCCAGTTCTATCCCAGCATAGTTCTGTTGAATTTGATCTTTTGCATTATATCTTTTTCAGGCCAGACTGTTCCATGATCTTAGATGGCTTAATGCTTTTTATTTGTTTTATTAGGAATTAATTTGTGTCCTTTCCTATATGAGAACATATGGAAGGTGTTTGTCCTTGCTCTGAGTCGGGTACACACAACTTTACCACTCGGAGTCTGAATTCACACAGAAGCTACTGCAGAATTTCAGAGGCAGCTTCTGAAGGGTAAAAACTGAAAACACTCTCAAGCTTTGAGTATCTGGGCTAATAAATGAAAGATTTTTATAATTTTACCAGGCAACCTGGCCTTTCCCAAGCAGGTACAACATCCAGCTGGGTTTTGCTGTTAGTGTCAGCCATGTAAGTGAGGAAAGGGAACAAAAAAAAGCTGTTCTGAGGTGGGGTGGGGGAAAGCAGGGAGGGAAGGGCTGCACCAGGGCACTGAGGCTCTGGCTGGGAAGCCTGACCATGAGGCATTTCCATGCCAGAGATGTTCAGCCAAGCTTTAAGGAGCTCAGGGCACCCCGTGCAAGGCTGACCCAGTGAGCAGGATTTGCCCGGCACTTGCAGGAGCTCCGGCTCACATCTCTGTCAGAAAGAATGTGGGGCTGCAGGAAAGGTACCTGTGGCAGTCTCAAGAGAAAGGGGCTTGGTCCTGTAGCCGCGAGTGACCCCCTGAAGGGTGATGGTGTAAGGAGTGTTGGCCTTGAGGCCGGTGACATTCACAGAGCTCAGTGTCCCCGGGACTGTGACATTGCGGGTCTCCTCGGGCTTGCCAGACTCCTGCACCTGGAGGACAAAGTTCTCATAGGCCCCGCCGGCTGCTGTCCAGGTGAGCTGGAAACCATCCCAGCCAGGCTCTGATACTGATAATTTCCCCAGCTCAGGTTCCTCCTCTGGATAAGGACAGAGAGTCAATCTGTTACTTGGGTTGCAGAGGGGTGCTGATGTCGGATTATTTAATGAGGTTCTGCGTTAATGAATTTCACATTTAATCAAGGCCACAGAGATGCTCCCCTGCCTCCCTGCATTTACATTATCAGCTGCCTCAGATAACTTCAATAAATCCTCTTTGGAGATATGGCAAACAGAACAGTGAGAGAAGGACTGTAATAATTAATAAATATTTAGAGGCTGCCCACAGAAAGCAGCTCATAGAGAATCTTACAGCTATGAGTGTTTTATCAACATTAATCACAACTCTCTATGAGAAAAGTGGGTATTACCGTGACAACTTTACTCAGTGTGATACACTGAGCTGTGAAACAACTTTACTTCAGTGCCATTCTGAAGTGACTGAAGTGTTGTAGGGGTAGGAAAGGGTGTGGTTTAGAGTACTTGGGATACATATTAAAAGCACATTATGCTTTTAATTGCATCCACTTGAAGGATGCTGCTTATGTTTCCAAACTATTTCTAATACAAAACAACAAAGAAGAGGAAAATGCCTCGATGTCTGCATGTCTAGAATGGATTTGTCTCCTTTTGTCACATTATTCTACCCACAGACCCTTCCTGTGGGTGTAGACAGGACTTTCAGAGTTACTGATATTAATCTAAAATCAAAATGTTCCTTCACAGAAATTAACATTCTTGCAAAGCTCCACAGGGGTAGCCAAGGAAGCTGGGAGCCATCAGAGGTAACTGTGCTGTTACATCTGAAAGTAGAGGTCACTTGCTCAGCAAGAATGGAAAGTTCTTTGCTACAAAGGAGATACAACTGATTCCTTAATATTAACAGTCAGAGGGGAAAATGAGAGAGCACTGCCTGGTTTTTCTACCTGGAAACTCCTGTGTGCTCTATCACTGACCTGTGGCCTGTGATGATTTTCTAGCACTCTTATGATTTATTTGAATTGTTGCACAGAAGTGTTACAGTAAGAACAGAGTGTCTCTGAATAATCGCATTCTGCATGACTGAGAATTCATAAGAGATGCTGCATGAAGGGAAATGGATCTGATTTGTCAATTGTAAACTTCAACTTCATGCATGTTGTAATACAGAAGTTAAGGGGGCCCTGGAATAAATGAAATTTAGGCTCAGTAGCATCACTCATATGGAGTTTCTCCCTGTAAAACCAGAGTGATTGTTGCATGACTGCTCAAAGCCTTAGGCAGGCAGCTGGGACTGGATTTTCAGAGGTTGAGCACTCATAGATCATAACGATCTTCAGTAAAATTCATTAACAAATCAGTAAATTGCTACAATTCAGGAACACAAGTTCTGTTGAGCTTTTCCCATCCTGTTAGAAGGAAAGAGATTGTTTATGACATGATGACAATGTTCAACAACAATAAAAGAAATGCATTAATCCAGAGCTGTCTTCCTTTATCAGGAACAGAAAGGAGATTCATTGAGGTAAAATAGGAGTTCTGTCAAAATAGGACTGTTATCTGGAAAAGAGAAAGCAGAACAGAAAGGGAAGTGATTGTATCAGAGATCACGATCTGTTGGTGGCAACAAAAAAAAAAAAAAAAACCATTTCCTTAAAATGAAAGTGAAACTAAAGTTACAGTGAAGATAAATCTTTTAAATAGAAGCTTGGTTATAATAAGTAATGCAGGAACCACCACAGGTTGAAAGCAATTCTGATTTCTCTGAAAAGGCTCAGTTTCATTCTCCACGATGCACAGCCCCTTGTCCTGCCATTTGTTTCTCATGCATGTCTGACAGAAAAACAAACAACCTTCTCATGCTCTCCAGGGACCAAGGGGCTCTCCTGTGGAATCATGCACCAAACAGGATTTTTGGGGAGCTCCAAAATCCTCAGCCATCCAACAGGGATGACAAAGCAACCACAGTGTCATTGTAAAGATCAAGGGATGATGTTTCTTATTTAAAGAAAACAAACCAAAAAAAAAAAAAAAAGAAAAAAAAACCACAAAAAAACAAAATCAGAGAGAGCAAACCATGCAGAGGTGAGACTGGTCTGGCCCTGTGAAACAATCTTTGTGTCTCTACATAAGTAGTTTACCTCATGTTGGGAATTTGGTTTTGAGGATGGACAAGTACAGTCCTTAGTCTCCAGACCTGAGCTCACACCCTGGTGCTTTGGTCATTATTGAGCTCAGCCCTGTCACCTCATGAAATTCATGGACCAGGGGTAAGAGGTGGGAATTTTTGGAAAGGTGTCACAATCTTTCTTTTCTCTGACATCACCACTTCCATGCCAAGCTCCTTCCGTGTTTAAGCCCAATCCAGACAAGCACATGCAGCATCTCTCTGCTCCCACATCCCTTATGAGCAGCAGATGCATCAAGGTCTCTCTTTGCATGCAATTTGAAAAGAGAGATTTGATGCTGCATCACCTTCAAAATGGCATGGGGCATTGTCCATGCTGCAGCAGCCAAGGCTCTCATTCCATAGCTGTATGAGTTTCATCCCATGCAAAAGTTAGAATAAACCAGCCAAGAGGAAAAGCATCACTCACAAAGCCTAAAATCCATACCAAAGCCATATGGAAATGAAGTTCTGGATTTTGAAGCAGAAAAGGAACACGTGGCTGTGAATCCATGGGAAATACCTGTAGCAGCTAGAGCTTCCAGGGATCAAGAGAGCTGGCTTTGAGTAGTTCCACAGAGGTTAATCTGGAATTGTGAGCCAGCTGGGAGATTGGGAATTTCTGTTTCTCAAAGATTTCCCAGCAGAAATATTTCCTGTGTTCTGTTTAAAATGGACAGGCCTTTCAGAGTGATAGGGAACTGATCAAATACCTCATCCTGTGCTGCCCAGGACCGGGTGAAACTACTGGAAATTGTGTGGGTTATGTTAAGGTCATGAAGAGCCCCAGTGGCTTCTGAGCTGGGCAGGTGAGAGGGCACTAAAAGCAGAGCAGGAGGGTCAGGGCTGGGGGATGTTAAATAACTGAGCTGGGGAGGATCAAATGGTGTTTCACTGTTTAATTCTCCAGGTGTGGTGGCCAGAAGTGCTGGACAGAGGTAAATTGCAAGTTAAAATTTCCTGATAATAACCCCCCAAACAACAACTAACACCTACTCCAACACACTCGGTGGCTGTGCATTGGGAGCTCTGGAAACAAAGCAAACAGAGGAGTTCTCCTGGTTTTGGAGGTTGAGTCCAGGCCTCGAGCAAAGGGACCATCAGCACACACAGGCTGGTTCTCACAGAGCCACCCTGAGCAGCAGATCCAGAGCAACAACCAGCAAACAGAGATGAGCTGGGATGCTTCCAGGAGGTGATAGTAAAAGGGTTTAAAATCACGGGGATCTGGGGAGCTAGAAGGAAAACTAAGCTTAGTAGGCCCTGGAAAAATACCCTGGGAAAGTATAGGCCTTATACTTGCTAGAACTGCACCTGTGTAGCTGGTATATGATAAATGATGGAATTGTTAGATGTGATGATTGTTTAGTAATTAAATATAATTACTGTTTAATCATAAGAATAGTCATGGGAAACTGTGGTCAGGGGCTTGAGAAAGATCGCGAGAAATTAATTCTTGGATAAAGTCAATGTATACAATAGAACAATATAAGTTTAATAATTAATATGTAAGTTATATAATGATAGACTATAAAAAATGTTCAGCTCGAAAGCCATGTCAGAGTCAGATTTGGGTCTGTACCCCTGATTTCCAGAGCTCTGCAATAAAAGCACCTGCATATAATCATATCCCATGATTATGTGTGTTCCTGAACGCTAACAGAGGGAGCTGGCACATCCTCAGCTGATGGAAATCAGTTCTCTTTGATTACTTCCAAAGAACTTTGCTCATTTACATCACACTGGAACCCTGAGTATCCAAACATGCCCTTTTCCTACACCCATCAGTGAATACTCCTGATACAAACCATGAAGGAAATTCATGCCAAAAATCACAAACACATCCAAACCCAGGCTGAGAAATCACAGCAGAAACATGCTAAAGCTCCTCATATCCTACCAAAAACAGGCTTGGATAAGTTATCCTTTGTGATACATGCAGAAGAAAGTGAAGGGGACACACATTCTTGCCTGAAAACTAGGATAGAAAGAACTTTAAAAATATTTCTTATAGGAGATCCAGGGATAGAAAGGGGAAAGGCCTGGCTTTCAACATGCTGAATGATCTATGGATATATCCTGTAGAACAGTCAGATTCTGGAAATCTGAGAGCTGTGGAGGTCACAAGCAACGTGTTTCTGATCCCAGCCACAAGACACCAGGCAGGGGATTTCTCTGACATGCAGAATTATCTCCTCATTAGTGGGAACCCACATCATTTCACACCTCGGTGACTTCCTTGCTTTCATGCTCCACTTGCATTCAATAAGAGAAAGCAAGTCATCGAGCACCATCCATCAGCTCAGCACAAATATGTACTCAGGATTCATTACAGGTCTCCAAATTCACGCATTCATCACAAAGAAATACATTTTCAGAGGAGCAAAATCAATTAGAAATGTTTTCAAATAGATGCAGAAATGTTATCTTGTAAATATGCTCTCAGGTCTACTACAGGTGTGAAAACATTGTTTTCCCAGTGTGAGTTTTCTGCTCACCTCTGGGAAGGAGAGAAGCCTGTAAGGCACAGACTGATTTATATTTATATATAATATAAATATTTATATTTACATATGACATTGATACTCTTGATTTAGGTAAGAACTGCCCTTAAATCACCCCAGACATGATCTGAGCAGGCTCTGCCTATGCTGCAACCTGGAGATAACCATGTTTCCATCACATCAGCACAGCTACAATGCTCACCACTGCCATCTTCTCCTTCCCAGTAAACCACTGTCAGAACTGTTATCTGGCTGCTCCAGGGCTGCTGAGCTCATGGAACAAAGCAGGAAGGTTTGGAACCATTCTGCAACTCCCAGCTGCTTGTGCATTAGCAGGTGCCAAGCAAATCTTTCTTATTCTGGTTAGAGGCAAAAAATTACAGCATCAAGAGCCCTGGCACTTGCTTGGTCTAAAAGTTGTTCATTTAACAGGCACAGAGGTGGCTGGGCTTTGCTGGGAGAGTTACTGCTGAAGACAAGAGTGGGCAGCCCAATGGGGAAGAGAAGGCAGCAGTGCATCCCACAGGGACAGCTCCCCCTTGGAAACTGAATCCTGAACTGGAAACTGAAGATAAAAAGTTCAAAATACAAGAGGCAACATAAAATTAGGGTGGCATTACACTCCTGATGTTCTGAGGGTGTGTGAGACAACCCTGTGTAAGATCATAAAACTGGCCTCTCATTTTCCCTGACCAACCCACATTTCTCCCACATCCCTGCCTGTTCTAGCACAGCCACACAAGGATTTGGTTACTCCAGTCTAGGTGGAAAATGCAGCAGCAGTTCAAGTATATTATAAAAAAAAACTGAGGGACCAACCACCTGTGTGAGATTTGAGTCCAGAAATTTGCTGGATTCACAAGTGGATTTATTGTATTGCGCCAGCTTTGGGAGCTACATGGAGGTTGCCATGTACAGGTTGTTCCATGGAACATAGGGAATGTAATTATGAATATTACTTTGGACTTAATGACTCCACAAATGAATTTCTGGGTGAGAAAGAATGGTTTTCCTCTACCACAGATATTAACACTCATATATCCCACATTCAATTCATGTGTATCAGGGGAATATGTGGCTTTGTGTACAAACAAACAGGAGATGGACAAATTTAAATTCTATGAGTACATGGAAAATACTCTGATAGCACAGAAATATCAGTGTCCTTTGTTGAGCAGGCAGAATGCTGTAACAGATAATGGAAAATCTGGAAAACAATCAAACTGTAGAATAACAAGAGTGGTGGAGCTCAAACACTTAACAATTTAACAATGAGGGGAAGATTTAACAATGAGGAGAAGAGATGGGCAGAAAAAAAAGAGAGCTCTGGGAGGTTCAGGTGGGTGGGTGACAGCCAGAGAATGATTCACAGTGGTGAGATGAATGAACAGAGATTGAAGCTGTGTAAAAGGGAAACTGGATGGATAACAAACATACACTCCTTCCCAGGCTGGAATACTTCTTACTGTCAGCTTAGGAAATAGCTCAATATCTCCTGGTAAAATCCCCAGGCTGAGCCTGGCCTGAATATGTCTGTGGTGTGATGTTGGCCTTTTGAGGAATTCCACTGGAATGTTTCTCTGGAGGTTTTACTAAAAAGGATGCTCGTGACATTTCCCCAATTCCTTGGGATAGAGCAAGAAGTATTCCATATTACTTCTTGCTTCTGAATCTGGGATTTTAAATTATTCCCCAAGAGGGGCTCTCAGCCACTTTCCCAATCTCTTGTGTGAGACATGATGACCCAGCGAGGTTTTCTTTTTAACCCCCTTTGGCTAAACCACTTTCCCCTCTCTTAATCAGCTGATTAAATTGGGCTTGCAGTGCCTGTGCACCTCTGAATTTCATGAAGAAACCACTGCAGCACATCACAAGGCAGAAATACTCCAGAAATGGAGTAGCTACCTCTAAAAACCCTCATCTTGAACTCGGGCTCCAGGTGCTCTCAGAGGAGGAGTCAGCTGAACAAATGGACAATCTTCCCTGGCAAATTTAGTTTCCCAGTGCTCAGCACTGCACTTTCCCATGGAACTGGCCCACCTAATCATTCTTGATAATGTTTCTTTGAGTTTGTGTAAAAAAGGGTGGCGCAATCTGAGCCTTGGAGAAGCCAGGAGAGGAAGAGGGGCTGACGCACACCACGGACAAGGGCCTTTGGTAAACAGCATAAATCTTGTGAAAAACATTCAGCAGAATGGAAAAGTCACTTCTCCAAGCCATGCTTTGCTGTACAAACTCGCTTCCAGAGGCAAGACAGTATCACATCCACCATTCATCAACAGTTGCTGCACAATCTGGGTCCTTCAGCAGAGGAATTTGGGCTTGGCTCTTGGTTTCTCTAATGCTCACTCATTCATCTCCCCAGGCCTCTCATGCCTGATGTATTGCCATCCATCCTGCTCCAGGCCCCACATTGTGCTCTGCAGGCAGGGTTCCAGAGGCAGAGCAGGAGAGAACAAAGCTGCAGACTGAGTGCTGGGCTGCTCAGAGCTGGGCTACGTGCTCACCCTACAGATGAGCTGCTCATCTGCTGGGACATGCTGAAGGCAAGGTCCCTCCAAGGAGTAAAATAGCTCATTATCTTTAATTTCTGAGGCAAACCTTTGTGCAATGGCAGATGGGACCCTCGTGATACCTTCACTAATAAGGGAAAGGAGTTTCCAGCTTCCAGAGGAGCAGAGTGCTGCTCTCCAGCCAATGCACACACCTAGGTTTTATAGGAAGTGTTGGTTTGGAGGCTGTCAATCCCAGCTCTCAGGGGTTCTCTGGGCAGGAAGGGCTCTGCTGTGACACTTCCATGCACTCCAGCACAAAACTGCTGTGGGTTCCTGTATTCACACAAGACACTAAAGCTGTGTGGTCTGTTCCCCTCAGGACCACAAGGTCCCTCATGGAATTCTCCTGCATTTCTGAAGCCTTTGGAGCAAAAAAAACTCATTTCAGGGAGCTCCTCTGGGTCAGGACTCAATACTTGCATTAGGGTTACACTACATGGAGCTACAAGAGACAAGCAAACAGAAATGTGAAATATTCAGTCTTTCCTTTTCAGCAAAATTTAGCAAACTTCACTCTATTTTCTTTGCCATCCCTTGAGTGCAAGATCAGGGACGTCAGTTAAAAAACACTTTGTCGCTTGAGCTGCACTTCATCCCTGTGAAGAGACAGAAGCAACAGTGGCTTCCATCCTGTATTATGGAAGATTTTGTGATGTGTCCTTTGCTCTATGTTCATGAGTTCTGAATGTTTCAGCTTGCCTCCACAAGAGAGGGCAAAACAAAATTGTTTGGCTTTAGCCTGAGGACTTGGGACCTCCCAAGTGCTGGAACATGGATAAAGAGGAGTGTCTTGAGGGTAGAAGGAAAAGCAAACTGAAGAGACCACTTGTCTTATACCGCCCAGGCTTCCAGAGAATTTCTGCTCCCTGTGCTCTGTGTTTGGATTTGTCCATTCCTATGCAGGAGAAAGGTCACAGAGCCAGGTTATGTCAACTGCTGCTCCCAGGAGCCCACTGCAGAGCCCTCTCTGTTTACTGGTGCTCTGAGTAAAGACTTAAAATAAATACAGCAGCCAGATGAAGGTATTTCTAAAGAAAAAAAAATTAAAAGGCAAACAAGAAAAAAGAAGCCACCTTGTGAAGCTTTGTAAGCTGGTGTTGGAAAGACCAGGCTGTGAGATTCCACAGCACATTGTTTCTGCCTCTTCACCAGCTCTGAAGACTTCCTTGAAACCTCTCAGTCTTCCAACAGAGAAAGATGGAAAATTGAAGCTTGCTCACACCTGCCACACAAACCTACAATTTCCTTTTTTCTGTATGTGCCTCAAGGCTTCCCAGTTTTTCTCTGCACTGGACACAGGCCTGACTTAGGCATCAAACAACTCGTTCTGGACTGATGGTTTCCAGACCATGTAACTCTCTGATGGATTGCTTTCTCTATAAAGCATTCAGAGGTTGTGCTGGCATGAACACTGCCAGGGAATATGAACCCAACTTTGATCATTTAAGCTGTGTAGGTATTAATTTGTAAAATCCACAACATCTGGCATGTGCTCACCTTACAGATGGTCTTTGGGGAGAAAAGGATAAACACCTTGGTATCTGCTAAGGACAATAACTGTAGCCCAGCTGATTGTGATTTCACCATCTCTGCTTGCTTAGAGCAGTTAAGGCTTTGCCTCACAGGATTTAGGCTGAGAAACCTAAAGTTTCAGGACTTATTTGTGTTCTATACTCAGATATAATTCTCTATACAACAAACCTTGGCTCAAAATGTTTCACAAATGATAAAACCTTGTTCAAGAAGCCATCTGACACTGGTCAGAGGGAGTGGTTTGCACAAATGGAGATGGCAGAAACAGACAAATATAAGTCACAGTACACAGTGGAAATGGTGGCTTGGACCAGATTGGGGCAGGAGTCTTTCCCACTTTTGGACGAGAAAACTGAAATAGGGAAACATCAGAGCCCCGTTGGCCCTGCTGAGGGATGATGGCCTGCTGTGAAGAGAATAAATTAGGCAGGAACAAACATGTTAAACACATTCTGGTTGCTCTTCCTCTTAGGTTTTTGGCTGTAGAAAGCAAAACATGTTAAAAGACATGATGTACAAAAATACCCAACCTCACCTAAAGAAAAGAATGAGTTCTACATCCATGCAGGACCAGTGGATGAGCTCTTTGTGAGGCCTCTCAAAGGATGAGCAAGAAATCATTGGGAGCATGAAGGTGAACTCAGCAGGGAGGGACATACAGAGCTATCCTTCACTCTCATGCTGGCAGAGCTGTCTGCTCTGCAGGAGGTTCCCCAGATAGGGATTAGGAAATCAGGTGAAGTTATCCCTGGGCTAGTCCTTGCCCAGTGACCACCAAAAGCTGTTACTCACCTGTGGAGCCCTTGACAGTGGTGGGTTTGCTTTTGTGCCGTCCCTTCTCTGCCAGCAAGCTGATGGTGTACTCCGTGCCTGGCTCCAGCCCCCGCAGCAGGAAGGAGGTGCTGTCCACAGGGATCTCCACCTCGCTCTTCTTCCCTGAGGGACTGGTGTAAACCAGGCGGTAGTGGTCAAACTTGGCCACCGGCCTTCTCCAGTGGAGGGACAAGGTGGTCTCAGTGGGCTCACTGACTTCCAAGTCCTTGGGGTTATCAAGATCTACAGGGTGAAAAACAAGCAAAGTTGAGGTGTCTCTGAACTGCTCAGAGAGAG
This sequence comes from Anomalospiza imberbis, assembly GCF_031753505.1. NCBI lineage: Eukaryota > Metazoa > Chordata > Aves > Passeriformes > Viduidae > Anomalospiza > Anomalospiza imberbis. The sequence continues at coordinate 8,496,271 of NC_089701.1, read as the reverse complement.
TTTTTCAGGCATCTGTAGAGGAACATCTCCACTGGGGGTCTGGCAGCAGCTCAGGGTCTGCCCACCTTTGGGACCTTTTGAAGTGGGTAGAGGATGATGGTGCTCTTCTTTACAGACAAAACCAGAACAAATTTCCCCTCCTTATACCTGAGAGGCAGAAATAAAGCCTTCAGATAATTCACCTGGGAAAAGGGTGATAACTTCTGGATTGGAAGGTCCATCAGGAGTACTGCAATCTCTCTTTGTCACATCAACATTTTGGCCACCACCATTCCTGCCAGAAACCCTCACAAATAGAGGAAGATGGCCAGAGAGATCAGTGCAAGCATCATTATCATTAGGGAGCTCACCTGGAGATGAAACTCCCAGAACATTAAGAGGAACAGGAAAAAGAAGTCAGATTCAGAGGTCATGGCCTTTGTGGGAATTCTTTTTCTTTTCCTTGAGGGGAAATGTAGCAAAATGAAATGAAGACCTTTCTAAAATATCTCTTCAGCATCTCTTAGAAATGAAAGAGTGGTTCCACCTGATTTGCCTCCTCCAGAGCTCAAATGAGATCAGGACACTCACCAGTGCCAGCATTGATGGTAGCAGGAGCACTTTCCCTGTCGTTCCTCACTGCTGTCACTCCAATGCCATATTCAGTTCCAGGCCTCAAACCTACGAGATGAGGAGAAGAAATGTGAGTTCCTGACCATGGAATATGCCTGCAGGCATTTGTTGGAATGAGGAAGGCTGAATGGATGCAAAGTAAGAGATCTGCTTTCCTCTCTGCAGACAATTGAGGTTTCTGTTGACCCTCCAGCTGACAAGCTGCAGACTGGCACCAGTGAATCCCACCCCTAGCACGTGAAAATGCCTTTTGAGCTCAGGATGTGAAGCCACTTCCACAAAACTGCTTAGAATTAGGGGAACTGATTCGTTGGATTCAGAGATGCATGTGGAAGTGAAATGGCTACATATCTTCTGCTGGCTGGTAAATCCCTTTCACATGGCTTTCAATTCAATTTGGTCTACTCAAATTATAGAATCATGGAATATTCTGAGTGGGAAGGGACTTAAAGATCATCTTGTTTGACCCCCTGCCATGGGCAGGAACACCTTCCACTGTCCCAGGCTGCTCCAAGCACTGTCTAACCTGGCCTTGGACACTTCCAGGGATCCAGGGGCAGCCACAGCTGCTCTGGGCACCCTGTGCCAGGGCCTCACCACCCTCTCACAGAATAGTTCCTTCCTAATATCTCATCTAGTTTCAAATTTGTAACCTCTTGTCCCAAAAAAATGTGCTTGAGAGCCCTCAAAATTTGTTTGCATCTCTAATGTATAGTGACCACAAGGACATTTTTTCTCCATGTCCTGTGCCCTGGAGTGACAGAAACAATGTGACATTAGTGACAATCTCTCCATTCCCCTACCTGTGAGTGTAGCTCTGGTTGTGGCCTGGCTGCCCTTGGGCACCGTGATCTCCACATGGTCCCCACCAGAGATGGGGGCAAATTTAATTCGGTAATTATCGACATTGGCATGGCTGTTCTTCCACTCCAGGGTGATGCTGCTGTCAGTCTGGGACACCCGCTTCAGGTTCCTTGGAGCATCCAGGTCTGGAATCAACCAAGCAATAAACAAATAATTAGGAATATTTCTCTTCCCACAGCAGTCTCTTGTGACAGTGCTTTTTAGAAGGTGAAATGGCCCATAAAGCTTCTTCTCATACGATCCTGTTATTTCTTAACTGCAAACAACAGAGATTTTCTAGCATGAAAAGCAGAGTTCACTGGCTTCAGTTCAAGAAGTTTATCTTCTATCTCCTGTGACAAAAATAACATTTTCACTTGCAATAATTAGTTTTTATTACAAAACAGGTTTGTGGAAAAACATATTTGGATGAAAATACTGTTTTCCTTTACAATTATCTCAGCTTTCGAAAGGAAAAAAGAGCAAAGAACTGGTCATCTCTAGAATTTCTCTCCAGTAACATCTTGTATTCATGCCTGGAAGGAACTCTAAGTCTTAAAAAAAGGTGAATATTATGGAGAAATTCAATTAACTTTCATTTTTCACACCTACAGTAGCCTCAAATCCTGCTCCAAAATAACAACTGTATTTTAGGATGAAAAGGGATGTAATTCGCAGCTCTCTTAATGCATCAAGCCTTGATAATCTGCTAAAGGACCCACACTTTCCAAAAACATTCCCAGAATCAGTGAGGAGCACAGTAAATTTATAAAAGAATGGCAGGAAATATTTGCAGAACTTAAGAAAAAAAAAAAAAAAAAAACAGTTCTCTGCTTCTAAACTAATTAGGCAAAGAGAAATAAGATGGAATAGGAACTACAGAAGATATTTAGCTCATCAGACAGACAAATGATCTAGAGGAATTTGCTTTTTGAAGTAGAGATTTAGGGTAAAAAACACAATACCTAATTCCCATTTTTAAAATACATTTAGATTCTTGTGGGGTGGTCTAAATATTTTGGTGAGCCAACAAGGCATAAAAGGCACAGGAAATTATTCTCTGCTTTCATGTGCTTCTAAAACTGGGCTGATTTTGTGTTGATCAGCAACTGCTAACTCCAGCAACAAGACACAAAGAGCACAGGAGGATGGGTGGTCCCTGTGGCACCTTCCCAGCCCCTCACCTGTGACAAAGACTTCCTTCACAGGGTCGCTTTCCATGTCCCCTCGACGAGAGACGAGCGTCACCTCATACTCCGTGTGTGGCCTCAGGTTGCCAATGGAGTATTGGTTCTCATCTTCAGAGAGGTCAATGGTTGTCCTGTCCCCTGGAATGTCCTTGGGGCCATAAGTGAGCTCTACACCTTCAACTTCAGCCAAGGGTTTGGACCACGTGATGAGAGCCGTGGTGTCGGTGACGTCTTTGGCCTCCACCTGGCTGGGGGCATCAAGCTCTGTCACCAAGCAAAAGAGAGGGGGAAAGGGGCTTTAAAAAGAAATCTTGCCATGAAAAACACCCATATTCTTATTCTTTTAATTGGTGATTCAGGACAAAATTAAAATTAGTAAATCCTCATTTACGCTCTTCCTTTAGTTCCTATAGTTTTAGACTCCAAATGGAATCAATCCATCAGAAACAAATCCATCAAAACTCCTTCAAACCAGGAGATGACAAAAGAAAGACAAGCAGGAACACTGAGAGCTTCCCCACCTTCACACACTCTTCATGCAAACATGATCAGGATGAAACAAATTCTAGCAAGAAATTCTAGTTTCTGCTGATGTGCATCTTGAAAAAGGAATAAAAGTGCATGCTGCCTGCTACCTTCTAGTTGGACATAAATTTCCCTTCTGCTTCAAACAGGGAATTATTTTTCCTCATGTATTCATTAGCAACTCCACTATTTCCTTTTCTCCCCCTATTAACTCACAGTGTAGAGCTTTAATTTCTCTTTGTTTACAAACCCCCAAACAGCAGATGTTTTGTTGGTTGCCAACTAAAACCAGACCAAACACAGGATGTGCTTACTTGTGGTGATGACTTTGGACAGTCCTGGTCCTCTGGTGTTGTTCTTCACTATATGGATGGACACATTGTACTGCTGCCCAGGTGCCAAACCTGGCTGCATGTAGGATGTCTCTGGCCTTTTCAAGCTGCTGGTTATGTCACCATTATCATCTTTTTTCTGGAACACATGGGACAATCAGTGAGTACAAACATAAAAATCCAGGATTTTTCACTCTATACGTGAAACTGCTTCCTCACCATATTATGGAAGACCAGCTCCCAGCCATCAAAAGAAAAGTTCAGAGGGTCCCACTCCACCTGGACGGATGTTTCCCGAACAGATTTGAATCTCAGACCTTCTGGAGCAGGCAGATCTGTGGCAGAAGAAAGGGATATTCTCACATGAGCAGCAAATTCCCATAAATAGGGCACTGGGGTAGGACATCTTTCCACTTCTAGAAACATCTGCCAGGTGGGGATCTGCAGATGAGGTGTTAAACTCTCCTCAGATCCAGTTATTGTGACTTTGGAGAGACTTTCCTGAGCTGGTTAAATGTCACCTTAGAATAAAAAGAATTTTACCTTTGAAATCTCTTTTTTGTGCCCTCTTGAAAGAAGACTGGTGTTGACTTTGGAAGTCAGGAGAGCTGCATCCTGCCCCAGCTCTCCAGAAATGAGCTCAGTGACAGAAATCAAAGAGCACCTTTTGATATTGGGATGTTTAGATATGACAGTGATGTGCACAAAACAAAAAGAAGATGAACAAGAGAAGTATAGACAGGCAGATAAAAGGTTAGTTGTAGTAAATCACAGCAAAGATACAAAAAAAAAAAAATAACCTCTACTTTAGCCAAAATAGTTTGAATGCAAGTGATTTCATATTGCTCTTGTACACGCTGCTACATTTTAATATTTTTTTCTCAGGAAGAACTACCAGAATTTTTAAAATGAACATTATAATAAAGAAATGTACATTATAATAAAGAAATGTGCATTTTAATAAAGAAGCCAAGGTTCTTAATTCACAAAGACCCTATAGTGGGAGACATTGGGAGCAGAAGAGTTTGTGAACTGTGCTTCTAACAAAGTCCCTGGTATTGGAAAAAACTAGAAAATGGAAGTGCAGAGGGCTGTTTTTTCCAGGCCAACATTTGAATTGGAAGTAGAAAATACAAAAGAAATGATATCTCAAAAACTGAATGTAAATCAATACATCTGAACTGAAAATAAAAAAATGCAGAATAAATTCCCTCAAGAAAGGGATGCAAGTCAACGCATACAAAGTGAAAACAGAAAATACAAAATAAGCAACACCTCTAAGAGAGATGCAAATGGAGTAGACAAAAGGATGAATACAGGGAATATTAAACTCACATGTGGCTACCCTGGCGCTGACTGGAATACTCTTCTTGTTTTTCAGGATTGCAAAGACACGGATGAAGTACTCCACCCCCGGCTCCAGCTCATGGATGGTGGCAGCTGTGTGGTTTCCTGGCACGGTGAACTGCATGTCCAAGCCCCCACTGCTTGTGGGGACATAGGTGACGAGGTACTCATTGACCAGGTTCTCGTGCTTCCACTCCAGATTGACAGTTTTATCTGTCACATTGGTCACAGTCAGCTCAGTTGGAGGAGACACTGGGAATGGGGTGGGGGGAAAAAAAAGCCAAACCAAAGTTATAAGAAGTTCTCAAGGCTCAGGAAATAATGACTTGCCCAGTTTCACATTTTCCCAGGAGCGGTTCCTAAGGCTCATCTCACACGCAGGGAATGGGGAAGGCATGTCCCACAAATTAGCTGCTGAGGAAAGGAATGCTCAGCTGATGGAGACTCCAGACATTTCCAGAAGCCGTGGGCCAATTTCTGCTCTCACATTTGCACACAGCCTCTGGCTGACTGTGTTCCAGCTGCTCCTCTCATGGCTGCAGCACAAGACTGCTATAGCTGGGTCCCGAGGGATTCATATGTTTAATTCAACTACCAGCAGCACGTGATTCTAGAGCTAGAAGTCCTGGGATTTGCACAGATTTTCCAAAGTAAAATAAAACATTATTATTTGAGTAAATACTTGCCATAGATCTGCCTGTGCAAGATCACAAAGTGGAGTTTAGGCACCTTCCAGAAGGAGGAGATGAACAATGAGAATTTCTTTTAAACGGTATTCATTGTCTTTTATAGTGTTCCCAACCCCAAAGTACTCTTTGATTACCAAAATTTAGTTTCACAATTTCTCCCCTGGATCTACTAAAGAAAACGACCTCATTTACGGTGTATTGCCTGTCATTATCAGGCTGCCAAAATTTTCTATCAATTTCTATAGAGTCAGTGGTCCTGGGAAACCAAGCATGTGACTTTATAGCTAAGTTTCCACTCCAGCTGATCCTATGATTTTCCTCTAAACTTCTGTGAGATCTAATATTCTCTGGAACATTTCCCTTTTCTCCTTAGCTAGAACAGCTTCTTCCAGCTATTTTTTTCCTAGCATCAAGAGGTACTGTGAGAAACTGAAGGGTCATGGTGACAAATCCCAGCCAGTGCTGGCTACACCACCAGTGACATTGTGGTGGGAGCAGAAATGGAGGTGACAAAGGCACTGCAACACCATCAGCAGCCTGTTGTACTGGTGACCACCAAAAGCCACCAGAAACTGCTACGTTACTTAGCCCTGATATTTCAAGATGCCAAGAGCTACTGGTGTTGTTGCATCTCTGATCCTGCTGTTTGGACTATGTTGGAAAAGCAGCAACAGGGCCCTGCTCTATGGAAAATCTTTGTGGAGTGTCCATAGCTGTTGGCTGGCCCAAGGAGAAGCAGTTCAGAGGGACACTGCACCTACCATCAGAGCAGTCATCCCCGATGTGGCCATCCTCGCAGACACAGCGCCCGTCCACGCAGCGCCCCGCGTTGTTGCAGTCATTGGGGCAGGAGCGTTCCCGGCAGTCCTCACCCACGAAGCCCTCGTGGCACACGCAGCGCCCATCGATGCAGCGCCCACGCCCGTGGCAGTTGTTGGGGCAGGCCAGCTCGCCGCAGTCGTCGCCCGTGAAGCCGTTGTCACACTCGCAGCGCCCCTCCACGCAGTGCCCGTGGTCGTGGCAGTCACTGGGGCAGCGCAGCTCGGCGCAGTCCTCACCCGTGTACCCCTCATCGCACACACACTGCCCGTTGACACACAGCCCGTGGCTGTGGCAGTCGTTGGGGCACCGCAGCTGGCCGCAGTCATCCCCGGTGAAGCCCTCATGGCACACGCACTGCCCGTTCTCACAGTGCCCGCGGTTGTGGCAGTCGTTGGGGCAGCGCAGCTCCCCGCAGTCCTCCCCGATGAACCCCTCGTGGCACACGCACTGCCCGTTCTCACAGCGCCCGCGGTTGTGGCAGTCGTTGGGGCACCGCAGCTCCGCACAGTCCTCACCCAGGTACCCCTCGTGGCACACGCAGCGCCCACCCACGCAGCGCCCGCGGTTGTGGCAGTCGTTGGGGCACCTCCTCTCGCTGCAGTCGTCGCCCACAAAACCCTCGTAGCACACGCACAGCCCGTTCTCGCAGCGCCCGTTGCCGTGGCAGTCGTTGGGGCAGGTGAGCTCCCCGCAGTCCTCGCCGGTGAAGCCCTCCTCGCAGAAGCAGGTGCCGTTCACGCAGCGCCCGCGGTCAAAGCAGTCATTGGGGCAGATGAGCTCGCTGCAGTCCTCGCCAGTGTAGCCCTCGTCACACACGCACTCGCTGTCCACGCAGCGCCCGCGGCCGTGGCAGTTGTGGGGGCACAGGGGCACGCTGCAGTCATCACCCACAAAGCCCTCGTGGCACAGGCATTGCCCACCCACGCAGCGCCCGTGGGCACTGCAGCCCTGGGGGCAGAGCTCCTGGCCACAGTCCGGTCCCGTGTAGCCCTCGAAGCACACGCACAGCCCGTCCACGCACTTGCCCTGGTCGTTGCAGTCCGAGGGACACGAGGCCTGGCTGCAGTTGGGGCCCTTCCAGCCGGGCTCGCAGACACAGCCGCAGATCTCAATGCTGTAGTTGCCGTGCCCACTGCAATAGGGCGTGGTGTCCAGGCGACCTGTACCAACGATCCCAAAATTCATTACCCCTAATGGTACTAGGATGCCTTAGGCCAGCGTGGCACATATGACCCAAAAGGGCTCTGATTTTCCTAGTTCCCTACAAGACATTGTTTTTTAAAGTTTTTAAATGAGAATCTCTCTTTCTTTCTCCAGCTAGATTTACTTTACCAAGAAAGCTTTAATTCGCTCTAATGCCAGGGAAGATCCCCTGCCAAAGACTTGGTAATTGAGCATGCTGGATTCCTCCTCCCTTCTCAAAATCCTCTCCCACTGACTGAGCAGCTTTCCTGACTGCTTCATTAGGGCATGCACGATGGAACATCCATTCACCCCAGAACACAAAAAGTCAGGCAGCACATTGTGTCATGAGCTGTGTCAGCAACTAGGAGGCTGATCTGAGCTCAGAGGGACACATTGCTCCGAAGAAGACTTGTATTTCTTCTCTTATATGACCAACCCCATCCCTCAGTTTAAAAATCAACCAGACAGACACAATTCTTCCCTCTTCTATAACTATTTGTGCTTGTCTATTGCCTTATGTCCTGCTGTATTTTTATTGGTCTCTACTAAAGAAAACTTGGAAGAGAAAATGGTTACATTGGCAGCTTCCTCAAGGGGACAAAAAGTGGAGCCAAGAACTTGGACTGTGAATTTTAATCTTAACTCCAACACAGATTTACCATGTCCAAGTGCTGTCCATGCTCAATGCCACAGCTACAAAGAGTCCCAGGTCACCTCCTGACCCACAGATCCGTAAAGCTGTGGAACTGTGAATAAATGTACCTTGCACGCTGGCCAAACACATTCCCAGTTTTGATTACGTTTCAAATGTAAGAGGTTGACTTGTGCTTATTCTTGAAAGAGATTGGAGTATCACTCTAAACCACATCTACAGCCAGCACAAGAATTTCCCCCAAGAGCAGCTCCCCAGCCTGCCTTACCTTCTACTGCCTGGGAATTAGGACAGCATCCAGCCCCACTGGCACACTGCTCCCGCAGGGAGGAGACCAGCCCCTCCAGCTCTTCTAGTCTGCTCAGCAGATCCTTAATGTCTGGGGCAGCTGCACAGCCACAAGCCCGGCGGGGAATGTTAATCCTGTGAGTGAAGACAATCTGGTTCCCCTCATTCACCGTGTGCTCCTCGTAGTTCTTGACAGGCTCAACTTCTGCCTTCAGGTCAGCGTCGCCGCTCGCCGTGTCCAGGTCCACGGAGCAGAGGGAGCCAACGGGCAGCTTAATGTTGTAGACATGGTTGAAAACCACAGGCTGGTTATCCTCTGGCAAGGTCACGTTCAGCCCAGTCTCCCTCTTCTGCCGGATAGTTCTCTTGATGAGTCCCCCAGAGACATGCTGGGACAGCAAAGCGAGGATGGCGCAGGCCAAGACCCGGCTGTGGAGTCCCATTGTAGTGCCTGGTTCCCTTTTGAGTCTGAGAGAGTCTTAGGTCTGCTTGGCCTTTGTAATCTGCAGCAGAAATAGGAGAGCCAAGCCGAACCAAGCTGGAGATCCTTTTCTTTCCTGGTGTGTTCCCTAAAAGAAGAAGGAGCAGTGTAAGGGATTAACAGGAGCTACACCACCCAGCAAAGTTGTGACACTGCTCACGTGCTGCATCCTCAGAGAACAGGACCATCACAATTCACCCAAGCTGCTGAGCTTGCTCTGATGTATAATAACAGTGGTTTTCCTGGATCTCAGTGTGATTCTGAAGGAGATGTCGCCTGACATGAAGAAAACTGCTGTTGTTTCCAGTTTAGAGCAAATACAGTGGGTTGTAGAAAGTTTAACTGCCTCAAGCAGAAGACTGTGGAAAAGATGGCTGCTGAGTCTCAGCTCAACTGAAAACAGAGGTTCATAAAATATATATGTGTTCTGTTATGATTTAACCAATGTTAAATTCTGTATTTCCTTCACCCTCCACTGTTTGAAGGCTGTTCAAGATTGGACCATGCAAGAAACTCGAGACACTGTCAAAAGGTGCATCAGCACCACCAAGCTCATTCTATCCCTTTTCTATATATTTTAAATTACTCCAAGATTGCTGTGGAATCTGAACTCCAGGACTGGTAGCTCCACAGTAAGTTCTACTATATGATGATTTATCAAGAGCAGGGAGATAAATGGAACTCTCTGCAGGTGGAAGGTTCTGGGGTCAGTGCTTGTATCACAGGGATATTTTAGTATAAAAGTAGTGAGACACAAGAGAAGCAGAGACTCCAGCAACAGACAGCAATAAAACTACATGTGTAAAAATGCCTTTTTAGCAGCCAATATCCCTTTCCATCGGGCACATTTCCCACTGTCTAATCTTTCCTCAGCTATAGCACAATAACTCGTGTACAGTTACAAGCACCTGGCTGGGCTCTACAGCTCCTCCTGAAACTCATTCCTTTCAATTAGCTCCACTATTTCCTCTTCCTCCTCAGACTGTGCATGTTCCTTTTCAATGGAGTGAGCCAGGGGAGTGGAAAGACATCCACTGACTTCCATGCAGGATCAGCCCCTCTGCACGTAGAGCAAGGAGCCAAAGAAGTAATGGACTGCCTGAACAAGCACACCTAATAAATGTCATCTCAGCATTTGTTTTCCTTCCCACTCCCAGAAGAGCTTGGTTTAATGGTTAGATCAGTGACTGTGCTTTCAGTGGTTGCAAGCTATGAAATGCCAGTAATGGAGGAAACAGCAATTTATTCTCTAAACATCACAGTTTTGATGCTAATTTATTTGTCAGATGAGAGTCCAGCCTCTTCCACCCTTCTGACTTCCCCAAAGTGGAGGGATTGTTTTTCCCATGTTATCCCAGCTGCTGTTGTGAGGGAATGGCAATAACACATCAGACATTTCACTGAAGTTTAGTGGGTTTTTTAGGGAATGTAGAGCTCACAAAGGGCAAACTTCACCCCTTTTTACTGAGGAATAAATCAGAAGTAAACAAGCAGCAGGGAAGGCTTTTTCCTTGTTACGGAAAACCGCTCAGCTTTAAGGCATTTCTAACACTTACCCCCTTTGCTCAAATATTTCTGCAAGCCCTGCCTGCACCAGAAGAGATCACAAGAATAACAGAGACAGACATGATCCAGGTCCCATTTCTGACTCAATCCCTAAACTGGGTTGCCAGTTCATGAAATGTGTTCACGACTGTATTTGAAGTGGGGTTTTAGTCTCAAGCACTCCCACTTGGGCTCTGCAAAGTGCTTCCCATGCAGTTCCATGTGCTGCTATGCACTTTTTGCCCCAGGAAAAGGTCATACAGCTAAAACTGGTGCCTAACCCTCAAGCAGTCATTGAAGGGACAGGCTGCTTGACAGATGGATAACCAATGGAAAATGGAAAAAACTGGAGGCAGCTCTGCATCTCATTCTCACTGAATTTTAGTGAAAGTTGAGCATCCATTTCCTTATGGCTACTGTAAATCCCAAACCACAGGAAAACAGGCCTTGCCCAAACCAAGGAAGTTGCACTTTTTTCTGCTGACCAATGTGAGTTGACAAATCATTTAATCATGGTACAAACTGTGATTTCTTTAATATGCCTGGAAAATGACAAACCCGCTCTGGCAACAGCCACTGACACCTTCACTACTGATGAAAGCCACATGAACACCAGGACTCTGAGAGGACACTTGCGGCATTAGAGGCAGCCAAACCTCTCAGCTCATAGATGATCCTGGAAGAATTAACATATCTTGGCTGACGCACTTTTGAAGTTTCTGGAGAAACATTGTGATGGTCTAGGGGCAGCATTCCCTGCCTGCTCTGTGACCCCTGTGCTTTGACACCTCGTGTGATGTCTGAGCTAATTCATCCCCAGCAGGTGTTTCCTACCCCACGTGCCAAGGGCCCAGCATGGTTAGCTGAGCTCCACTCTTGGATCTGACATCTACAAAACAAGACACCTTCCTCCAGTTCTTTATACATTAGCCATGGTCTTGGCTGGGAGAACAAAGAGGACATCCTTCTCTCCAACCCCAGCTCCTCAAACACATCCAAACAACAGCTCTGACCACAATCGACCACCCGGGAGCAGGAGAGAAATGAAGCCACATTAACTACCAGGCTCTGTTGTCCCTTCATTTTCCCTCCTCTTCCCTTCAAACAGCTTGTGTAGATTGTATTTTAAACCTGTCTCTTGGAGAAATCCTCTTGATATTTTCTTTGCAGACATCAGCTGCTGGATTATTTAGGGGCACCTAAAAGAATTGCAGCAAAGGCTGGCAAAAAATGACCCTTCCCAGCACGAGTTTGGCCTTGTGGTCTGTAGGAGGAGCTGAGTGATGTCTGACATCTCTCAGGTACTTTGAGAGGTCTGTATGACCCAGAGTGTGTTTATTTTTACAAATATTTTGTCTAATAGGGAACCTCTCTCATCCTAATGAGCTATGCCCTCGAGTCTTCCTGCCACCTTGACTACAAAAATCCTGGACACGATGATGTGGATGATCTGCAAAATGTTCTGCTTATCATGCAGGACAATAAATCCAGAGCTTGTGTTCTCCCCATCTGGTCATTGGCACCTTCCCACCCTCCTTGGGCAAGAGTTATCTCCTGCTCTCCTGCTCCCCGAGGCACAACCTCAATATAAATAAGAAGAGACTGTGTTGTGACCTCTCACACATCTTAAATATCTGATTAAAAAATAGAGATTATGAATTGAGAAGCAAATCACAGCATTTCTGCAGTACAAGCTGGGGCAAAAGGAGATGCAGGTAAGAAAAGAGTTTTCTTATATGAACATTAACTTTAAAAGTTAGATTTTAACGAAAGCAGAAAAGGGCTATTTCTAGAAAACACTTCTTAAAAACCTGATCACTGCCTGGTGATACACTTAATAATATGTGGTGGAGGTAAGGTGGACTGTCAATAGCACAAAGGGAAGGAATAATTTTCATTTCCACTGCAGCCCTTTCATCTGAAGATCTGAAAGCATGTCACAGTCTGGCTGTCAAAAGCTGAAAAAATGTTATTAAAAAGGATTATTTCTTTGTTTAGACATCCCCCCTTCCCCTCTCCCCCTCCTGGCATCAGAACTTTTTCAGGACCTTCCATTTAATTAGAAATTTGTTTCTTAATAGGAAATTTTCAATCAATCTTGAAAAAAACCCCCAGGAATCCTGACTCCTGAGGAATACTAAGCAAAGGTAATGCATGGATATTTCCCTTCCCTAAAGCCATATTTGCTGGAAAGCAGCAGGTGTGAGAAACTAAATTAATATCTGCATGCTTTAAAGTCCTGGTGTAGCACTCCAGTCTCTTCTGAACGTTCAGGAGTGGCAGAATTGTGAGATGATTTGTGGGTATGTGGAATGATAAATATGCAGATGAGAGCCCTGTGCAATTTTAATCAAAACAGATTGCAGCAAGGAAGGGATGGAGGTGTTAAAAACTATCTCAGCTGTCCTTCCTAACGAAGGCAGAAGGCTGATTAGATTTGCTCAGACACCCTCTACATGTCATGACTTGGAAATTAGACATGAAAATGGCAGGGAAAAAAGAGAGGGGGAAAAAAAGGAAACAATTCCTGTCTAAGAAGATACTTCCTACATTTCGGCAGGAGGGGTTCAAATATTGTCAGCACCATATTGGATTCAAGCACATCTTGTTAAAATCTGGGTAAAATAGCAGCAGGCTGGATTGTGACAGGGAAGACTCAGCTGGAGAAGAGCCAAAGCCCTCTCCAGGGAACACAACGAGGAGCATTTTGAGGTTTGTAAATTGCTAACCCCAAAACAGTTTTCTGTGAACTGTTAACTGCAGGAAGTTCATGTTTCCAGAGTTTCCACCAAGGCGTGCTGCGTGTGTTCCCTGCAGCCTGGAGTGCCCAGCAGGGCACTGTGGAAGCACTGACACCACGTTATCACTGCCCCCTCTCCTCAGCTACTGCCACAAAGACAGAAATGAGTTATCTCCTGGGGATATTGATCTGACCTGGACCATTCCCTGTCTGCAGACATGGGGAATTCGTGCATTTTCTGCAAGGAAAACAAGCAGTGCTGTTCCACAGGACTCGTTAATTGAGACCATCTGCCAGAGGGCATTTTCACAAGGCAAGGCCTCAAAAGATGCAACCTCTCAAAGCCAGAGGGCTGGGCTGGTTTTACCAAGAGCCTGTGACTCCCGAGGCTCTGGGAATCTTCTCCAGAAAAAGTGGATTGAATCTGAAGTCCCTTGAAATGTTCTCAAAGCAAGGGACTGGGGGGGACCTGGAAGTTTTGACATGTCAGGCCAAACCAGGAACGGCTCTGACTTCATCATCTTCCACTGCTGTTTCCACACATTCATAAGTGCAGAAAATAATTTTCTTCCCATTCCAATTCCAACAGGGTGAAGGAATCAGCAGGGATGCTCAGTGTAGGTCAAACTACATTAAATCACAGTGGAGAGCAGAAATTCGTAACACTCCTAAGACATCAGGCCTGAATCTTTTCAGCAGAAATTATCAAAGCCAAATTATCACCTTTTTTTTCCCCCCTCTTCTTTATTTACATTGTATCCTTTCTAAGGAAAATAATTTTAAGGCAGCCGAATTTAGAGTAATTCAGAAAACCCAGTGTGTTCCCCAAGGCTCCCAGAGAACGTGGGTGCAAAGAAGTGTGGCAATTGTTTCAACCCCACAGATATGAGCAGGCCCTGAGGGTGTGAAGCTCCAAAGGGAAATTTTCATAATTCAGGAATTTTATTCAAAGTCTTAAATTGGCTGCACAAGGAGGTGAAAAGAGGGTCATAACTTTCAAAGGGGACAGGAGGAAGCTGATTGCCTTTTTCTCCATGGTTCTAACAGATAAAGTGCAGAGTGATAAGCAGGAATCCATCCAAGTTGCAAGTTGAGGACTTACCTTGAAGTTATAGTCAAACATCTTCACTTCTACCTCCATGACCAGGTCACAAAGAATAAACACTCTGCAAATGCTCTACAGTTTTCTAGATAAGAAATCCCACATCTGGGAAGCCCACACAAAAGTATAGATCCAGGCTCGGTGACCTCCCTTTAATAAATAGCACAATGTGAAAGCACTGAATAAAAAGCCTTTGCCACCCCACCTATGCCAGATTTTCAGAGTAAAGCTCTTCCTGGAAATGACAAAGGGAGATAAGCATTAACCAAAATGATTTGGCTGGCTGTGGGAGTGCAACGAGAGTGAAAAAGAGGGGAAAAGCAAGAGAGCCTCCTCTGGAAAAACTCCATGGAGAAAGGAACAGAGAGGAAACAACTGGAAGGAAGTTTTAAAAGTTGTTTAACTAGAAGAGTTGAAGTGTAGGGATACAAGTGACACAAATCCGCTTTTTCAGTCACAGAAGGGACTCAGTGGTGTTCTCAGCCCCACAAGAGGAGCCTCATGGCATCCACATGTGCTGGAGGAAGGCAAAGAGCCTCTTCTCTGAAAGCTTTTTAAATTATAATGGATAAACAAAGCACACTCCTCCACTTTAAATACAGAGAACTGGGACATGGAGAGGCTGACTCCCAAGCTCCCCAGGAACCTCTGACTTTCTGCTGAGGTATTTTACCCACTGCAAGCCAGAGGAAGCTGATGCAGCTTTGCTGAGTCCCACCACAGTGGTTCAAACACCTCCCAGAAGGCATTTATGGCTCTTAAAGCACATAAAAAGCACATTTTCCTCTACATGTGCCTGCCTTTGTGACTTGAATCCTTCTCATTTCAGGACAAACCAGCAGTTTGTGTTTGATGTGGGTGAGCAGCCACAGCTCAGGGCTCTGGATGCCCCCTGGAGCCACCTGTGTCCCATCTGGTGCTGGCACTGCACGTTTCAGAGCAGTGGAACTCTGTGGGACTGATCACAGACACAACCAAGAACACTCTGAATGCAGAGATGGGAACTGCTCTGCACAGTTAATTCAGGATTGACTCCTGAGCTGTCACAAAGGACAGTTTTCAAGCCCAGAATGCTTCCATCATCCATTCCAAGGGCTTTGCCCATGCCACTGGAATTAGTCATAAAAAGAAGAGGAATTTTAGATTATCTTAAATCCTATGAGAGGTCCTGTGATCACCTCAGACTCTTTCAAAGAACTGCAATTAAAACAATTCATGGGTAGTTTTTGCCCCATGCAGCCCCTGAGATCCTGTATTAAATATCACTCAGCTAAGCCTGAACTCTTCACTCCAGCTCAGTTTTCACCTTTGGCTCTTAGATGATGTTCCTGTTTTGGGGAAGCTGTAAGTTCTCTGGTTCACAGATCCTACTGCACTCCATCTTGAAATAAAGCAACTTGGATGCATTTTAGCCTCCACCCATTCTACCTTGGCTGGAAAGCAGCACTGCCAGAGCTTTGCCAGGGCTGTTTTGGAAGGAATTTTAATTAATTGTTTTGTGTACAATTTAGAATTTAGCAAAGGCTCATATTTCAAAGCCATCAGCATGACAGTGCCACAAAGGGGAAGGAGAAATAATCCACTGAAGCCAACATCCATAAAATGTGAAAGAGCTCTGGTAAATTCTGAATGATAAGCATAAAAGGAGACCCATGAGAGATTAAACCTTCTGTTGTACAGTTACTATTTTGAGGTAAATGAGCATGATTATTCCATTATAAACTACTTTTGTTTCAGAAGTTTTGTCCTCTTAGCCATGGAAAATCTCTCCAGGTCTATCCTTGTTCAGGATCTCAGAGAGAGAACAGAACTTTCCAAACTAAACAATGAGTTTGGCTCTTTTTCAAAGCAGAGTAAAAATTCAGGGAGGTGGTCTTATTCCAGTATCAGTGGAATAAACTTTGGTCAATGAAATATTGAATATATTGAGCCAATCTCATTAATTAAATGAAAAATTAAATCAGCTGGCAGAGATACAGCTGGTAGAAAATGACTGCTGAAAACATGCAATAATTAAAGAAAAGTGAAAAACAGATTATGTGATGAGGTGCCTGCAATAACAGGATATGGAACCCAGCAATCAAGAGGTGCCTTCCAGTTTCTGGGTCCTACAGACTTTGCTGATTTATGATTCTTAGGAATTACCTGGCTGATGATGAGAAAAGCAAAGAAATGCTGCCTGAACATACCATTGCTATTGCTATTCCATCAGGAGCAAAGGAGCAAGAGCTCAGGGGAGAGCCAGGAATGTGGGAATGGCACCAAGCTGGGACTTGGGAGAGCTGAGATCATCCCTCACTTCTGCCATTTCAGCCCAGTCAGTATTCACCCTGATTTCTAAGAAGTCTAAACAAAGTACAAATAACTAAACTTCCTATTTCTATGTTTCCAACTGCTCTAGAAAGATTCTTCAGTTTACCCCTAATAAAAAGGCTTTCTCTGCTCTCAATTTTTGTGCATAAACTCTATGCTCTTCATGCTAGAATGTTAATTCTTTTAATATACCACCTGGATTAGAGGTAGCACAGCTCTTAATAAGGTTTAATCACAGCCACCCTCTAAATAGGTCACAGGTGGGGACAAGATTGATGGTGAAAAGGACAAAAGAGAACTTGGGAAATGGTACAACCTGGCAGGAGCAGAGCTGCTCTGACACCACCACTGTGGTGTTTAGGGCAGTACTTACTCTTCAGGCCAATTATTTGTAGAATAAACTCAAACCTTGAGGCTTTGCAACATCCCTCTCCAACAGGTATCCCAAGCACGATGAAGAATTCACATTACAGGAGCAGAGCCCAAGGAAATGGCATCTGCTGAGCCCTGTGGTATCCCAGCTCACCTTGGCTCATGTCCGAGCCTTGCAGCTATTTAAGCTGTTGTTTAATGAAAAGCATCCAACATGGCATTGTGTAATAATTATATATAGGCAGCCAGCCTCGGGAAGAGACCACACTAAAAACAGGAATCCAAAGCTCTTAACTCATTTTTGGTACCACCAGATTTAATAAAATTATCTACATTAAAAATGAGTGAAGGTAATTGCTGAGTGACTTAGAAACATGGTGCAGAATAAATCAGACCACACTGGTAATGTGGTGTTTAATCTTTCATGTTATTTCCTGCTAAATATGCATAATTAGAAACAAATAAATACATCTCAGTGTGAGCCACAGATGTGCTGCCTTCCAGCATGGTTATGAGCTCCTGACTAGGGATAATGGAGCTTAAACCAGGTCTCCAGCTTGGGACTTGACAGTGATGCCTCAGGTTTGAGCTTTTCTATTTTTCACAATCTGTGCTGCTTTACTGTGTAAGTCTAGGGTTCATATTATGGGATGGGGAGCTCTCTGCACAGAGCAGGGAGACAAAACAATTCCTTCTCCAGCTGGGCACCAAGGACAAATGATCCAAATCTCAGGCCCAGGAGCACAAACAACGTGGGCTGGAGAGAGAAAAACAAGCAGGATGGGACTGCATGGGCTGGAGCTGGAACTGGACAATGAACTGCAAATGGAGCAGAGCTGATCACAGTGAGAGCCCCCGGGAGCGCTCGTGCATTTTGGGACCATTTTGGTTCACCTTGGGTGCAGCCCTGGCTGGGCTCCTGTGCTGCCCAAGGTGGATCCATTGAGGCCTCCTAAGAAATCCCTACTTTTTTTTTAGCTCTGTCTCTGCTGTAGGGCAGCCTTCACAAGGCATCAACAGGATATTGCCTTTTGGTTCATTTTACTTCAAGAACTGCAGGAGTCCTTCCTGCATTTCCTTGGAGACCTTGTCCAGCAAAAGTGTGCCAGGGTGGGGAGCTGGGAGCTGCTCGCCACATCCTCCTCTTCATCACAGGGGCAACAGGAGCTAACTCTTGCCACCCAGACTGAGATCCCAAAGCACCTGGCTGGAAACCCACCAGCAGGGATGATATCCTTGGCATATTGGTGCCGTCCAATATTAGGTGCTAAAGGCCTTGAGAGCTCCCAGACACCACAATGGTGTCACTTCTCATCCATCAGGGAGGGATTTGTGCCACCTTTTGGCAGAGGGGGAGGTTGGGGAGTGCTGTGTGTGACCCCACAGAGCTGCTCCCAGCTGCCAGGGCTCCGAGCATCCAACAAAACCCCAACACACAAAGGGAGCTGGGAGTGAAAACCAGCCCTGCTCCGTGAGTGCATCCCTGTGCCAGGGCTGGCTGCCCCAGCAGGGCAGCGGCCCAAAGGCAGCTCCAGCCAGCAGGGCAGGCTGTTTGGGAGCAGAAAATCTGAATTTCCATACGTGTTTTGTCCCAGACACTGAGGAGGACATTGGCAAAGTGTATGCCCGGCCAAGGGGAGGTGGATAAAGCACTTCCCTGCAAAGGTTTATTTTGGGTGTGCTGGAGGCTGAATTCCTGTGCTGGAGTAATCCTGGGGATGAGGTCATGTGCTCCCTTGAAGGGGCTGCTTTGTAGCCCGTGTTAGTTAGCAACGCTTTTTCTCTTATCAAGCATCTGATTAAACTCACAAAAGAAGGGTCTTTAAAAAACAGGCTCAGGCAGAATCGAGAAGTGAATAAATAAATTGAATTTGAGGTTTTCTCTTTTTTTTTTTTTTTTTTCTTTTTTTTTTTTTAATTTTGCCCGACAGGAAAAGTAGACAGGAATAAGACGGGAAAGAGAGATGAGACACTGATTCCTTGTTCTGAGATGACAGAACAAAGACCTTAATCTATTTTCAAGAATTCTACAGAACCTGCCCTGTGGCAGACACCAGTTACACCCATCCATGTGGCAAATGTCACCTGGGAGGGACTCAATGCAGCACCCAAACAGCACAAACCATTCCACACCTCTCCCTGCCAGAGTGATCCAGCACCCACCTTTTGCAGCTGTGAAACCCTTCACCAGAACTGGGCTTTGGTTCCATTATGGAGGAGGTAAACTGAAACTGGACTCCAATATTTACTTGACTTGAAGAAAGACTTGGCTGATTTGCACTGATCTCTCTGTAAGCACTCAAGGATATTTATAAATTATATCTGCTGTACTTATTAGAATGACAGTGTTTCAAATCAGTTATTTGGTGGCATCAGTGGTCCCCTATATTAGAAGAAAATATTTCTCTTTGTTCCTCTCATTTTGTATAATTTCATTCAGTATTTCCCTCCATTGTCCTCGCCATTGGATGTCCAAAAAAAAAAAAGTGTAAAAGTTGTCTCTATAAAAGAACTGGCGCCAAGTGATGATAAATTAACAGGTACAACTGCTTGAAAGTTTTTCACAACACATATTTGGTCATTGAAAGGTGCCATTTTTCATTTGATTCTGAAGACTCAGCAAGAAGGAAAGTAAGAGGGAGTCAGCAGCATTTCAGGCGTTCCTATTCTTGAGAAAAAATTCCCTGACAAATCTTTTTTGTAAATCTTTGAAACCAGTAATGGCTTGCTTTGAACCAAATGGCCTGTTGGAAAGAATAACCACCTCAATCATTTCTTCAAAGGATTCTTGCTCCTTTTTCTAATAGAAGCTGGAGCAGCCTGGCCTTCAATTACTAAGTGAAAATTTATCAAAGTGAACCCACAGTGCTCGTGCTCTCCTGCACCCCAGGGCAGAAAAAAGAGAATTAATTTCATGTTCACTCCCACCTCTAAAAGCTCAGAGTTGTGCCCATCAGGGAGCAAAGCATGTCAGTGCATCTTCAAACACCAAACTGAATTTTCAGGCAGAAAAATGCTTCAAAAATACTGGTCCAGGAGCCAGAGGGCTCCTTATTGCTGGCTGCTCTGCCCAATTACCTTCAGCTTGTTACCATCTCCAAGCACAGGGATTCTCCTTTTCCCAAGACAAATTCTGCTTGTTATCCACCAAAGGGTTGTAACTATGGATGAATAACACTCTCCTGCCCCCCAGGATGTTTGGCTGGGAGTCAGCTTGGCTCGAGCTGTAAAACAAACAGCTTGGAAGAGTGGGCAAAGAGAAGAGAGCAGAGCTGGGGAGGGGCAGCAGAGGAGACAGACACTGACATTTCTCAGGTTTGGGATTTGATGGTGCTGCTCTGGTGTCTTAGACAGCTCCACTTCCCCTTTGCCTCCAAAACATGTTAGACCAGCTGGTGGATTTGACCCGTTGGCACTGCAGGGATTCACAGCAGCTAAAAATATGTGTGTGTATTATGTTTTTAAAAATCCTGATTTTGTGGAGGCAAAAAAAAAAAAAAAAAAGGGTAAGAACATTCAAAAAGGATGCTGCTGAATGAGTACAAGGGAATAATGCAGCCTGGAGTAGATTGGCTGAAGTAATGTCTCACTCATGGTTTATGTTGCTCTTTCTTAGAGGTGCAAAGCCCAGGAAATGAAAAAGCTGCATCTATAAAAAGCAAAGGGTTTTTCTTACAAATTAGATCTGTTCCCTTTAGGATGTGAGGAGGTGAAACTCTAAATGCTGAGCTGGAAAAGCCAAACAAATGCTCATTTGAAGTAATCTCATTTTTTAGAATATATTTCAGCTAACATTTCCAACAGTGGCATACATGTGGGTGTGATTTTGATCCTGGTTCTCATGCAGCATAAGGAAAGGAACAAATTCCTTCTGGATTTGTCCTGCAGGGACTTGTGGAAGGTGATGGACAGGAAAGGGGGCACAGAGCTCACCTGTACTTTACCACAGAACTTTGGCTTGTGGTGCTGTGACCTTCTGGAGAATATAAAATCTCCTTTATGGAATTTGGGAATACAAATTGCCAGATTGGTTTACCAGGGAGTCTGCTGAATGGTGGGGAAATCTAAATTGGAATAAAGTTTGAGGTGAACCAATAGGGCAGCCAAGGAATATGTTCACTTTGGAATTAGAGTTTAGTGGAATTGTGAGGAACAGTATTAAGGTGTCTTTGCAAAGTGGGAATGAACAGGTCTCCCAGTGAATGGATTTCCCAGGCTTGGAAAGACTACATCTCAACAATAAAGGTTGAGAGAAAACCTGCCTGACTGAGGGTCTGCCATCCCGAAGTCTTTTCCATAACAAGAGCAAGGGACCCATGGAATTGCCACAAAACCTTGTGCTCTCAGCAAAGATTCCAGAAAGTGCCCACAACCTTGGGGTTAAAGGTGTGGTCCCATGGTTAGGACTGAGGACTGAAACTCAGGCATCCTGCTCTGAAATGATTTCATAAATCATCTGCTGTGCCTCTGTTTAATGTCTGGTAAAACCTCACAGAGGCAATGTGTGTCCCTGTGAATTAAGCATTCGAAGGACCTCACAGTAAAGGTGCTGTTAAATCCTCATTTCCATAATTCAACATCTTCCTGAGGAGTGCTGTAAAGTCATCAGAAAATGCATCATTAAAAAGCAAACAGCTGGAGTGTTATCCCTGCAGTGTAGGAGAGAAAGAGAAATCTTCAGAGCTGCCCCTGCTCTGCCCCAAGCACAGGGAGGAGCTGGAGCTGCTGGAGAGATCCAGAGGAGGCACCAGGGGGATCAGAGGGATAGAGCAGCTCTGCAGGGAGGGAAGGCTGGCACAGTTGGGATTGTTCACCTGGAGGGGAGAAGGTTTTGGGTAATTGTAGCTTTCCAGGACCTGAAGGAGCCAACAAGAAAGATTGAGAGAAACATTTTATAAGGGCTTGGAGTGCCAGGACAAGAGGGAATGTGTTTAGACTGACAGGGTGAAATGGGATATTGGGAAGCAATTCTTCCCTGTGAGGGTGGTGAGACCCTGGCACAGGGTTTCCAGAGAAGCTGTGGCTGCCCCTGGATCCCTGGAAGTGTCTAAGGCCAGGTTGGACAGGGCTTGGAGCAGCCTGGGATAGTGGAAGGTGTCCCTGCCCATGGCAGAGGTGGTAGAATGGGATGAGTTTTAAGGTCCATTTCAAACCAAGCCATTCTATTGTTAATTGATTCTCTGAAATCTTTTGCTCTGAAGAAGAAATTCTGACCAGATATGCAGCACAAATGCACAGAGCCACAGGAGTGTCTGAAATTCTGGGGTAATAATAGAAAACTGCAGACTTACTCAGAAGCCAAGAGGTTGTGCCAGGCCAATTACCAGAATGAGAAGATGAATCCATGGAAATAAATTGTAAGGTTACCAAAACCCACAGAGAAAGACACCAGAGAATTTGAGAAAAATCTGCAACTGACCCAAAATGCAAGGGTCCAGCTCATTCTCTTACATCAATTGAAGGTGCTTTCATCTCTGGAAATTTTATGGGATCTGAGGGATCATTCCCACACATGTGCACGATCCTCCTGCACCTTGGTGTGCCAATGTTTGCTGCTGTTACACAACCCAAGTGATTCACCCCTGTGGATGGGAAGTGCAGGAGAATCCTTCATCCAGTCTGACCACAGAAGGAATTTTACAGCAGCCACAAGAAACAGCCTGGTTATTTTATAGAGCAGATCATTCAAATGTGTTGCATATAAAGTAAAAAAGAAAAAAAAAAAGAGAAGCAGCATTACAGGAGGTAACCATGGGAGAACTCACACCAAACCCGGCTGGTCTAACTCACAGGGACAGGGATGAGGCACAAGTTAACAGGGAATTCAGTCTGCCCTTGGAGCTTGGTTTTTGTTAAAGGCTCGGACGCTTGAGCATCAATTTCGGGAGTTCAGAAAAGAGAAACAAAACAAGCAGGTCAGTGGGGAGCTCTGGAGCTGCATTCAGGCTCCTGGCAGGGGGCACAGCAATCAGCCAAGTGGAGCAATTTGCTACAAACTCGGGAGAGGGGAAAAAAAAAGCCATCTGCTAAATACTTTTTTCTCACATCTGCAAAGCAACTTCTGTTCTTGCTGTAGCTGTCAGAGGGGGAAGAAAAAGCCCATGCCAGATACAGCCTGGACAAAAACTGTGGATTAGAAACAGCAGGGCACAACAGAGATGGGAACAGCAAAGACAACAATGGATTCAGAAAAACTGGCGCCGTTCTAAAAACAGAAGCAGGGCTGTAGAAATGGGTCACATCCGAGGGACTCGTGGAAAGCAGAGTTGATGGGACACACCTTCCTTTTGCCTGGTTTTTAATTACCTGGCTATCATGGCCAGACACATATTCTAAATGCAGCTACTGAAAAGGGAATACCTTTCTCACACCTTTGCATGTGGGTTTGAGTTCAGAGCAGCAATTCTCGGCACTGCTGCTGAAAATGTTTTTCCACTCTAGCACTGATTTACAAATATAAAGAATTACTTAATCCTTCACTGTCCTATGAAACATGTATACTACTAATTTCATAGCTGGGTAAATAAACCAGGAGCTTATTAAGGCCACATTTATAGAAGGAGAGTGTGCTGCAGCTTCCTTTTCCTTCATATGAAGTTATGTGCTAAGCATTTTCAAAACCAGGGCTGCAGAAACACCTGGTTTCTGCCTGAACCCCCTGTTTGCATTTCCAGCACAGGAGTGACTTTTACCCATCCCTCTCTGAGGACACAGGCAGAACTCTGGGCTGCTGAACAGGGAATTGAATGCAGGCCATGGCAGAGCTGCTGCAGACACAGAAGCCTCAATTAGTGCCTTTTACAATATTAAAAAAAAAAAAGACCCTTTCACAGCAAAAGCAGCTCCTGTACATAACCTCCCAGCAGAAACCACTCCTGCCTCTTTAGTACGTCCTGTACCTTTTAATAAAACCTTTGCTAATAGCAAAAGCATTTGGTTGGGCTCTTGGCTTTTCCCTGCTCGCAGCAAAGACGCGGAGCTGGAAAGGATCTACGGTTTTCTAAACTTGTCTTTGGAAAGTTTCTCTGCCAAGTTACACTTTGTCAGGAGCTCATTATTTTCTGGAGGCTTTGCTTTGAAATACTTTGAGGGCTTTGCTGATGCAGTTTCAGACCATGAGGTTCATGTGCTCGCTCGCATGAATCATGGCAACTCGTGTTCCTTCCACACACACAGCTCTGCTTCATTTCCAGGCCCTTCTCCACGCTGTTACTTCCAAAACCACCTATAAATTTTCCAGGGCCCATTTCACAAAATTCTAGGTGGTTTTGGGATGAGATGGGAAGAGCAGAAATTCAAGACTTCTGAATTTTCTTCCCACTCCTTTCATGCCAAGCAGGAGTTGCTGAGAACAAAGGAGCAGCCAGTCCTGGAGATGGGAACTTGGCCATTGTAATTTGTCTCACAGATTCATGATTTAGGTATCAAACATCATCCTTTTTTACTGATAACGAGAGGTAGGAAATAAGCCATCAATACAAATCAATAAATATAATAACAATAGGTGAAGGAATAGCTGGTCTGCCATAAAAAACAGATGCCAAATTAATATATAAACCAAAAACATTGGTGAAATTTGTGCAATAGAAATAAGGATCATTTATAAGAACCATAAACTACTGACATATTAAACTTATACACAGTGAATAGGCACTGAGATAGCACTGCTTTGTACAGCACCTCTGAGGAAGCTGTTTTTCAAAATTCTCCTGGAGGTCAGGAGCAAGAGCTCCTGATGAGCCAAAATTCTGCTCCACACACCCAACCCCACACTTTTCCATATTTAAAATCATTTTAGCTGAAGGAATGTCACGTACAGAAGCAAGAGAGGTTGAATTCTTCTCTTTTAACAGCTTTGCTGTAACTAAGAGCACGAACAATTTACATTTATATTGGTCTGGAAAAACTGAAAGTATTTAATTGTACGGATTGCTGCAGATGATATTGGTCAGCAGGCAGCGGGGTACTTTCAGAATCCATTATGAATATTTGCATGTGCTTTATAATTTTACTTTGATTTAACCATATACTTATTCAAGCAATAAAAATTACTCAGAACTCAGCCATAAAAGCCTGCACTATTCCGAGGGACCAGAATTATCATTCCTGTCATTAGCAGACTTCGGGCATGGTTTTAAAAGAGGCTGAGGAAACAGACGGGTAGCCCTTCACCGGGCAGTTCCTTCCTTTTAAACCTATTATGAGTTTCCCTGGGCAGCTTTTCCTCCCTGCTGGAGCTCCTCTGTCCTTGGTACTAGCACCTCAAACACACAGGAATGTGCACATTTTTCTAACTCACAAGACCACAGAAGGATTTCCTTGAAATCTGACTTCCAGTAATCGCCCCCGGGCTGCAGATCTGCCTGGCCTAGTTCTGTCACATGTGGTAGCATCAAGAATTTGCATCTTTGGCAAGCCAGGGAAGGATAGCAAACTCAGAGTAGAGCAAAACACTTCATGAAGAGAAGATGGAATGAAATCAACCATGGCTTGGCAAGGCAAAATGAAATATAAATGAGAGGCACAAGATATGAAACAAATTGAGTGCAAGGCGTTTGGAAAAAGAGAGGAGGCTGCTTCTGAAAAGTCCAGTCTGGGGATGTTTTGCACTGCTCTGATGTAAAGCAGAGGCACTTATGTAATGTAATGGAAATTGCAGCCATAAACACAGCCCTGAGCAGTGATTAGTGACTGAACTCGGGCAAAAATCTGCACTGCTGCCTCAAATCTCAACAAATTGGGCACTGCCACATTAATGGGAGACTTGAGAGATCTCCACCATCTCCGACCTCCTTTTCTTAACCCACAGTGACTTGAGCCCTGCCTGTGCTGAAGCCTTGGCTGGCAGCAATTTGAGCCGTGGGATGGTGAAAGGAGGGACATGGAGCTCAATTATCCAGCACCAGATCCCCGGTGAAATCAATGCCATTGTGTCACATGAGAATTTGGCTGGCAGCCCCTGAAGTCTGCCCAGGAGAAACCCATCCCCTCAGCAGGGCAGGCTGGAGGGGACAGGGGACAATGCAGGCAAAGAAGGGCGACTCTGGGCATGGAAAATGCTCCGTGGGTTCTGATTTCCCCTCTGGCAGCCTGGGTTTGTCCCTGTGCTGCTCCAGCAGCAGCACTCCTGACCTATATGAGCACAGACCAAACTGGAGCAGCCCAAGGCATCCTCTGCACAAAGATATCATTAAGGCAATGTGTATTCTGTGGACATCCAACACCCCGCATCAAAGGGAATTCAATCTTGCTCCTGTCAGCAGGAAAACTCTCTCCCATGTGGAGCTTGACATCACACACTCAGTTTTTTGGTTAAATAATTTAATTTTTAGTTAAATTAAGCCACACCTAACCCCTTTTTTCCCTTTGTAACTGGAATATTAGGATACAGGATTACAGGATATATAGGGCATAAATAACACAGAGAGGCTGTGGATTCCCCATCCCTGGAGTTGCCAGGGGTCAGAACAACCAAAAAGGCGTCCCTGCCACATGGCTGGTTGTAATAAACTGAATTTCCTTGTTTTCTGACAGCAGCCCTGGCAAATCCCAATGTGCTCTCGCTAAGACAAATAAACAATATATGAGGTAACAGCCAGAGAATGAAAAATATAGCAACAAATAATGCTGATGTGTTTGAGAATGGCACTCTCTGGGTGCTGCAGGCTTTCCATCAAGCCTGGAGCTGCAGCACTTGGAGTGCTGGCTCCCTGTGATTGACTTGCTAACCTGTAAAGTGGCTAAGTCGACATCATAATTAACACTTGGCAGTGGAAATATAAATTCCCTGGCTTGTAGGTGGTATATCCTCCTCTAAACACTCCACTTGGCCACCAAACTGGAAAAATAGATAGGACATTCATAAGGAGCGCTCGCCATGGGAAATGCCAGCGGGTTTTTTTTTTTTCCTGGAAACCGTGTACATGGCCAAAATCCTTCAGTAAGAAAAATGATCTGAGAACTTTCCCTTCATATGTATCCCGTTCTCCCGTGCCTTGTGGCCCACAGTGTGCAGCATTCATCGGGAGTCAGCCCTGAATTACTGTGGAACAAGCAATGCAGGAGGGAAGTACAAGCCACAAGCAAAGGGAAAATATGCATTACACTGGCTCTGGCCAAGAGGAATGGGCTGCCTGCAGATCACAAGCTACCTTTATATCTTTCTTGGCATAGACCTTTGTCCTGCAGCACAGAGAAGCTATTTAGGAGGATTCAGCATACCCAGAAGAGGCTGGCCTTCCAAAGGGACCTGGGGAGACAAAGAGCCAGTGCAAAGTGGCCACTGAGCTCCTTTTGAGAGGCCAACAAACAGCTCCTGACAAGATGAAATCCTGAGGAGGGAGATAACCACCAAGGGTTGGTGCTGAAGTGCTCAGCACACACTGAGAGTGACCCCTTCCTGTCCAAATAAAGGCTTTTCATCACAGCAAAGAGGCACAAAACCACTGTCCCCAGAGTCCTCCCTCACCCCACAACCCCACAGCCTCCCTCACCTGCTGGCCTGCATCCTGTGCCTGAGAAAAACCCCAAACTGACCAACAAAATCTGCCTCTTTCCAGGTCTTTTGATTTCTTGGCAAGGGAAAGTGAACTTATGTCTTGGAAATAAAGCTTTTTTTAGCCCTTTTCCAGCCTTTCCTTAATGGTGGAAATAACTCTTTAGCCAGTTCTGGTGGGCACACAGGGAAAGGATCTCTCAGTTTGATTTTCATGTGTAAGCAGAAGAAGAAATTTGTGTTCCCTTTTAGCTTTGTGCTGCCAGCATGCTGGAAAAGAAGATAAATTTAAAGAACAATCAAGACTGTTTAGATCAATATTCTGCTAAATATCCTAATTCCATAACAAAATTAGCATTTGCAATTTTAGGCTTATGAGCTTAGCAAGTTCTGGTGCACGTTGGGCAGAGTTAAAGCCAAAATCATTATAATGGAATTTCCCCAGGCTCTCAGTTTCAGCCTCCTGAGAGGCTCCTGGCCAATATCTATCCACACATAGTCAATGCTCCAGCCTGCCATGGGAAGAGGCAGCCACTACAATAGACCTCTGTTGAGCCCAGGATTCAAGCAAGCACTTTTGGAAAAATCTGTATTTAAGGTTTCTGTCCTACCACCCTGCACTTTCTCGTCAGTTGCTGAAGAGAATATGTTTTCTGAGCATGAAACAATATCATTTTTGTGGGCAGTTTGGAAAGCGAGTGCTTGTACGAACCGAAGAAAAGCTTCCTTTCTGTGGCCTGTGCGGGGCTGGGTTTGGGGAAAGGCCTTTCTGTGTGAGTAATCTTTCAAAGTAGGAAGCAGAGCTCCCCCATTGCTTGGGAAGAATGGACCTCCAGTGGGCTAATATGTGATGGATGACTGAATGCAAACTTGGCAACGTTGCCCTCCGCTCCCCAAAGAATACAAAATGTCACTGCCTATTCGGGCACCGGGACTCTCCCGTTGGAAGTGCTGAAAACTTGGCACCATCCCACCTTAGTTTAATTGAAACTGCAGACAATTAAGGATGGGAGCTTGGAGAAATTTCTTGCGACGAGATCAGCTCAGGATGGATTTGTCTTGGGTGATTGGCTCATGCATAAGCCAAACAAGAACATCAGTGAGGAGTTATTTCCCACTGACTCCAAAACCCGAGCAGCAAAATCTCACATTTGTTTAGGAGGGGTGTGTTGGGAGGTATAATTTATATTAATAAGTGTTATTCAAATTCTACATCTGGATATGCTCTCTGAAGCTATAGGTGGAGGTTTTTTGATGTTATTTGGTGAGCAAGAGTTCAGGCAGCATATAGGAGAGAGAAACTGCATTTAGAAAGCCAGGTAAATCTTACATTAAGGTCAATTCTAATTATAAGGGCACATCTATTATTCATTCAATGCTAAAAAGTGACACTAAATCATTCAAACTTTGCCCTTTTAGCAGAAGGATCCCCATCTATTCCTTCTTTTAATGCCCAGACACTTCCTGCAGGCTCCAGAGCCACCTCTTGTCAGGCAGGATCCCACTGACTCCTCCTCCCAGTCTGCCCATTCCACAACGTGGGGTTACATCATGCACTCAGGGATTTCAGTGGCTGGAACAATGCCCAGTCTCTAACTTTTCCCACATGTGGAAGGCTTTTAACTCCAGCTCTGACTGGCCAGAGGGTCAGACACACGAGTGGACAGCGAGCACCGAGGGAGGGGAGGTTTCACACTTGTAGAAAGCCTGAGCTTGGTGGAAACTGCAACCACTCAAGATTGTCCCTCAGGGTTCTTCATTTCTCTGCCTTCCAGTCTCAAAGAACTGCCTTCTTATTTCCTTTTTCTCTTCACTGTACAAAGAATTTTTTTGGGAATAGCTAATAAGAGGAATTGCAAGTTCTCTGTGGTAGAGAGCATAATTTATTAAACCTCCTCACTCCTTCTAGTGAGGCTCTAAAATGCTGGAGCAATTATTACAACATCAACCAACCAAAGTCATGGACAACAAGTCCTCCTTAATATCAAACAGTTTAATGAACAAAATTGCATCTTAAAAACTCATAAGCAATCTGTACACATTCCTTATTTTGAGCTCTTGACCTCAGGTTATGGTGTTTCCTGTCCAGAACTCATTAGTTACTAATCCTATAATTGCTTGCAGTTTTGAAGATTACTGAGCCTGGTAGATGACAAAATATTAACTTATTTCACTTAGATTGCTGTCTTCCTTAGTTTCCCACTTCAGCAACAATGATTTTTTCTGCAATATGACATCATCAGCTTCCTTAAAACCACTAAGGGCAGCTATTACATTTTACAGTAGTTTCAGACGTCTGCAGTTTATAACCACAGGGTTAGATCAGAGCTCAGTCTTTGAGCAGGGTGTGCTAAACTCACACTAGTAATTAAGTCTGAGAAAGCACACGTTGGTAAATCAGAGCCCAGTTTCAAAGCCCTGTATCTCAAACTGACACAGTTCAAAACGAATTCCTTTTATTATTGGAAAGCTGAGATTTCAAACTTTCCAGGGATGTAAATCATCCACTCCTAAGCCTGGAGTTTTATGAGCCACTAGACCTTAAAACTGTCAGTGGCCCTTCAGCTTAGCAGACTGTGATGGCACGAAGCCAAGGAGGAATTTATCAAGTCACAGGCTTCAAATGAGAGTAATTATTTAAGCACTCTGGATTTCTCATGGCACAGAGGTAGGACAGGTGAATGTGTAGCTGATAACCAAGCAGACACCACCCTCTGCATTAATCTTCCTTCCAAAGGTAATATTCCTCCAGGGATACCAGGGCTCTCTAGGGGATATGGGACTGGATGGAAACTCCTTCTCCCTTACATCCACTTCCACCAGATACCCATTGTCCAACCCAGGACAATTAAATGCCATCAGAACCACTTAAACCTTTAGACACATCCTACAAGGCTGGGTAGACAGAAGCACCATGGTGTTGTACCAGGAAAACAGCACAGAACTGGCCAAGCTGGTTTTCCAAATGGTTTTGCCAGGAGGGATGAAAGGGTTAAAGCTCTGGCTCCAAACCAGCATCACTGTTTCACAGACACTTTTGCTTTTTAGTTCTGCCTGACTCTTGAAAAGGATGAGAGTCCCAAAAGGCACAGACCCTGCCATTTAATCTCATTTTCTTATCAAAAAGTGAGACAATGCTCAAGAACAAACTTTGACAGCCTCTTTATAGCAAGCCAGAATGCCTTCACCCATGAATAGTCTTTGGCTTTTTTTAGATATTTTATAGAAAGTACTAATATGAAAAAAAAGCTGAATGTCAAACACTTTTAGAAATTATGTTAGAGCAACATGATAGTTAAGTTTGAGTGAATACTGAGGAGAAATGATCCAGTTTTAAAGAGCTGGGTTAATAAAAGAGGATGGCTTTCAAAAAGTCTCCAGCTAACAGTTTCTCAGAGTTTGTGGAGCACATTTTAGCCTGTGTTTAGGGATTTTCCCAGTAAGTTCTAACACCATGAAGCATCACTCTTTCAACAGGAGATTTGGGTTTGGTTTGTCTTTTCCATGTGCCCATGACCACCGTGTACCTGGAAGGGATTTCTTTAGCAGAATTTCTGCTTTCTCTCCAGATGAGACCTGACATTCTCATCTGCAGGCTGAGGGCTTTGCAGCAGATCCTTTGGCTCTTCCACAACTCTAGGAACACTGATAAAATAACTCTAGTGACAGGATTAAGGACTGGGACTTGCAAAGAAATTTCTCTAGGCTGAAAGGAGCCTAGAGGATAAAAATAATGAGCAAAAAATAAGGGAAGTGAATCCAGTTTGGTATTTGGGATAGTGACTGTGCCTGGGTCAGTGATGGGAGGCACAGCCCTTGTCACTCCTGTCCCATCACTCTGCTCAGCTCAGGTGCAAATCCTTCCCTGAGCACGGGGCAGCACCTGCACTGGGAACACCCTGACACCTCTTCCAGCTGCTCCCCATATTCCCTGCCAGGGAAGTTGAGCTGCAGACAGACCAGTTATCTCCTCTTGGCTAAACACTTTCATCTGGTCAAACTTCTTCAGATTCAATTTGCCCCTGCGTTCCCTGTATCAGTAAGAAACAACCCAAAAGCCATCACATTTCTGCAAGTTCCCCTAGGATTCAAAGGATGGTCCCTAATCCCCATTGTCCACCTCAGTTTTGGACTCCAGCACTCCTAAACTGTGCAGCCTGGTCTAATGGAAGGTGTCCCTGCCCATGGCTGGAGCTGAATGATCTTCAAGGTCCCATCCAACCCAAAACATTCTGTGATTTCACAGCTTTAAAAGGCAAATACACAAATCCAGCACAATAAAACAACCCCCACGTCACATTAATCAGAAAGTGGGTAAAATGAATTCCCAATATTCACCATGGTCCTAAAAAAATTAAACCAGGAGAGAAAACCAAACCCAAAAGCTGGATAGCAAGGCTTTTACCCAGACCATAGAATCACATCCACCTCATTGTTTTCTGTTTTTTCATTAAGAAAAACTTTTATAAGTATTTTTATTTTGCTCTTTAATTTTATATTTCCACTGTGCAACACAACACATC
Source organism: Anomalospiza imberbis (assembly GCF_031753505.1). NCBI lineage: Eukaryota > Metazoa > Chordata > Aves > Passeriformes > Viduidae > Anomalospiza > Anomalospiza imberbis. The sequence goes on along the minus strand of NC_089701.1, from coordinate 8,464,215 downwards.
ACCATCATTTCAAACTGAAGATTCCTTTCCACACTATGAGACAGACTTTTCAGAAGTTTAGATTAACTGCCAAAAACTTCTCTGTCCTGGTAGCCAGACAGAAAATCAGGCAGGGAAAACTCTGCAAAGGTGATGTAACACGAAGTCTTGAGTGAGTGAGTTTAGCTCCTAAATGAATCTAGAGTGTGTTCACCTTCTCCCAGCCAGCTTCTCCTTTTTAAGCCAATTTGAGCCTCTCTGGTAAGTGCAGACACAGTCATGCAGAAAATCTCAGTGCACCAGGGAGCAAGGAGCTGAGACTCAGAGCAAGTGCCTCTGTTTTTCCATGAGGATGGAGAATTTCACCCTCCCGCTCCCAGAACCCACCCAGCAAAGCAGGGGTAATAAAATACCAGTTGAATCTTCCTTTGTGCTTTGCTCCCCACTGCAGGCTAATATTACCGGACTTTTAAAAGTAACTGGAGCCCGGTGGGGGTGGGGAGGAAGGTGACAAAGGCTTTGGTGCAAGGAGAAAAAAAAAAAAGTGTGGGGACAGCAAATGACCAGCGGGAAGGGCCCAGCTCTCATCAGGTCACAGGCAGGAGCACAAGAAGAGTTACCTGGGAGGGTAAAAACCTGCGCGTGGATTTGGTCTGGCTCGCGAGATGAGGATGGGGGAAACATTTCTAGCACTCCAGGAGCCAAGAGGAAATCCCAAATCTGCTTTCCTGCCCTGCCTGTCAATCCAGGCTCTGTCTGTGCTGGTGTGGGTGTCCAGCATCCAGCCAGCTCCTGCTCCATTCATTCATTGGGTCGGGTGGCTGTCACCGAGACATTTCTGACATTACTGCAGCGGACAGTGACAGGCCTCGAGGCGGGCATGCTCCAGTCCAGAACGATTCCCTGACAGGATCCCTGCCCGTTCACCTGACAGTCCCAGCCACGAGGGTGATGCCGGAGCACGGGGTCACTGCAAACTTCTGTGTGAGAGCAGTCTTTAATTCAGGGGGGAAGCAGACTTACCTTAGAGACTCTGACAGAGCTTAGATCCCGCTGTGAGCAGCCTCCATGAAATAAATACGGTGTTCAAAGCCAGCTGGGCTCTCCTGACTTTGTTGCCGTCCTGTCAAAACTCGGCGAAGTTGCTTTGTCCGGTGCCGTGTGCGAGCGCCAGGCAGCGAGCTTTGACAGCAAGGCAAACTGGTCAGAGCAGCCAGATTCTGCTGGGTTTATATAGCTGAGCTGCAAATCCTGATCCTTGGCTCGTTCCACTGTAATAGGACGCCTGAAGGCATTTTTTTTTTTCAGTTTTGCTTTAAAGGAACAGCCTCTCTGTCTCTCTCTCTCTGGCGTGGCTTCTGAAAGGCGCACACACACACTCACACACTCACGCTGTCATCCACAGGCACACACACACACACACACATACACACACAAAAAGAATTTGCATGCGATTTATGGCTAAAGAAGGAAACCCCCTGAACCTTTCAAAAAGAAAGTCAGCTCAGGGCAAATGACTCAGAAAGCAGAATATTTTCCCTACAGCATCAGCGGAGTGCATTATCAGGAGTTTTAATCCCCTCACCCCCATTATTTTAGCGTTGTGAAATAGTAGCAAGCTTGCATGAAATCAGGGGAAATACAAGCAGGGTTTAAATTCTAGGGACTCCTACAGAAATTAATGGGTTTAATGTCAGTGTAAATAGACCCCACTCCACTGGAATCCACTGCAAAATTCAGATTTGCACAAACAGAGGATCTGGCATGTTCCCATCTTTTCAAGCCTGTGATCTCTTTTGCATCCTTTTGCCCTCGTGCCCTGAAGAGCTGGAGGCAGAAGAGTGGGGAATTCAAGAGAAAAGTGAGCAGAGTCGTTGCCTGAGTCTTTGTAAAACGAAACACAAACAAAAAATCCCCGAACTAAAATAGGAGAGATAAAAGCGCAAAGAGGACAACACAGGAGGGGTTCCCTTTCTTCTCAGATCAGATAAAAAGAGATTACGTGTCTGTCTGTGTGTACAGATAACCCGAGCACTTCTGTGAGGCTCAGGGCTTCCCTGCTTCCCAAACCGGAGCTATCAGTGACACTCAGAGCGCTCAGCTGGGACCTTTCCAGGGCTCTGTGTTGTCTCGGAGTACCCCTGAACCTCAGGCTTGTGGCAAAAAAGAGAAGATCACCGTTAAAGGACTCTCATTCGCACGGATTCCCTCCTCCTGACATTAAAACCCTGTACCCCAGCCCGCTGTGCTCTGGGTTTCTGTTTCCCTCGGGTTCTGTTGTTGGGGAGGTGGTGGCAGAGGAGGAAAGAGGGTGATTATTCTTGAACTTTCAGATCTGTCTTCCAGGAGAAAAGATGAAATCACTCTTCTGTGGGATGGTTTAGAAAGCAAGACTTACCCAAACATCTCTGAGGGCCATGAAAACAGAAACCTCTGCTCCTGGGATCCTCCTCAGGAGCAAAGATGCTCGTAAGGATAAAAACGGATTGCCTGGGAATTTTGGGTGATATTCCTCCCTGAACACATCTCCTCCCAGCTGGCCTTTCCCTGGCTCCATGGGCACATCAGTGAGGGAAGGGCGTGAATCTGTGTTGGACAGGCTCAGGCTGGGGATCAGGAAAGGCTCCCCAGGCTCCAGGAGCATTGGGCCAGCGCTGCCAGGGATGCCCAGGGTGGAGTTCGTGGGGGTCTGGGCAGGGACAGGGTCTGGGCTGGGTGATCCTTGGGGTCCCTTCCAGCTCAGGATATTCCATGATTGTGTGGTTCAGGATTGTTTTCCTTTTTGCTCCTCCACAGCACTACCAATCTTACATGTGTAGGAAAGGATGGGGGAATCCCTGACCCTGAAATTCTGACTATTTTAGAAGACCATAAAATGCAGAGCTTTTTTGCCCACTGAACTACTTAAATTTCACTTGCTGTGTCTTTTCTATACAACATTGACCTCCTGTGTGCCTGCTCTTATGTCTGATTACATCACTAAGCTCACCCTAAGCTCTCCACACACTGCATAAATTTTAGTCTTTTCCAAATATCAACACCCATTTCCAATTTCTGCATTAATTTTGTGAAATGCTGTGTTTCATAACAGTCATGCCCTCAGAGAAGAAATGAGCCTGTGATGAAAAGAGGGTCAGAAATATTACTTAATTCCTGCTAAAGGCATTGAACCCTCCTTGAGCACTGATTTCTTAGAAGAACATCTTCTTCTGGGCATCTCCACCAACCCCAAAGGGTTGTTGAGTACAGTCATCAGCAGGTCTTCAATTTTTGTGTGCAATTCTCAGAATCTTCTCCAGCTGGTCCTGCAGCCAGCCTGGGCCAGCTCTGCTTCAATTCAGAGTGTGAAATAACCCTGAGCTTGTTTGATCCTTCACTTCAGAGTTGGACTCAATCCTTGTGTGTCCCCTCCAGCTCAGAATATTCTGTGATTTAAGGATGATTTCTAATTTGACGAAGTGTGTATTCAAGACTAAACCTGCATGGGAGATGTAACACAATTTTTCCAATAAAATCAGAATGGGACTCAGGAAATGACAGTTCTCCATACAATGAACTATTTCCTGTCTCTTATTTCAGTAGTTCTTTCACAAAACACTTTATCTCCCTGTTCATTCACACAAGTCTACACAAAGTAAAGTCAAACTGAGGGAAGTAACTTGTGGGATTTATTTTGGGAGCATTTGCTAATGCCATTTTTTCCACCAACAGCTGCTGAATCAAAAGTTAAACTAATGTTTTCTCCAATAATTCACCACCCACTTGCTTGAGTTAAAAAAAAATAAATATGCCACGGGAGATAAGTTCCAGGTAAGAGTTCAGGCTTGTTCTTGTTTTATCTTTTTTGGGCTCACCCATCCTTAATCACAGTTTGTGGCAAACATTGAACCATTGGCTGAGTCAGAAACAAATGATAACATGAAAGAACAGGGAAAATGTATTTTAATCAGAATGTTAGCTCCAGGTTGTGCTCTCTAACGAGCAGGACCAGCACTGGATTCTGTGCCCTGCGGTGCCCTCTTTCATTAGATGAATGTGAATAGAAATTGATTTTCTTTTAAAATGAAAGGAACAGGGAGAAATTAAATAAACACTGAATATGCTGGAGTTTGTTGCTGTGGTTTTATGGGCTTGCAAGTCAGTGTTAGTGATGAAATTCAAAGATCTATAGAAAGTCATAAATTATAAACAAATCTAGGATTAGCTTGATATTTATGAAAGCCTAAAAGAGACCTACTAATTGTTTGGGGAAATATTAGTGAAATGCAAAAAACCTCCTCATTATCACCTTGGGACAAAATTGTTACAACACAGGTAATTAGATTTAGTTCCAATTTAATACTTGTGCTGGTTCACCCAGCCCTAGGAATAATCTGCTTTGTAGCAGCATGTTTGAGAGTGAAAGCTGCTCTGAATGTGAATTAACAGCACCCTTAGTGGAGCCTGAGAATCTTTTGCCATGCACAGAGCGCAGCCAATTTCAGGAGCACACAGATGGGAATGCAGTGAGCCTCTGCAATACAACATCTGAAACATAAATGACAAGAATTGAACAATTTTAGGAGCTTTCAGTGCTTGTGGCTGGAAGGAAATGTATTTATCAGAGAAAACTCATGTTAGAATAGAATCACACAATCACAGAATATCCTGAGTGGGAAGGGACCCACAAAGATCACCCAGTGCTGTTCCTGGCCCTGCAGACACCCCAGCAATTCTACCCTGGGCATCCCTGGGAGCTCCTGGAGCTCAGCAGCCTCGGGGATGTGAGCACAGAGCAGGACAATGCAGAGCGGGAGCCTGAGAACAGCCCCAGGTGAGTCCCAAGGAAACCATCCTGCTGAAAACAACTCCTTTAATTGCAAGAGGAAGAGGAAAAATCAAGATTTAAAGAGAGACACTGATATCACAGGGCTGATCCTTAAGGAGACTTTAAGATCCTTTCTGTGCTCCATTCTTAAGATTGATGATTTTAGGTCAATTTCTTTGACCTTTTTTCACTGAGTATTCTTTCCCTAAATTTTCTGTCTTTCCAGACCATATTCACAAGTTTTCCCTGGCACAGAACCAAGATCAAAATGCTTTTGTCTTTCCACCTGCATTGCCTTCATTCCTTTACCACTGTAGCCAAATACAGCTCAGTTAATTGTGGTTCATATTGAGCAAAATTCCAGCAATCCTGCTAAAGCTCTGGCTCTTGGATTACCACCTTATCTGCTACTTTTCTGTTGGTTTCCCAGGAATTTGCAGAATACCATGTGCTGCTTCTTCTTTGACAACTGTTTGCAAACAAACTGATTTTTATGAGAGCATTTCCTTACAACCACTCAACACAATTAAACAGGACACTTCAGGTTACTATCCCAGAAAACATATCAATTATTGCTTTAAATATCTATTTACAATAATTAATGTTATTTCTACACTAAAATTCCCCCTTCCCTGATGTGATGGCTCAAAAGGGCTTCTAAACACTGCACTGGTCACTTTTCCAGTGAAAATACTCATTTATATAATTATAATTTATATAATTATATATTGATAGAGCTTCCCAAATACTATGAGTAATGGTCAGACTACCATGCTGAAGACAACATTAATTTGGGAAGGGACTGGTGCTGACAGTTGCAGCCCATGTTAAAAGGTGCCCACAAGTTTGGGAGCAGAGAATGCAGAAGCTCATTCTTAACCCTGGGGAAGTCTGAGCTAAATCAAATGCAGAGACTGAAGGTGCAAGTTTACAACTCCTGCAGAAGTAGAAAACTGTAAAGGCAAGGCCCCATAACATTCACTGATATATTAAATATCACACCAACCACTAAAGAAAACAAAGAAAAAATACTTGACAATTTTGGAATTTTTAAGAGATGATCTCCAAAAAGGAGAAGGAAATTTCCTCTACTATTTGTATTTATTGTTTGTATCAGGGCATTTCCCAAGGGCTGCATTCGTTCCCAGAGTGAAGAAATAGGAAGCAGCTGTTGGGGACAGATCCACCGGGGCTGTGCAGTGCCTGGGGTTGTGACAGACACCCCCTCAGCCTCTCCAAGGAGCTGACAGTGTCCTGCCTGTGTTTGCCAACCCGGGAAGGCCACAGGTTTAATGACAAACAAGCAGGAATTGAGCAAATATTGGTGTTTAATAAAGTTACTTCCAGGTCTCTGATCACATCAGTGTCCCAAAGCTGTGGGACACCTGAGAGTGGGACCTGACCTCGATCCTCTCTTTCCCTGATCCATAAAATAAAAGTCCTTTGCAAGAGAGGCATCAGCACACTGATAATGACCAGACAAAAAATATGTTGTTAGTGATATCACAAACATTTACAAAGATAATCTCCAGGCAAAACTCCCTCGAGGAAAATCAAAATAAAAAGAATAAATAGACAATGACGACTATGCTGGTACATAAATATTTTCCATGCAAACTGCTGGTGTCAGACTCGGTGAGACAGAGTGACTTCTTTGGCTTTTATCATATTTGCAGTACATTTATTAGAAGTTTATGTGACAGAATATGGCTTTGGCTATGCACCAAGGTATGAAAACTGACAAAGAAGAGAACATCAAATCCCTGAGGACTGAGGGAGAAAGTGAAGCTCATCTGTGGGCTGGTGTAAAGTTTATCAGCTCATTAGCATCAATCCAAGAGTGTTTTATCCAGAGATGGCACAGGAAAAACAACTCAGCTGCTGAAAAGTTTTTATCCTGTGCCACAGCAATTTGTACCCTCTAAGTGCTTGGCTTCATAAAAATGCTCAAGTGCTTCTACACATCCCAAAATACTTACATGCACTTTGCTGCAATCATGTTTTTTAAGATTGTTGGTGTCAAAATTGCAGCTAATCATGTTAAACATATCCCAAAATGTCTTGCAGGCACAATTTCCCTACTGAAGCTTAAGTAAGGAAAACAGCAAGGCATAGATCCATAGTTCTTATCCATTCCAGAAGAAACGTGTTCCAATATGATGAAAACCAGCATGTGCCCCACAGGGAAGAGGACTCCTGCTGCTAGTGAAGGGCAGAGAGTGGATAATTATACAGCACAGACAGATGTGAGCACACCTGAGCATCCATTTGATAGAAAACCTGATGGAAATCCACAGAATCCCAGAGTGGCTTGGGTTGGGGGGACCTTAAAGCTCATTTCATTCCAGCTCCCTGCCTTCCACCAGGCCAGAGCTCCATCCAGCCTGGACCCTTCCAACCCAAACCACTCTGGGATCCCATGGTTACTATTCAATTCACTCCAATAAGAGCAGAAGGGACCTGTCTGTCTGTCTGTCCTTTGAGTAAAAAGAAAAATCTCCCCCAGAAGAAAGCCATCTGTGCAATGCTGAGAATCTCTAGGTGTGGTTGAGAAGACAAGAAAAATCCCCAAATAACTGGAAACCTGTTTGTGTTGGCCTTAGACACTGAAGTCTCTGGCCTTTAAAGCATATCCTAAAATTGCTTTAAAGTATTAAACCATGGTCATAGATTAGGTAAAAAAGGGATATTAAACCTCCCCCTCCAGCAGACAAAAACATCAGGGGAGTCAGGAATGTGGCTGATGGAGAGCTGAGCATTTGCTCTGCAATTCTCAGCCTCTGCAGGCAGCAGAAGGTGAAGGGGTCCCAGAAAGAGCAGAGAGGAGGAGCCAGCAGAGCTGTGTGAGCACAGCACTGGCACAGGGGTTTTGTGTGAAACTTGGAACTGGTCTGTGATTTTCCAAGGAAGAACTAAACTTTGGATGTAGAACCTCATGCTCAAGAGCAAAATCCCAGGAGCAGGGGCAGGGTGCTGGTTGGAACAATGCATATAATGAAAACATAATTTTGGCTTCCTCAATTACCAACAAGGAGGTTTTTATGGCTAAATTTTCCTGATTATTTCCTGACTGCTTGATAACATAACAAAAAACATGGTCAAGGAAAAGCAGACTTGTGGGAATTTCCACTGGGTTTCCCAGCTTTATCTTGATTTTGAGTGGAAAGTTTGAAGTAGTTTCTGTCTCTCCTCTGTTTTTTATCCAAATTTTTCCCCTGCCCATCTGGAATATCACATCCAAATTGTTAAATATTGCCAAGAGCCAGCTCATGATCATCCCCCCTCACTTACAGGAGCCCTCAGAACTGTGGGGACTGAGGAGCTGCTCATCTCCAGGTGTGAAGAGGGGGGAGCACAGCCCAGGTCCTGCTGCTGCCCCATTTATCTGGGATTTCAGTGGAATCAGCAAGGGGAAAAGAGCTGCTGTGTGTTCCCAGAGCTCTGACCCCTTTCCCTGGCAGTGAGGTGCTGGAGTTCTGGATGCTGAGAATTTTAAACTTTCTGTGCTGAAGGGCTCAGACCTGCAAGAAAATGCTGTATTTGACCTGGGGCCGTGGAGAAGGCTTCCAAAATGGATTGAAAGCACTGGGTGTGTAGTTCGAGTGTGTAGTTTAGTTAGAAGTGTGTAATATCACTGGGTAGAAGACTTAGAGTTTAAGGTTTTAGAAAATAGTGATATATATGGGAAGGATGGAGGTTTTAGGGCAGGGCTGGTTGCTCTTCTTCATCTTCTTCCTTTTTCTCCATGGGTTAAGGTGGTGTTTTGTAATTGCGCAGAAAAATCCACATTGCAGACTTTGAGTGATTGGGTTAAAAGTGAAAACAATTTAGGTGTCATTTCTTAATTGGATGGTTTAGCCTTAAAAGACCTTATAACAAGAGTTAGTTAGCGATTTTGTAGCTTGTTCACAGAATTTACAGAATTCACAGAATCACTGGGTTGGAAGAGACCTTCAAGATCATCGAGTCCAACCCAGCCCCAACCCCTCACCTAAACCCTGGCACCCAGTGCCACATCCAGGCTTGTTTTAAACACACCCAGGGATGGTGACTGCACCACCTCCCCGGGCAGCCATTCCAGAAATTTATCACTCTTTCTGTGAAAAACTTTTTCCCAATATCCAACCTAAATTTCCCTTGGTGCAGCTTGAGGCTGTGTCCTCTGGTTCTGTCAGTGCTGCCTGGAGGAAGAGCCCAACCCCACCTGAGCACAGCCACCTTTCAGGAGCTGTACAGAGTGATCAGCTCACCCCTGAGTCTCCTTTTCTCCAGGCTGAGTGCCCCCAGCTCCCTCAGTGGTTCCTCACAGGGTTTGTGTTCCCAGCCCCTCACCAGGTGGGGCTGGTTGTCTCCTCTGGATGTTGCCTCTTCTGGACGTGCTCAAGTGTCTCAACATCCTTCCTTTTTAGTAGAATCCTTCCTTGCTGTAGAACTCGCCACTTGTAATATAGATAAGAAATAATAAATACCTAAACCTCAACACAAAATATTGTCTCGAGAGCTTCAATCCCACTTTGCAGAGGTCGAAAAAAGAAGCCAAAAACCGGCAGTGAGAGGAGCTGAATGAAGCTCCTTCTGCTCTCCCCTCTCTGCTGAGGTCACGTCACCAAGCCAGAGCAGAGGAGCAGAGGGAGCCTCTCTTTCCTTGCCTTTTCCCCCAGCATTTCCGGAAGGAGCCCGGACACCTCTGCTCATATCCTGCATTTGGCTTCTTCTGGGACCAAAGGGAAACCTCAAAGCAGATGGGATTTAGCTTACTTACATTCTCTATAGTTAACTCAGATTTTATTAAACACAGCTGTAATCCCAGACTTCTTTGGATGCGTGAGCTCACTGCTGACGTCACTGCTGGGCCTTTGGAAATCCAGCCTAGCAAGAATTTTGAGGGGGAAGAAAAAAAAAGAATGAGACCAAGGATTTGTCATGAATTTGTCATGAATTGAGCAAAAAAACCTAAGTTTGTAACTGAGCCCTGAACAATCCTTTTGTTCTTCACATCCAGCTTAGACTGAGAGCAGAGTCCATCAAATAGCACAGAAAAAGAAAAATATACACCAGACTAAACCAGGATAAGGCTTGACTGACTTCCCCTTATACCAGCTGCCTTTCCCGCACTCTCCAAACCCCAGCAGCACCCTTTGACCTCCTCACAAATTTGGGGCTCTCTCAACATCAACAGCACATGAGCAAATTTAGTTCAAACTTTCTTTTAAACTTTCTTTCTTTCTCATAACCACCTTTCTCAGCCCACATTTAAGTTTACCTTTGTTCCAGAGCCAGCAAATAAAGCAAACCTCCAGGAGTGAATAATCCAAATCATTGCACGTTAAAACAAGGTTGATTTTATGACAGTGCAACAATAGACATCATGTAAGCTGCTTTTATTCTGAATGCAATCCTTTTATCCCCACACTGTTTGAGTGCCAGTGCTATGATGGTATTGTACAAATACTCCTCCTAAACTTCATTTACAGCATTGAAGTTAACTGAATGCATGGGTTCTGTCACAAAAGAACTGACGTTTCCTTTTTTTAATTTCCCTGCTGATATTGCACATCAGTATCAATAATTTAACAATACCTTTGTTTCCAAAATGACCCAAGAGAGAGCAGAAAAGTGTTGTTGTAAAGGGGTAAAATCAAGAAGTTTTTTTGTCCTAAACAAATGGCAAGCATGCAACTGAAATGTACATCTGTCTTGGGGTGGCTTTATGATGTTGAATTGTGTCCCCATTCATCTATTTAGCCCAGAAAAATTATTTAACCAAAAAAAAAAAACCCAAAAAAAACCCCAAACAAATTCCTGCTGCTGTGAGCAGGATCTCTAATTTAATTTTCCCTCTCCAGTACAGCCCTGATTTGTGAGAGTGCAGTTTAATTTTTTCATCTAAAATAATTTTTAGGACAAATGTCTGCATATGAGGGTTTTAGTGCTGCTGTTGTTTCAAACTGCATTTATTCTGGCAAAGGCAGTGCCTCCCACAAGGCTGAGACTGATGTCTGGAGAACAGAGAGAAGTCAGAACCTCTGTAGGTATCAAATTCCAAATATTTTATTTCTCTCCTAAAAGCTTTTTTACAGAGCCCGTTGTGCAAGGAGCTTTAGAAGCTCTTGTGTAACAGCCAGGGCTTTACTATCCCAAAATGATCCTGTCCAAGATTGCTCATTACAGTTAGGAAGTGATTCCATTCTGTAAAGCCAACAAAAGACACTTCCATGTCATGAATTCCAGTCAATTATAGCCAAATTCAGCCCGTGGCCTCCTACTGGAGTTTTCCACAACCTCAGCATGGCAACAGAAAAGTTTGTATCTCACTATGTGTTGCTAAATAAAAATAAACTACAAAAAAAAAGGATCAGTGGGGTGGGAAACTTGGAATTCAGCACATCAGGAGTCTGGGATTTCAAACTGGCTTTTGGCCAAGGTTCAGGAGCACTTGGGGACTTCACACGTATTTCTCTGATAGTATTGTGACTTCTGTTTTTATTTTATTTTCATTCCCCCCTGCCCCGTTCTCCTTACATGAGCAGAGTCTGTTCCCAATTTGCTGTGTAATGCAGTGACCCAGGGTTTAGAAACATCCCTTGGAACAGAGTCCACAGAGTCCCCACTCCCAGAGCTGCTGGGGACACTGGTGGCTCAGGGACCAGCCGTGCCCGAGCCCAGGGCAGCCCCGGCAGGGACAAAGCCCAGGCAGAGTCTCCAGAGCGGGCTGGGGGGAAGCAAATGAGGACACATTTTCCACACTATAGCCAGAGGCCCATCTTACGGGAAATTTCAGTCAGTAAAAGCAAAATGTTACTGGAATGTTGCCTTCTTTGGGCTCGCATGGAATTTTTTATTATGATTGAATTTGGAGAAACAGGTGTGAAAAATCCATCCCGATCCCGGCTGGGCTGGCTGGGATGCTGGAGGTTGTGTGGACTCTGCTCCTGCCTGGCCCAGTTACCTGCAGACAAATCCCTGTTCCCAATTATCCACAGGTGCTCCCCTGCCTGCCCATCCCAAGGCAAACCAGGAGGAAAACATTTGGCAATTACAGCGATATTGTGTGCTCAAAGAACTGCCAGATGGGCTCGGGGGCTTCCTTTTCCAAGGAAAGGCACTGTTCTCCCCTTTAGGAGCCCACCTCTGGAATCTGGACATTGTAAGGAAGTGAGCTGGAGCATCTCAGATCCTTGGGAGCAGCCCCAGTGGAATAAATTTTCCTCTGGAGCAGAGCATGCTCAGCCCCACGGGGTGAGCACAAGACCTGTTCAGTCCCTGCTCCTCCCTCAGGTGAGGCAGCACAGAAAGGATCCCCCAGAGCCAGAGGGGATCTTCCCTGCCTGTGCCCCCTCCCATCCCTGCTCCCGACCTCAGGCATGGCTGCCAGGGGCAGATTAACCCTTGCTGCACCCACTCTGCCTCTAGCACAGAGCCAGCAGTGTGAGTGCAACATTACTCACTTCAACATTCCCATTTAGGAGGTTTACTAAAGGTTTTTAATGAGCCAAGAGTGTAAGCAGGTATAAGCAAGCCCATGTCCTGTTTAGTGGAGGTGCCACAGTCCTACAACACTGGAAAATATCAAAGTAAGAAGCTCCTCAAGGAGGCAGCCAGACAAGGAACTGGGAAAAATATGTCTTTTTTATTCCCTAGGGCTCTCAGTTGTGAGCTGTGTTTGTTTAAAGACATTACAATTGAGGAAGGACAGCATAATAGAATTTACTCCTTTCAGCAACTGGCTCAGACAGCAGAAACTTGGATTCAGGGGGTCTCAGATCCAGAAATTAGATTTAATAAGTACAGAGAGAGTAACAAGCAGTGCCTCAGTGAAGCAATTTGCATCTGCAGGCTAATGGACACTTGAGGAAGTTGTTAAAATATAATCTTGGAAGTGACTCTTGGCACCTGTGCCTGTTCCAGCGCTGTGGTACAGATGAATAAAATAACCCACAGTAAAAGAGGAAAAGGATTATTTTACATTCTTTACATCGACTGACAGACAAAAGCAAACAGCCCAGTAATGAGAGCAGGGAACATACAGAACATTCTGGGTTTTCCAGCTTAACTCATGTCCTGTCCAGAAGCTGGCTGCAAGGGATGCAGTTGGTGTAAGAGCAATATTGAGAGGAACAACAGGAGTCTTTCAGGATTCCTCTTCTGAAAGCAATCCAGGGAATGCATACTTTCTGTACTATGTATAAAAAAATAAAAGAAAATACATAAAACACACAGGAAAAAAACACAACAAAACTTTCTGGTTTCAGTCCTTTCACCTTATTTTTTAAGTGCACTTTGCCAAGGTGAGCATGAATAGGATGTACTTACTACAATGGGAATTTTCTCTCCAGACCCTGGACTAAGGGAGTTCTCTCAAGGCAGCACTCAAAGTGAACTATTTGTTCCATAATTAACCATTTCAGAGACGCTGCCTGTGCTGCTGTCTAGACCTGGTCTGGCAATTCCCTTTTCCTTGTGGGGTCTAATGGAGTTGCTCATGTATCACATGTCCTTTATTTCATTTTACTTTTTTAACCATGAAATTAAATCTCTTACCTCATTAAAGAAGAATCTGATGAAAGGCAGATCTATTTCAGGGTGAGTTGATATATTTACCACAATGGTCGAGGACTGCCTGACCTCCAGGTTGCTGGGATTTAATGTGGGAGCCACAATAACGCCAATGTTTTAACTGGGCAGGAAGAGGCTGAGAGGAAGGAGAGCACTCAGGAGCAAATTCTGCTCTTAAGGGGGTGTAAATCAAAAATAGCCTCACTGAAAAAACATGTCATTACTCAGGTTTTGATTGGTGTAAATGAGTTTTGCCCCTAAATGACAGGTCAAGAGTTAGGGAGGAGGAAAGGAAGTGGTTAATGTTTCACTGCGCTGTAAAAATCCAACTGTGTCAATAGACTGAATTCCACCTGGAGACAGAAACTTTCTGAATGTGGTCAAATTTGACATCAGAAACGCAGAGCTGCAGCCTCCTCTGCAGAAGGAGGAAACACAAGGCCAGACAGAATTTGTTGCTGGGGTATTTTTTCACCTTGGGAATATGAATAATGTGATCATTGAAAATGTGGCTCGGGGACCCTCAGGACTCGGGGTGTGCGATTCTCAAATTCCTCCACAGGTTAATAGGTCTGTTTGGAGAAATGTCAACAATCTGGCCCGTCCTACAAAGCTTTCTCCAAATGCCCCCTGTCAGTTTGGCTTGGAAAGCAGGTTGGGCACAGCAGGAGCCTCTGTTCTCCTCAGAGACTGCCTGAGCATAATTTGATCATTCCTTGTCCTTGCTAAATGCAAATTGCACCAGAGGTTTTGAGGATTGCATAAACATGACGATGACTTATTTTTCTGGGAATGAAAGTTCCTGATCACAGACCCATCCTGAAGTCAATTCTTTTTGGGAAGAACCAACAATTTCCATTCTGCAGACAGAGTGGGCAAAGGATGTGAGTTGGCTGACACCCCCAAGGTCATGCAAGTCTGAGTGCACACCACCACGTTAGAAACCACTGGGCTCTTAGTGTGACTTCCCAATGCTGGATAATCATGGAAGATCACATTAGAGGACTTCACTGTCCCTCTCACCAGATCCTGGCACCATTATCCACAGAAATAATGTTTTCCAGGAGCAAAAGCTTACACTGATTCTCATTATCTATCTCTAAAATCATCTTTATCTCTGGGAATAGACTCAGACTCAGAGGTCTTCTTCTTCTCTCCCTGGGGATGCATGACTCTTCTCTCTCTGTCTGTTCAAACTTCTCACAGATTAGAACTACTTTACAGTCTGCTTTGGCATGGAGGCCCTTTGCTCCATATCAGTTTGAACATTTTAATCTCCCCATACCTTCACGTGTTAAAGGGAAAAAGAGTCTTTCTCCATAGCTTTACAGGAGGATTTCAGCCCCAAGATCAAGGCATCTCCTCATCCCTCCCATCTGGGACTTGACTTCTTCTTTTCTTTCTTCTTCTTCTCTTAACCAGCAGGGTTGAGGAGGGAAGGAGGTTTTAGAAATCAACTCAACATCTCTGTCATCCTCAGGACCAACAGCTCTCCCAGCAGTCCCTGGACCCTCATGCACTGGACAAGCCTTGTCCAGGACGTGCTGCTGTCACCAGACCACTGCCAAAATTTGCTCAGGGAAATATCTTTCCTTGTTAATTTTACACTCTTTGTGCAGACCAATCCCTCTGGTTCCTCCTGCCTGCAGTGGAAATGAGAGGTAGAGGAGCAGGTCCTTGGTAACTTCTGTTCTCCCAGCCATTTGTCTCTCCATTCAGCCTGAATTTGGGATCCAGGAAAAAGGTTATAAGCAGCTTGTAAAGGTGTTCATAAACTACCACGATCACAGAGTTCTTGCAATCAGCTGTAGCCTCTTTATTCCCTTTAAAAAGATGTAACATGGTTTGATGTCCAGGAAAAATGCAATATAAAAATTGTAAGACAGCTGATGCCAACTGGTTTTAGTCTGGATGTGAGAGGGTGTGAAGGCACAGAAAATCAAGTTTCTATACAGATTATTTACTAACATTTGCTTCACATCAACAGGTGTGTTTCAGAATCCCAGGAGTGTTCGAAGCCCTCTGAGCACCACAGAACTGAGGAGTTTATTTGTCTATACTTGAGCCAAGGTTAAACTTCTATCCCAGCACTGACCTGCAGTATAGACATCCCCAAAGGCTCCATAGAAATGTCTGGCTCTTTCAAATAAAAAGAGAAAAAGAAAAGCTAAAGGTACTTGCCAAATCCCAGAGACTCCCAGCAAGTGAAATATTTTTGGTAGTGACTTTTGGACTGGACTTTCCCCTTTTGCCAGGGGCTCTGCGTGGGTCCCTGGCAGAGCAGGCAGGACAGCTCTGCACTGGGCACAGTCCTGCCCGACTTCCAGGGATTTTCCACTTCCCATGAGCATTCCTGCCTGGCTGGGGTGACTTCCCTCGAGCTACTGAGCACTTCCAAACACATTTTAAGCACAAAAGAAAAGAATGTGACAGCTGAATTGGGAACTGCTAATAAAGACGGACTTTTTTTAAAGCTCTGAACAGATTGTAAAACTCATCCCTTTTTATCAGCTGAAAGAAGAATATAAATAACAGAGTAGCAGAAATTTTCTAAGAATCTTTGCCGTGGAAAAATTTTCAGCAATATGGAAACCCCTTCTATTGACAATGAGTTCTTTAGAGATCTGTAACATCAACTCCTTTTTAGAAGCTCCCAGGTGAGCTCTGCCCTGGAATAAAAGGGATCTTTGGACTTGCAGCAGTGTGATCTCTGCTGAAAAGGGTCCTGTTCACACACCCCAACATATTTTTGGGATTCAGTTGCACAGAAAAATGTAGATAAAGCTTCCTATGCTGCTGTCACTGTGGTGACACAGATAAAGGCTGTGATAAGGAGGTGGTGCTGGGGATTTGGCTACAACTGAAGTTGCCTTTGAGGGTCTGCTGGAGACTGTGACTGCCCAGTGCTAAAATCTGATCTTATTTTAATGGTCTTTACTATTCAAGCCTCCCATTTTGAAGCTTACTTGGAAATCCTACCCTTTGATGGTTTTTGTTTATCAGCTCTGTTTTGCTGGCCAATGTGAGGGCAGAGAGGACAGGTGGGCTCTGAAGGGAGTTCAATGCAGGCTCCTTTCAAAGCAGTTGAAGATCCCCTCAGTTATGGCACAAAATGACATCTACAGGCACTCTGCCTACAGAGGCTTTGTGAATTTGTGACAGAAATCACTCCATTGTTTAAGTGGGTAATGAATCACAAAATAACAGGTGCAGGTTGGAAGGGATCCTTAAGATCATCTCATCCCCCCACCACCATGGGCAGGGACACCTTCCACTAGACTGGGTCCTGTCCAACCTGGCCTTGGACACTTCCAGGGATCCAGGGGCAGCCACAGCTGCTCTGGGCACCCTGTGCCAGGGCCTGCTCACCCTCATAGGGAAGGATTTCTTCCATTTATTTAATCCAAACTTATTCTCTGCCAGTGTGAAGTCATTCCCCCTGACCTGGCACTCCAGGTGCCAGGTAAGCCTTCTGTCTCCATCTTTCCTGTACCTTCAGGCTCTGCAAGGCCACAGTTAGGTAACCCAGAAGCTTCTCCTCTCCAGGTGAACAATCCCAGCTGTGCCAGCCTGTCCTCCCAGCAGAGCTGCTCCATCCCTCTGATCCCCCTGGTGCCTGCTCTGGATCTCTCCAGCAGCCCCAGCTCCTCCCTGTGCTGGGCCAGGGCTGGGGCAGCTCTGCAGGTGGGGTCTCACCTGAGCACAGGGCACAGGGGCACAATCCCCCTGCCCTGCTGCCCACGCTGGGCTCAGCCCAGGGCAGGGGGTTCAGGGCTGGGGCAGCTCCAGCTCTCACCCACAGCACCCCCAGCTCCCTCTCCAGGGCTGCTCTCAATCCCTTCCTCTCCCAATGGTTCCCCTTCCATAGCTCTCACTCAAATTTCAGATGTATTGACAAACATGACTTTGCTCCCATTTGCACTGTCTGACCAGCATTTACTGCAAACCATTGTCTGGCAGACAATCTTGTGCCATCTTCAGTTCAGAGTTGTAGGATTTAACAGGATGTAGGATCTAATTGCTCCTACACATTGTGAGTTCCAAAGTAGGATAAATCCTGGCGGGATATTGCTCAGTGTCATGGGGTCAAGCAGCAGCAAGCAAAGTGATCTCATCAAAGACATCAAGTCACCTCTTGGAGACATTTGGATGCAGAGGCTATGTGGGGGACTGATTTCATTTTGTAGGAATCCCAGCTATAAACAGATTAGCAAATTATTGTGACAGACAGAGAGCCCTTCGTGAGAATGTTTACCACCAACTTCCACGGGCCAGGCTCTAGCCAAGCCTTCATCCAATGAGTCCAGACTTCCAGGAATCAGCTGCTGCTCAGGAAGGTGCTGCAGGACAGGCTGGGAGCTGAAGGATGGCTGTGGAAAAGGTGGCAGGGTGTTGGGGTTGGGTTGGCAAGACCCCAACACTGTGAAAGTCCTTTTTCCTTAGCCCGGCAGCCAAAGAAGACGTCTGGAAGGCGTGAAGCTGAGTTTTCAAGGTTGTTTATTTCTTCTTATCTAAAATATTTTCTCTCTGACCTGCCGAGGTCCAGCTAATACAGAAGCCATGGCAGTCTGCCCCGAGCCCCGGGCGTCTCCCACATTATAGACTCAAAATTACGTGTACCATGTTCACAGTTCCCATACCAATACCTAAAATCTACGTTGGACAGTGTGTCCCTATCCTAGGCCAATAGAAAAGTGTCACTATTACACCGAGACATGGAGGACAAGAAGAAGGAAGAAAAGGCTAGGGCACGCCCAGATTGCTCCATCTTGTGCCCCTGAATTACATTCTATAAAACCCCAAAATTCTACTTTTTCACCCTGTGTCAATTCCCTTATTTCACTACTCGAGCCCTTTTGGCTTGTAATTCCTCATATAAGGTTGGCAGCCTCTTCCATGGGCTAAAATTGGAGCCACAGGTGTTTTTGACTTGCTGCCAAGTTCCCTGAGCCCCCTGCCAGGGTCTCGAGACATCCAGAGCAGCCAAAGGAATGTTCTGGACTCCGACAGCAGGGTGGTGGGCGGTGACATTCTTCCTGGGCTCTCATTGCAAGAATCAATTCTGGCAGCCAAGAGATACCGAGCCAAGGAGCTGAACACATCTGGAACTGCAGAGGTGACAGTCAGGAGAGCCTGACAAATGGAGCTGTGCCCACAAACCCAGCCCCAGAGGTGCCAGGCTGGAGCTGTGTGAGGACAGATGTTTGGTTTGGGCTTTATCTGCTTCGTGTTAGAAGCATTTTACATTTTACATTTGGGACCTCACCACATCACTTGTCTCCTTGGTGTCCTGTGAGAGCTCCAGAACCTGCTGTGTCTGCTGCAGTTGCTGAGGTTTTCTCGTGGTTTATTTAAAAAGCCTCTCCTGTGGCAGCTTTTTCCTGCAGAAAGATATCAAAGTGTTGGAGTCATGCAGTGAAGGATGGAAATATTTGTAGAGGTAGTTTCCTAAAGGAGGAAGAATAAGTATTCTGGGATACCAATCTTGTTCTTCCTGGTGTAGCAAACAGCATAAAATTCTTCCTGTAATAAGTCAGGGCTAAGTTTGAAAGTTGTACCTGAAAAACAATGGATTGTGCATAAAAGTATTCCTTGTCTTTTCAATATCCTCTGCCTGGTGCCCACCCTGTGACACAGAAAAGGCTGCACAGGGTGTCTGGAACAGAGCCAGGAGCAGCCAGATCTCCTGGCACCCAGGAGCATCCTCAGCCAAACCAAACCCTTCATCCCTTCCCAAGGCTGCACTGGAATGTGTGGCTTCTGGGCAAGGCAGAACCAGAAAGGAAACCTTCTTTGGAATTGACATATCTGGGAAAAAACCATTTCAGCTTTTCCAAAAGGAGGAAAACCAACCTAACAATCCTTTCCCATCTTTTAAAAGTTACTTTTTCCTAATGACTCATGGTGTCTGTCAGAGCCTGAGCTTGCAGACATACTTTGAGCTGCAACCACATCACCAAATCTGTTGCACTGGTGTCACGTTGGCTCACTGGGGGCACAAGCACAAAACTGAACAAAGCTTATGGATTATTAGAGCCAGCAGGGAACAAACACATCACTGAAATCAAACTTCTGCCCTCAACAAAGCCAAACACTTTCTCTGTTTCTTCAGTACACTCATATCAACACAGGAGTAATCCTGAGCCTGAAATGAACATCTACAGCACTGCAAAGCTGCTCAGCTGTCCAGAGCTTCAGAAAGGTATCAGAAAGCTGGGGAAGTATATAAATTTCACTGACCCCCAATGTGCCTCAAGAGCCTCAGCCATGTTTGCCCTTTCCATTATTATTAATGCCAAGTAACAGCGCATTCCCTACCAATGATGGCTGTGTTCATAAATATTTACAACTGGCTGAATGAAATCATACTTTGTTCCATCCACCCATCCACACTTAAGTGTGTCAGAGAGCCTAAACTATTGCCCTGCCAAAATGCAGAGAACTCCATGAAATATAAAGCAGTGCACTTCAACTGTGCTCACAGAGAGTTCAGCCAATTTCCCTCAGCTGCAGATCAGGGTTTGTGTATATTTTACATTTAGGACCTCACCACATCACTTGTTTCCTTGGTGTCCAGTGAGAGCTCCAGAACCTGTTGTGTCTGCTGCAGTTGCTGAGGTTTTCTCATGGTTTAGTTAAGAAGCCCCTCCTGAATTCAGGGGGTTCTCACCCAGCCTGTCAGCCCTTCTGAGAGCCACACCTGGAGCTTTCTCCAAAGGCACAGCTCAAACACAGCTCTGGATTAACATTTTTGGCCCAGGGCTTTAGGTTTTTTCCCCCTTTATTACAAGGGGTTATTTACAAATGGATTATTTACAAATGGAAGGGAACTTTGGGATGGGAAGAAGAAGGCTCAGAATCTGCTCTCATTTCATCTTCCTCACAGAAAATTAAACAGACCTGAGGTCTCATCGCTGACTTTACTGAAGGAGCAGCAGCCAGGTTTTTTCTTAAAATATCAATTTATAGACAACGAGGTTCTACCCTTCTCAGTTTTGTCTCATATTTCTAATTACTGATAAGACTGGATTTTTTTTTAATACAACTATTAAATATAAATTGAGCTGTAATTTCAGCAGCTCCTCCTGTTGCTGCTTTTTTGTGTTTCTGCCCATTGGACACTGAAATTGCTATTTAATGAAGGTTTTGGCTTGCTGCATTTATTCTCATTGATCCTGAATGTAAATAAAGTTTCAGCTTGTTGGATTTCCGTTGACAGTGTGACACAATGTTCTGTTTCACAATATTCAGAGAGGGAAAAAAAGGAGAGAAATCAAGAAAAGAGCGAGTTCTCAAAAAGACAAAGAGTACTGCTGGAATTCCCTAAACCAAATCTGCTGCTTTTCCAAGAAAAAGCTTTGCCCGAAAAGGGGTCACCCATTTTCATGTGTATGTATCCCTTGCCTTGACTTTAGATAAAAGTATTTCTTTGTTATTCCCTGCAGTGGTAATCCAGCTTCTCAGGATTTAGATGAAAGCTCCTTCAGCTCCTTCAGAGGATGGCATGCTACATTTTCAGTGTACAGTTTATATCCATTTCAGGTTTACTTGTGCTTTCTTTGTTGCTTTTCCTTGTTAAATCAAAAGGCAAAACAGATCAATAAAACAGAATATATTAAATATGATCAAAGTTCAGAAGAATGTGGAAAGGCAATCTTGCAATAAATGCCCTGATAACCCCCAAGACACAGAAAAAAAAATCATATTCTTTGTGCCTGAGTTTCCTCATCCACTGATATCTGTCCTATATTTCTTCCAACTTTTCAGGTCTTCTGCCCATAACACAACAGATTAAAGCAGGACCTGTAGTAAGACAAGTAATGCAAAAAACCAATGGAATTGAGGAGAAAATTAGACCAAGATTGTTCAGTAAATGTCCTGCATCCCAGTTCTTATATACTGGGATCAAATCAGAATTAAGTTCAGTGTCAAAAAGAAAGAATCAACTCCACAAACCCCCATTTTCCACAACCCTGGGATTCAGTGACACATTCACATCTGGGTTTAAAGACAGGACACTACTGACTGCACACAGAATTCCAGCAGGTCCCTGCCATGGGGGTGTTGGAACAACTCCTCAATGTCCAGCTCCTGTGAGGAGAATTCCCCAGGCATTCTGAGGGGTGAGGAGGAGGAGGCAGCTCCCTGGCTGGCCTAGCACAGCCTCTCCATCACTTTCCTCTCCCTGTTTGGAGGGAATGGGAGCTTTCTAAACACCTGCAGGCAGGAGAGGCCATAGGTCCCAAATGCCCTCAGTGACTCCTGCTCCCTTCCCACACATCCCTGCCCGTGGCAGTTGGGTTTCTGCAGGACCTGCAGGGTTTGTTATTTGCCCTGCAGTGTTTAAATCTGCTGTGAGGAAGCTCAGGGGATGTTAAGCAGAGCTTCTCCTTTCCTGTCAAAATATGTAAACATGGACAAATATGGGGCCTGTCTGGAGAACATCAAAGTCAAGTCACACTTAGCCCGGCACAACAGCCCAGAGCTGGGGGGACTGAAGTGTGAAGGAGTTCTTGTTTTACATTGCTGCTGGGAAACGTCACCAGCCCGGGCTTAGAGCATGTGCTGGCTGGGATTCCACAGCCTCAGCTTCAGCCCTTCTTCTTCTTCGAGCTGCCTGGAGCCTGATTGTTTCAACCTTTTGTTTGCTTTTAAAGTGTCCTGTGCTGCTCTTCTCCAAACATCCCACGCCCTGCATGCCAGATGCTGCTTGTCCTGCTCTGCTGGCTGGAGGCACATCCTGGCCTCGTGGGGAGGGAGGAATCACTGCTTTAATGTCACACAGGACAGAGACAAATGAAGTGGCCACACCATGCTCCCAAACTGTGTGGGGATCCACACAGAAACATCTGCTGGTGTCTCAGCCACAGACACTCCAGCTCCAAACACTTCAGGGCAGAATCGCCCTTCCCATGACTCAGAGCCCTGCTGTGAATTGATCAGACCTGGAATTCTGACAGAGATATCAATCTGTACTTCTGTGAATAATGAAATTGATAAGTCCTGTATTTATAGACTATTTATGTCTAGAAATAGTTATATAGTCTCTATTTTCCTACATTGTCTATGTAGGAAAAAACTCTGCTGGGATTTAAACTTTTCAAGGATACAACATCCTCTAGTCTAAATAGACTGTCCAGGTTTTGGAATTCAGGGCCATATCTCTGTGCTAATACAGCACAGCAGATTTTGGGGAAGCCATGCTGAGTAACAAGCTGGTCTTCCCTCATTATTTCATCATTTTGAGTTGCCCTTGCTATTTTAAAAGACCTGCCTGGGGTTTCCCATAGCAGAGCTGACCTCCAGGCTGCCCTTTTGCTGTGATGACACAATAATTTCTAATTGCAAGCCCTGAGAAAATCTTGTAAGAACATTATGGACCATTCTTGATCAGCCTTCCCTCACCCAGTTCAAAACACTTGGCTCAGGGATTCAGCTGCAAAAATCAGCTAGAACCCTCCACATCGTGTTTTTACAGCAGCAAACCTGAATCTACACACCACATCTTCCCTCCAGACGGGGAATTCCTTCTCTCCAAAGGTCTATTTGAAGCGTAAATTGGCTGTTACAAGAAAAAGAACAAACTGCTTTCCTTTAATCCTGTCTAAAAACAAATTATTTTTCCCCACAGTGCTGGTGGGCTGCTGCATCTAGCAGGTGTATCTGGCCATCAGTAACATTATTAATTCTTTGCAGGAGTCCACAGCCCTCTGACAGAAGAGTCAAGCTCTCTACAAATCCTCAATGGGCAGCACGGACAGAAAAATCCCCTCTGACAATTTTGTCAAAGCTGTCTTAGAAGACCTGGATCTCTTCCCACATAAATATGTGTTTCCTTTACCCCTTACTCTCCCAGGAACGAAGAACACTTTCATCAGGACTTTGAGATGAAGGCTCCTCTTGCACCTTTTGTATATCTTTCACTGGAAAAGTCAAACCACCAAAACAAACTCGCTGAGTGGCAACTAATGAGCCATAACTCCATGTACAAACTCACTTTCCTGCCCAGCTCCAGCACCTCCTTCTCCATCCAGTGCCAAGTGTCCCCTCCAGAGGCTGTGAGCTGCCACTGTCACACGCCTCGTGTCACCCAGTCACTGACAAGTGAAGAGAATTCCCTTGTGAAAAGCGATTTCTGAAACAAAAGAACTTAGCAGAGGGATCCTACATTCAGTAGAGTTCTCACTCTAGAACAGATCTGCAACAAATTCACTTGAGGGCTGGGGTAAGTTTTTAGTCCTACTCCCTTTAGTGTCTCTCCATCTTTCCTGCAGGCTCCTTAAGGTACTGGGAGGTCACAATGTGGTCACCCCAATGCTGCTTTTCTCCAGGCTGAACAATCCCAACCCTCCCAGCCTTTCCTCAAAGCAGAAGTGCTAGAGGGACAATTGACAAGGGATGGAGGGACAGGACACAGGGAATGGCTCCCACTCCCAGAGGGCAGGGATGGATGGGATATTGGGAATTAGGAATTGTTCCCTGGGAGGGTGGGCAGGCTCTGGCACAGGGTGCCCAGAGCAGCTGTGGCTGCCCCTGGATCCCTGGCAGTGCCCAAGGCCAGGCTGGATCAACCTGGGACAGTGGGAGGTGTCCCTGCCCATGGCAGGGGTGGGATGGGATGAGCTTTAATGTCCCTGCCCAAACCATTCCATGATTGTAACAATTTACCTCCAAAGGCCAACCAAAGGTTGCAACCCAGCAAATCCCCACTGGGACAGGCTGACACTAAACCCGAGCTGATAAAGCCTGGCCTGCACACCCTGGGATATCAGTGCCAGCTCAGAGCTCACCCTGGCCAGGTCCGTGTTTGCCTCCTCCTGCTGCACAGCCACCCCCAGGCTTCCCTCAGTCCAGGCTTCCCTCTCATGAGCTGGGACTTGTGGAGGCACTCAGCAGAATGTCCACAAGAGACCTGACTGGAAATAAAAGGAAAATGAACTTGAAGTGCAGAAGTTTCACCCTGACTGACCAGCCCTGCACTCCTCTGTCCCTCTCTCTGCCCCACCAGCCAGGCAGCCACAAACTCTTTCTCCTCTGCCTCTCTGGACAAGGTCACACTACAAAACCACTTTCAGTAAATCCTTATGAAGGCATCAAGCCCCAGCTACACTCAACTCGAATTTTTTTCTGCTCTACACAGCAAATTCCTACCCCCCTACAGATCCATGACCTAATTCAGTCTCAAAGGCTCCAGCAGAAGCAAACAGAGACAAACCAACGAACGCCCTGGAATTATGACCTTGCATCCCTCAGACAGGACTTAAGCCATTCCATCCTGGGTGTGTTTTTGTTACCCCCGACAGTTCCCTGCGTGTGATTTGTGGCACGAGGCGGTGACACAGGGCACGGCTGCTGGAGCGTTGGAGCAACAACTTAACAAATTCCTGTTCACAGGGATCAAGGCAAAGTGACATTTGCAGAGAGCAGGATTAAGCTGCTTTTGTGTGATGCTCCAGAAGGCTTAGGAGCTCTTGACAATTATTTGGAAAAGTGTGACTGTTTTTTTTTCCCCTTCTTGAGGAACAAATTCTTAGGAGAAAAAGTATGTTATGGCCTCATAAAAAAACACGCAGGCAGAAATTCACATGGAAAAGGAGGCAGTGATGGGGAGTGGATGCAAATATTGGATGATTCAGGAGGGCAATCCCAACCAACAAAGTGGGCATACTTATCTGGAAAGGGAGTGGGAACATGTCCCAAAAACACTCTGCTGACTTGGAATGTGCTGGTGGAACTCCTGAAATCTTCAATGTTTAAAGACAGGGCCTTCAGATTTCATGGAGACAACTGTGCTTGACAGTGAGACAAAAGCTCTCTGCACTCACCGCCACTAAAAAAAAAAAGAGAAATCTAATTAATTTTTTCCATCTTGCTGTGCAGCACGTTCAACTTCTTCATTTGGAAGACAGAACAGACTGAATGGAAAGCTGTTGTTCATACATATTTTAGGAATCCCTTTCCTGCACTGACAGCTCCCAACAGAGTAAACTCCCAACATTCCTCATGGAAGAAAGCAACTTGCCTCCACTAATTGTACTAGACAAAGGAAAGCTAAGGTCTAGGTGTACTGAAGTGGGATGTTGACTGAATTTGGGCATCTCAAACAGCTTCAAAATCCCATTTAACTTTGTTGTTATTGACACTTTTTCCCACCAAAACTCATTTGATATCTAAAATTCTGTTTTTTTATGTCACAGGAGAGTTCAAGCAGTTCATGTGCTGGGAAGGGCTTTTCTCAACTTTGGCACTGATGGGAACCATCCCTGTAAGAAGAGAACCAAACAGTTGCTGAGTTGACAGAGGAAGGGTAGACGTAACATGCACTTTATATGAAACTGAAGTAAATTCAAATTTTTAACATAAAAAAACTGGGACAGTTCTATCAATCTAAACAGAACTGCACCTGTATAAGGAGTTGCCTATTTCTGAGGCCATGAGCAGATATAAATCCTCTGTATTTCATGGAAAAGGCACCAATTTAAGCTGTTGGAGGAAAGTGAACACAAGCACACCAGAATAAACACCAGTGGAAGACAATCTTCCACATTTGGTCTCCTTTTTGCTGAGTAAGGTGCTAAGCAATAACTCTGCTGAGGCTATAAAAACAAACAATGTGTCCCTGTCTCAACCTCAGAATTCACAGCCTGGCATTTAAGACCTGAACAGAGGAGCTCTAAGAGAAAATACTAAACTGACAGAAAACCTTGTCAATAGGTCCTGAATTTTCTTCTTCTTTCTCTTTTTTTCCATTTGACTCCCCAGTTAAAACCTGAACATTTTTCCAAGAGTTTAGTGCAAGTCAGGCATCCTTTATATAAAGATGAATATATTCCTGCAATGATGATGATAATAATAATAATAATAATAATAATAATAATATACAAACAACAAAGCATTAAAAGACACTTGTAACTACCAGCACAATCAACTCTCCAGTAGATTTGAAGTAAGAAAGTGAAAAATGTCACAACCTTTGGAGCTAAAATACAGTCAGACACGAAGGCAGAGAGAAGCAGTGGGATTCTCCATCACTTCATCTGAAAATTTCAGCCACATTATTTCACCTGATAGTTGTAATGATTTCTGAATACACAGATTGTGTCTTGCTTGCAATTTCTCTGCTAAGATGGTTGTGTAGATCGCTGAGACAAAACAAACAGGTTTCCAAAGGAATTATATGGGATAGCATGAAACAACTCTAATAACTAGGACAGCCTTACAGAATTCATATTTCCCAGAGAACTCCAAGTACCACGAACCAATTTACAAATCCTATGGAAAAACCCTTTCTGTGGAGCTGTTTTTCCTGCCTGCAGGGCAGAGGACCTGGTGAGAAAGCACGTCCAGGAGGGCTGTGCCAGACCACCTACTGCCCTGTTCAGCACATGCCAGCAGCTGCAGGATGCCAAGTGGGCCAGTGGGTTTCTCTCCCCAGATGAACTGTTTCTGTCCTGGCAAGGGCACCAAGTTCAGCCTCAAGACAAAGGCCCATTTCATTTCTCCTGCTTTCCTGCTCCACTTTTGTGGCTGCCTCTGAGTGGCTGTTGTTAAAAGCAAATGATTAATTGAGCACTGGGGAGCTGTCAGTATTATTTTTTTAACCAACGGACTTTCCTCAACTCAGATGCAAAGTACTTGGAGGTATTTGGGATTTTTTTTCTGGAAATTGTATGCTCATAAGCGCGTGGTTTGCCCTGGGTTTAGTTGTTTTCTAGGATTATTTTTGTGGGGGTTTTTACTTCTTAAAGGTTCTTTATCAGAATTTGTACTTGATGGAACACACAGTGAGCCCTTACAATGTGTTAATAAGGCTACAGCCAAGTCTCTCTCCCTAACTAGTGTAAAATCCAAAATAATTGTTTTCACTTCTGTAGAGAAGTAACATTAGGTACTGCAGCATAAATTAGAGTCACATTAATTCTGCTGAAATGGATCCCTGTTCATGGTGGGGGGGTTGCAGTTAGAGGATCTTTCAGGTCCTTTCCAGCTCAAACCATTCTGTGATTCTGTGCTGCTTCCACCACCCAGGGGCTGTTTTAGCTCTGAGGGAACCGTCAAAATCATGGTTTGGACCTGGTGGCACAGGTGGGCAAAAGCTCCATCCCAACCTTGTTTACTCAACCCTGTGTGTTTCCAAAGCTGAACAACACCTGGACCAGCCACAAGTCCCTTTATCCCCTGCTCTGGCCTGGCCTGGGGGACAGCTTCAAACAGACTCAGAGTCTGAGTGTGTGGAAAAAAACCTTTGCTGTGCCTTCCTTCGAGTCTGCCTCAGTTCAGAAGCTACAAAGCCTCCAGGATGCAAACAGATGCTTCTTGTGCACTTGGGCTGTGTTTGGCAGTGCCACTGGGACTCAGCATCACTCTGGGCAACAGAGCCTTTTCAAATGTCCCTTTAGCCCACAGCCAGGGAATGGTGAAGAACAACCAAAAGCACAGAAGTGAAGTTCTCTGCCCAC
This sequence comes from Anomalospiza imberbis, assembly GCF_031753505.1. Lineage (NCBI taxonomy): Eukaryota > Metazoa > Chordata > Aves > Passeriformes > Viduidae > Anomalospiza > Anomalospiza imberbis. The sequence continues at coordinate 8,436,414 of NC_089701.1, read as the reverse complement.
AGACATCAATGGGAATTCTGTCCTTGACTCCACTGGAGCCAGGCTCTCATCCAATGTATTTGCACTTTAGGTTTCCCGTGGTGAATAAATAGAAATGAGGAGTGCTGGCACCAGGGCTGTGAGTCAGACAATCAGGAATGTGCAGAATGCATTTCCCTAAAAGAATCAGGCTTTGAGGGCACTGCTGTGGAGATGGCCAGGCCTGTGGAAGTGCTCAGGCACACAGCAGGAGCTGGTGAGCAGGACCAGCAGCCTCCTGCAGTTTGCAGCCAGTGGGGTTATCGGACCCCAGGAAGCTCTGCCGATCCAGATCTGCTCTGGGAAGCTCACAGAGCAACTGGGAATGTTGGGGAAAGAGGGCTGTGAAAAGAAGATTGTCCAAGCTGGGACAGCCCTTGTTGAAACCTATCAGGTATTTGAATAAAATATTCATTTTTTTCTGTTCAAGAGCTATTGATCTATCTAAATAGGCTAAATTAGGTTTTTTATGATAACTTCAGAGTTACCAGAGTTCTTCCCCCCTAAGACAACAGAAACCTGTGGTGGAAATACAGCTCTCCATGGAAGGCGAGTTTGCTATTTTATTACTCAGTTTACTATTTTATAACCCAAAGCAATATTTGGTGCCAAATAAGAATTTTTCCCCATGACCCATCTGAAAGATACTGTCCTTCAGAGGAACTTACAACACTAGGCCAAAAAGCATTAGAAAAAGTATTTCCACAATTTTTACAATTGTTAATCATTACCATGCTTTACAAACATGTGTTTGTCTCTTCAGGATTTCTCCCCACATTAATTTACTCTGAGCTGTTTGATGCTACACTGTAATTTTCCATTAGGAACATTTGACTGGAAAAAAATAATCAAAGCTATGTGAGGCTGATATTAAAATCATATCTGCAAATCTTTTATGCTGCTGCTTTTTGTTGTTTGGTCTATCTTTTATCTGTTACATATTGGAAAAAATTCACCATCCCTATTATGTATAAAAATCCCTGTTTTTTTTTCTTCTCTGATTTAAACACTTTCACAGAATGCTTTATTTTGTATAGATCTGCACCTGTACCAACTGTACCAGTTTGGGGCATCATTTTAGAATAAAAGTAAGTGAAATATAATAATCAATGCTCAGAGCAGGATTTTTATCATCTTTATAATCAGAAACATTCTTCTAATTACTTTTTATTGCTCACATCTTCTCCCATGCAAAATAACCCCCATCTGCTTTGTCAGATGGATGGAGGAGACATACCATTAAAACCAGGTTAAACTGGCATCCAGCAGTTCTAAAGGCAGGGTTTTCCTCTTTTCTCTCTATTTTTGGTTGGGTTTGATGTTGCTTTTCTTTCATAAGTCACAGGTCTGTGACAATTGTCCTTGCCATGTGTGTTTGAAGGCCACCAGTGACCTGAAAGCCACCAGTGACATTCCAGTGCTGCATCCACACCCAGCACACCCAGCACAGCTCATGGATACCAACAGGAGGGCAGGAGGAGCCAGACCTGGCCCAGGCACTGATGCCACCAGGAAGTCCCACGTTCTCCAGATGAGCAGCTGCTCTAAGAGCCCTCAAGGGAGCTGTGTCAGAAATCCCAGAGGTTTTTTTTCCTTTGGGTCATCCTCACCTCCCTTTTCTTCTTTGCTTCTCTGCAGGGGGCTCGGGCCTGTGCTTCACAGACTTTCCATGTCTGCAGTTGCTCAGATTCCCTTGTTGTGGTTTCTTGGGAGCATTCCTGAATTGTGAACTCTTTAATTCTTCCAGATCCTTCCAGCAGTGAAAGCAGCCCAAGAGCCTGGTATTCCCCCCTCGATGCAGACAGACAGAGCTCAGCTGGTTTGCATGTGGAGCCTGAGCTCCCAGCAGCTGCTGATCCTACCCCAGCAGGATCTAACTGCACATTTTCCTGCAGAAACATCATCAGTCCAGAGCCCCCCGAAACAATCCCAGCAGCTGCTTTCCTGGTTTTGTTGATGCAGATACCCCACGGTGAGATATATGGATTCCTGTGCCCTTTTCCTTCCTGCTGACTCCTTTTAATACCCATTTAATCCTGTTTACTGTTTTCCTCTTTAAGCCAAACGATCCTTTCAAGCATCTCAGCCTGTGTGAGTTTTGGGGAAAAGTAGGTATACACACATCTAGGGAGATGTTCCCTGCCCAGAGTGAGGGCTGAGCATGCCCTGAGCAGGGAGGACACCAGGGAGGGTGATCCACGGACAGCCCATAGACCACAGCTCCTGATTCAGGGGGGATGTGTTGTCACAGTGACAGGAGTTTGTTCTGCCTGTGTTCAGGTCAGACGGAGCTTCTGCAGCTGTGGACAAAAGTCCACATGGAATCACAGCTTGGAAGGGACATGAAAGTTCCTCTTATCCCACCCCCTGCCATGGCAGGGACACCTCCCACTGTCCCAGGCTGCTCCAAGCCCCATCCAGCCTGGCCTTGGACACTGTCAGAGATCCAGGGGCAGCCACAGCTGCTCTGGGCACCCTGTGCCAGGGCCTGCCCACCCTCCCAGGGAAGAATCCCTTCCCAGTATCCCACCTAACTGCGCCTTCTGTCAGTTTGAAGCCATTCCCCTTTTCCTGTCACTCCAGGCTGCTGTCAATAGTCTCTCTCTCTCTCTCTCTCTCTCTCTCTTGGCTCCCTTAAGGCACAGGAAGGCCACAATTAGGTCACCCCTGGTCTCTTCTCCAGGCTGAACAATCCCAATTATCTCAGCCTTTTCCCACAGGAGAGGTTCTCCATCTCTCTGATCATCTTGATATCCCTGCTCCTTTTGTCCAAACTAATGAGGTCTGTAGAGATTTGGGGTGTGCTGGCTCAGGCACAGAGCCCTACACAATTCTGTGCCTTTTGGTCACTTCAGAGCTGAACAAGCTCATATTTAACCACATAGGCATAATCTTAAACACCCTCCGAAACAGCAACCCAGCTCCTCATTTTCCTCCGGCTGATCGTGGTAAGGTTACTGTTTGTTTTGATGTCACCATGGTGATTACCTGGGCAGGTGTCTCTGATTCAGATGATGTGGTTTAAAACTATTAGCCCAAGGTAACAATATATTCTCCTCCAGAATTAATGTTTGTGATGGTGTTCACCAGGCTTCCAGCTGTGCTTCCCACAGACCTCCCAGGCTCTTGGGGAGGCGCAGCAGCTGCCAGGGCCGTGGGCAGGGGTGGCTCTTCTGAGGAAGATGCTGATGCATCAGCTCTTCCTCAAGAGATTCTGGTTACATGGCAGGAGACTGAAAAAAAAAAAAAAATCTTTCCCTCCTCAACAGGGCAAGGGAAGAATACAAGATGGAAAATGTGTAGGTTGAGATAAAGGCAGGGAGATCTCTTAGCAGCTGCTGACATTGGCAAAATAGGTATTTTTTAAAAATAATGTATTGCTGATTAAAATATGTTGGGAAACAGGAATTAAAAGATCTTTGCCTACCCCACCCCTGTATTCACAGGCTCACCTTCCCTCCTGACTCCTCTGCTCCTCCCAAGCCCTGCACAGTGCAGGCAGCCAGGGGATGGAGGGTCATGGTCAATCCACCACTCCTCCCTGACACTCTTCCCGTCTCACATTTTACACCTGTTCCAGTGTGGGTCCTCCCCAGGCCACAGTTCCTGTCAGCAAACACCAAATACTTCCCTGCTTCAGCCTGGGCTCCCTGCAGGGTCCCTGCTCTGCTGTGCTCCTTTCCCCAGGCTGCAGCAAAATCCCTGCTGGGATTTTGCAGGGCTGTTTCCTCACCCTTTTCTCCTCACCCTCATTGTCTGGCTGACATTTTGGCTCTTTTTAACTCCTGTTTTTCACCAAGGCACCCCCTGGTAACTCCCAGGCTCAGCAGTGCCCTGCTCTGAGGTGGCTGAAAAGGCTGTGCTGGGCATGGGGCAGCCCTGGCCTGTCTCCACAGAGACCCCCCACAACCTCCCCATACCTAAATCATAACTTTAACCATGCCCTAAACACCCAGCACACACTTTCAGAAGCTTTATTTAAAATGCAAGCTGGTTTTTCTTTTTAATTTTGGGTCTTTCCCCTGAAGCACAAAATTCTGTACAAATGGAAATGCCCATGATGCTCCTTCATTAAAATGTTTCATTCATTTTTCATTCCCAGCCATGAGAATTTTATTCAAGTGCCCTTGAGCTCTGAGAGCAGAGATAAGTCTACAAATATTAATGATTTTCTAATGATTTAATGAGTTTTGATGAGTGTCTTCTGATGATCCCTGTAGGGTCAAGGCCTGGTGCTGCTGGAGAAGTACCTGGAGATGATTCTGGCATCTGTTTTTTTGAGGGTCAAACCCAAGTGCTGTTGTTTATGGGAGTAACTACTAGAGGAATCCATAACTAGCTCCAGTTTTGGCTGAGCCACATTAAAACTGAATTGTTTTCCTTCCTCTCTCTTCCTGTGGCTACAACACCCTCCATGCTGCCGCTCAGACACCGAGCAGCACCTCCCGAGCCTGATCTAGGTTCCAGCTGAATCTGCCTCTTGCCAAGGTTCCCTATTCCACAGAAACACCGGCCCTGACGCAACAGCCCTCGGGACGTGTGGAATCCTGCAGGAGAGCACAGACAGCCCGTGCTAGCCCGGCCTGGCTGGTGATGAATAACCCAACATCCACCTTCCCCCCGCAGCTCCCAGCCCGTGAGTCAGCACCCCGAGCCGAGCCGTCCCGCTGCCATTCCAGCAGCACATGCTAACACAACTTCCACTGCTTTTTAAGGTCATCCCGAGCTGCTGCGTGGCCAGAGGCCAAATCACTTTGGCAGGGTTAGGCCAAGCCCTGCTCTGAGATGATCCCTGTGCTCCCCTGGCTTCCTTCTCCTCCGCCACCTCCGCCTGGCACTCCTGGGGCAACACAGGACAGCTCTGTCCCAGAAACGCAGCTGGAGCTCGGCTTTCAGGGCTGGCAAGGCAGGGAAATCACTCCCCAGCACAGCTGGGGCTCCAGTCAGATCGTAACTGGGGAGTTTGGGCCCGTGCTGAGGTTTCCTTTAGGGTTTGAACAATGTTTTCGCGTGACTGTGCATCCGGTGAGAGCGCTGTGGCCCACGGCCTTCGGCGTGGTGCAATCTCCTGTGCCTCCATAAATCACCCCGGCCTTCTGACTAATCCTGCCTGGGCCCACGGAGCAGCCTCGAGCCAGGAATGCTGCTCAGATGCAGAGGATGGAAGTTTTCCCTCAAGGTCACCTCAGAATCTCTCACTTCCTTGCAGTGAAGCACTTCTGAAGACACTAGAAGACCTTTCCCACTCTTCTTGCCCAAGGATAGAAATAAAAGGGATTTTAATGTCAGCCTTGGTCACAGCTTTCTTGCCGAGCACACCTCGTATTTGTTGTCAGTTCAGTGATATCCCCATTGCTAATAAAATATTAATGAGCAAAGAAAACCCAACCCTTAACCCAATAACAACTTGAAATATCAATAGATGACTCTGGGAGGGGTGGAAAGCTTCAGCTGAGAAGGACAATTAACAGTATGGAATCCAGCTGTGCTTAACCTTCACTTATTTCTCTGCTCCCAAATAGAGACCTCACTGCAGAAATAAATAAGAGTACTTAGCTAAAAATGTGTATTCAACAATTTCTCCCCAGCCAGAAACTCCATGTGGTTTCCAGCCACTCCTTCTCACCTGGGAACCCCCAACCTCCATCCTGCTTTACAGAGGTCCCACAAAGCAAAATATCTTCAACTTTAGGAGATGCTCTTTTAATTTCAAACCCAATGAGATTTATATCCTGATTTCAGAGCAAGAAAAGCGGACATACTTCTGGACTAGCTGAAAAATTCTACTTCTGTCTCAATTATAGGTTTTCAATTCCACTTATGTCAACACCTCATTTACCCCTAATCTATTCATGTCTTGAGCTGCAGCTGAGGTGAGAACCTGCACATTTAGAATAAAAACCCTCAAAGAACTGAATAAATAAGGACAGGTTCTTGATCCTATGCCCAGCCAGTTGGGATTACTAAGTAATGCAAACACTCCATTAATCTCTGTAACAAAGGAGGCCTCTCATGAGGTTTTGCAGCAGGACACCAACTATATCAAGCAGCAGATCACTGAAATATTAAAAACTACAAGAGAGAGGTGGACCATGAAGAAAATTCAGTTTTTCATTCTGGACTGAAACTAATTTTTTTTTTTTTTTTAATTTCTGGACTGAAAGGAGATGTTTATTTCTCAGAGACCATCAGTGCAGGTGAATCCCATCTCCACAAACCCGAAGAGACAAGTTGTGCTGTCCTCTTCTACTCAAGGCCAACAGCCAAAGCCATTCAGGGTGAAGGAGACTCAGGACCAAGACCCAGAGCTGCTAGATTTGGAGCAAGGATGGGAACCCTGGAGTCCAAGCTCCCACAGCAGCCACTAATTATCAGCTGGCAGCCTCTCAGCTTCTCCTCATGAACTTGCTCTGCTTTGTGTCACTGGCTAAATATTTATTGGAGCAAGGACAGGAAGCTGTTCCCATATTTTTATCATATTTCATATCAAGTGGAGCATTGGGAATGGAAGGGCAGCTCACCCCAGATGAGCTGCTGGACCAGACTCTATCCAAGTCTTTAAGCCAGGAAGAAGAATTTGCCACAGAGCCTTTGGGTAAAATTGAGCACTTTTACCTGAGCCTTCTTCCCAGCAGGTCAAAGCAGTCTCTAAGTTCAGCTGTTGAATCAGACCACACAAAGAAGGCAAAACCTTTGGTGTGGAAAGTGCCAGAACTTACCTGTGAAAGAGCTGCCAGCTTCATTACTGTGGTCAAGGAGGAGCAAAAATGAGCAGAAATGTAATCACTGTTGATTGAGTTAAAAATGTTCAGAGATTTGAGGTACAACAGGGCAAGCTGGCAGCTGAGTGAGAGTATAAAGAATAACTGCAGAAAATTTCTGTGTTCAGAGGGGTACACGAGGTCCTACAGAAAACCTTCCTCTCCTGCCTGGAATTGTAAAATCAAGTTCTCCTGGGTGTGAAAAATCAGCTTTCTCAGGATTTCCCCATTACAGTATTGTGAGAGCAGTAATTTTAAGCATATCAGGATTCTAAGAAATATTGCATGCACATTTTTAATTCTTATTTCAGATGAGAATCTAAGTGTAAAAAGTGTGTCCTTGACACCATCCAAGACTGAGTGGGTAAAAAAGGAGCACAAAAGTTCACTTGTCATGAAGGTCCCACTTTTATGTTGCTCCTCAAATCTAGAAAAGGGCAGTGAACTTCTCTGGAGTTCCCAATCTGGGCACTTCTTCAGTAGCAGCAAAGCAACAATAAAAGCTGGTGGATAACAATATGCTGGCTGGATTTTTATGAGGTTTATTTCTTAACAAGATGTTGATTCATTTGTAAATTAAGAACATGGTTTGTTGTGTAACCTCCTTTTACACATCAGTCAAACTTCAAATGGAGAAAATTAAATAGGGCCTCACTTACCAAGGAGAGGAGATCCTCTTTCAGTTAGAAGTTGTTTTGTCTGAGGGTTGGGATTTTTTTATTTTTGGTCCCAGCATATCACAAGCGTGCCAAGAACATACAAATAAAATACAAACAACATGTATTTCAGCAAAATAAAAAGCCAAGATTTGGTTTGAATTTAGGACAGCAAAGAGGTGATTCTTTCCATAGTAGTTGTGTTACTCATATGAGCTCCACACCAACCACAAAACTCTCCTGGTTTCTGCTGGGGAGAGTTAATTTTCATCCTAGGAGCTGGTACAGTGGTCTGCTCTGGGTTTAGGATGGGATGATGTTGATAACTCACTGCTGTTTCAGTTGTTGCTCAGCAGTGCTTACATCAAGTCCAGCACTTCTCAGCTTCCCACGTGGCACGCCAGCCTGGGGTCAGGAGGACACACGGCCAGGCCAGCTGTCCCAAACTGACCCCAGCTGACCCCTGGGATGTTCCATGCCATCTGCCCTCCTCAGCATCTAGAGCTGGGGCAGCTGCTGGGGGTGCCAGCCTGCTCCCTGGGGACTGCCTGGGCATCCCTCAGGAGAGCAGGGAGCAGTTGCAGAGTGTCACTTGCTTTGTGTGTTATTTTATTATTTTATTTATTTGATTTTCCCTTCCTTTCCTATCCAATTTAACTCTCCTTATCTCACCCTGCAAGTTTTACTGTTTTCCCCAATTCTCTCCCCCATCCCACCAAGGGGGAGGGAGTGAAATGTCTGTGTGCTGCTCACTGTCTGTTGGGTTAACCCACACCACCTCCTCAGACCCCAAAAATCTGCACAGACTTACGTTTGCTTGCACTGTCAGAGAAATAAAGAGTGGCAACCACATCAGGCACATTCCCTGGGGTCACCCACCAACCCTTATTTCCCAGAAAAAAAAGCCTCATGCTACAGGCACCAAAAGTGACTTATCCAGAGCCAGCTGCAGGCTTTTCTCCCTGGGTTCTGGCCCTGCTGCTGCCTGAGAACAGCACAGCTGCAAGGCTGAGCTGCAGCAGGACTGCAAAGCTGCTCAAAGATGCAAAATGGTTTTAATCTGAAAGATGAGAGGCTTAGATCAGATTTCAAGAAGAAATTCTTTACTCAGAGGGTGGGGAGGTGGAGAGGCCCTGGCACAGGGTGCCCAGAGCAGCTGTGGCTGCCCCTGGATCCCTGGAAGTGCCCAAGGCCAGGCTGGACAGGGCTTGGAGCAGCCTGGGGCAGTGGGAGGTGTTCCTGCCCATGGCAAGGGGTGGAATGGGATGAATTTCCCCTCCAACTCAAACAAGCCTGGCATTCTATGATTTTAAGATATACCATGAAGGTTTATAATGAGGTGTAAACATCCACCTGCCTTCAGCAGCCTTCAGCAGCCTTCAGCAGCTGAGTGCACCAAACCAAGTCATTTATAATGTAAAGATGAAAATCTGCAAATTGTGCAAAAGGTCTCAGCAAAACCTCTGGAAGGGCTGTGAAAACTGGGTTGAGTTTCCTGTAAGCTGCTATTACACTTGAACTGAAGGGCTGACAGAAAGAAAAATCAGCATTTTAGGGAGAAAACGTTAGCTCTGAAAGAATGAGCACATTGCAAAACAAACCTTGTGGAAATCTTAATGACACCAGAAGCAGCTCCTGGTTAGGGAAATGGATAGCACAGCTCCGTGCAGCACTCACCACCTGCTCGTGCTCTGACACTCAGGGTAATTAGGCAGAACAAACTGCTGGAGGGAATGGAGCAAAGACATTGCAGGAAAACATGGATTTCAGGAAACAGAGAGACAAAGTGATCTTTATCACTCCTAAATTAAACCCTGAGCCCAAGGGATACAGCAGTGTGCACATTTAGCCTGATTTCTCTTCTCATTGAAACAGAAAAAATGACTTCCAGTAAGGTTTTCCATTAAAAGGCTGGTTGTCAAAGTCACTTTGGTGAAGATTACTCAAAGGCTGCCCCTACTATGACTTTTTGTCATTTCAGGAACCGGAGGTTTGTCTGCTGTTGGTTGAGCCCATTAGAGTGGCCCCATTAGAGCTCAGGAAAGCAGAACTCATCTTTTTTCACTGCTGATCCCACTGAAGAGCCCACAGAGCAGTGACATTTAGAGTGACTGTAACCAATGCAGTGTTTTGCTATGAGGGGGACAATCCTAAAACTTTTCTGAAATAAGGTTTTTGTCTCTGTATTTTTACAACAGTTTCATCTTTCTCATATTGTCCCATGTGGCTGCTAATTCTTTGCCTAGTTTTGATTTTACAGAGGAGTGAAAATGCAGGGAAGCTCTGGTGTGCCTATGCAACATATCTTTTTCTCCTAAATGGAATATTCTTGGTTGTTAAAACAAAAAAAGAAAAGTCTTGCCTTAATCATTCACCCTCATTCCCTCTGTTAGTCAGGCGTGTGCATCTTTCCAGCAAGGGATGCATAGTCCATCGTGATTTTAATTGGATCCACACATTTTAAAAATCCTATTTTTCATCCAAACCATGCATGAGACCTGATTGTTTTTGCCTTCTAGAGGAATCCTTCTCCTTCTGAATTTCCTTCTCCTATTTCTACCTTGTTCACTGGGGTAGTCTAGAAGCAAAATTTTGAGCAGGAAAACTCAATTTCTTTGGACTTCCTTTCTGTAAGATACTTGAAAATTTTTTCCTATTTCATAAAAATGGTGTTAAAACCTACTAGGCTGTTGCAACACTCAGAGAATATTCTGCCAAATACCTCAGAACTTACAAATCTATAAACCAAATTAGTCCAGCGTTAATTTTCCGAAATGCT